>NC_056734.1:837322300-837672300 GCF_019279795.1 Protopterus annectens | reverse complement strand
GTGGACACGTGGATAACAGTAACAGCTTACAGGTATTAGCAAACTTGGTCAACCACACTTCTGAGATATTGGCATGAATGTCTGTAAAATAAATGCCAAACAGGCGGGTGTCTGGCACTGATCCCTATTGGACAAGGCTAATTACAATTTTACACTTTGACAGGATATCAGCAACTATCACAGCATGGGATCTGTTGGATATCCATTTTACAATCCATTACACAATGTAGGGGCTTACATTAAGTCTAACTTTTCAATAATAACTGGGATAGTACAACTTTTCCAAAGAAGCTTTCTGTGGTCATGAGACAGGAACTGCCCTTCACATAACTAAAACGATTGGGGTCTGTATCAGTTAAATTGCATAGGACAGCATAAATGAGTCTGCTTTTACACATTTCATGACATGACATATAAGGCTTGTGAGGCTGATGGGACTGTAAGTACCCAGGTCTGTAGAGGATCCAATCTTGTTTACAGGAGTCACAGGACTGTTCTACAGACACCAGGCACCAACAATGTGAACTGTGTAAGAAGAGGGTCAAACAGTTGATACTTGGCACTGATGAGAATGCAGCCTTGTATGCTGTCTGGTCTTATGGAAAGATTATTTTTAGCCTTTGAAATGGATCATAACACTTGATCCAAGGTGATTCAAGGGGAAACTAAACTTTCATGGACACTAGTGGTAACAATGTGGTTAAGTGGGGTAAAGTTATCATTTAGCATTAAATGTGCCTGGTAATATATAGGCTATATCCTTGGAATCAAAATGTGATATTATTACGGATGAGCTCTAATTTTCCAATATAGCTGAAGAGAGATTTGTAGTTGCTTTCTGTAACTGTAACAACCTTAAGCTGATAGTCTGCTTTACATTTTCTAATAGTGTTACTAAGTTCCTTGCTAACATTTTCACTGTGGTCCTGAGATAGGGGGATGGGGATTTCTTACAGTTTTTCATTATTTTCCTTCCTTTGTTATACAGCGTATTAATACAGGGCTTCCACCAGAGAGACTTATTCTTAAATTTACCATTATACTTATGATGGATGGGTACTGACTTTTCTATGCAGCCATTTAGGTGCTGGTAAAAGTCTGAGGTGAATATGGCAGCGCTTTTAGTTAGGTTGGTTTGTGGGGGATTGTTCAGAACTTTGCATAGATCTTCTACAAACTGAAATATGCTTGCCTTGGAGAAGTCCCTAAAGATGGTCTCATTTGATTGTGGGGAGGTACCACTAGGCACAACAGAGAAGATAGATCTATGGCCAGATTTAACCAGGGAGGAAATGGCATATGGGGTGGAATTAGGCTGGTAAATAACAGGTCAAGTATTTTACAGTCTCTATTGAGTTATTTTATAATTTTCTCCAGTGCATTGGCATTAGCAAAGTGTAGAAAATACTCAGCAAATCCATTTTTAGAGTTCAAGTTGTTGTTCTTCTTTTGGCTTTTCCCGGTTAGGGGTCGCCACAGCAGAACTCCGGTCCGCTAATGACTGGCAGTAGATTTTTATGGTGCCGAGGTGCCAGCTCGATGCCCAACCTTCAACGAAGGCACGCCCATTCACGCATGTCTTTCGAATGCCACTTGACCGCGGGGAGGACATACAGACTCTACACAGAAGGCGCTCCAGCCGAGAATCGAATGGGAGAATCTCTTGCTGTGGGGCGACAACACTACTGCTGTACCCCATCGGCGTCAAGTATGCCAATGAATACATGGGCAATTAAAGTCTCATACCAAGAAGGTATATGGTTTGATATGTAACCCTCTCAATAGTGTCAAAGTACTTTCTTTGATCTTTGGGAGATATTGATGGAGATCTGTACCTAGCAATGAAGTAATAGTTGGACATGTTAGAGGTGATTCGGATCACCAGGATCTCCAAGTAAGGCTGTAGATAATTTAATATGAGGTGATAGTTATTTCTGACAAATACAGATACTCTACAGGAGTTACCCAAGGGCCTGAAGATGTGATAGGCACTAAAAACTGGTATAAAAGGGAGTGTTATCATTCCATTAAAATCCTGTGCCAGTACCTACACAAACATGAATGTGTTCAAGCTTCAGGAGAGTGTGAAACATGGACATTTTTTTAGTTAGACTCCTAGCATTGAGTAGTGCTATCCTATTATTGTCTGAATTTGACTTACAGTTTGGGTTTGCTAGGTAGGAATGACCAAGAGTAGGACTTTGTCTAAAAAAGGCATTCTGGGATAACAAAGACTTTAGACAGTATGCAGAAGCCCTGGTATGAGAAATGTAAGCCACCCCCAGCGAAACATCCCAGGCCAACACATACTAGATACTACTACAATGACACCAAGTATTTAACCAGTGGTTAAAATCAGTTATCTTTTCTTGCTATAGGTTCATAGGTTGGTACTAGGCTATCAGCCCTAGGGCCTATACAAGTCTAGCCATAACAATTCCCTGGCTATTTCTTCCCACACTATTTGCTTCCCTGGACCCCTGTCTAGCAGGGCGACTGACATGATCCCTGGGGTGAATTTCCTTTCTCCCATCCAATTGTCAAGGTTCCTTTTGAATAGGGCCAAAGAGGCACAATGCTGGACATGTATGGGCAGTCTATTCCAGAGTCTGGGGAGTCTCTGGGTCAGGAACCTATCAATCCAGCATGTTTTGTTTATTGTGATGACAAGGTTTAGATCTCTGGAGCGTATGTCTCTGAAGGATTGGGATTTCTTTAAGTGTAGCATGTTCAACAGCTCTGGGTTTGACATGGCCTTGTATGTTAAGCAGAGATCGCCTCTGAGTAGACGATATGCGACAGAGTATAGCTGGAGTTTTTTAAGGTGGTCAGCGTAGGGCATCTGCTTTAGGCCTGTGATTCTTTTAGTGAAGTAGTTCTGTGGCCTTTCCAGTTGTTGCAGATGTCTTGAGAGGTACATACCAAATGGGGTGTTGTATTCTATAATGGGTCTAATGAGGGATGACTACAGTGGGACAATGACCTCCTTTTTTCTGGATGAAAAGCCCTTAGTGATGAGGTGTGCCACATAGAAGGATTTCCTGACTGTTGTGGTGATGTGGTTATAGAAGGTAAGACCACTGTCCACCTGTGTCCCTAAGTCTCTTATCACACTTTCGGTGTTTAGTGTACTGCCACCTATGTGGTAATTCACGGGTACATGTTTTTTCCCAAAGGGGATAACTACACATTTCTTGGCATTGAGCTTGAGCCCCTGGCTCTGGCACCAAGCATGTTTCTGTAAGGTCCTTTTATAGAGTATCCACATAATTTGGGGATTCAATAATGGCTCCCAGTTTGCAGTCATCTGCGAACTTTGTTAGCCAGAGTCCCTTAGTGTTGGCCTGTACTTCAGAGAAGTAGATGCCAAGCAAGAGTGGTCCCAGGACTGAACCCTGAGGTACTCCACTTGTCTGGAGCTGGATTTGGAGTCGGCTACTTTTACAGTGTGGGTTCTGTCAGTAAGCCAGTTGGCAACCCATTGGGTGATGTAGGGATTAATGCCCACCTTAGTAAGTTTATCTATGATTCCAGAGTGGGGGATGGTGTCAAAGGACTTGTCGAGGTCTAGATAGGCTGTGTGGACCACCTTACCCTTGTCCAAGATCGGACCTTCATGAACCCAAACTAGGTGGGGTCCAGTGTTTGAAGGTTACCAATGTCTTTGTTTATAAGTTCCATGGTAATACGCTCCATGGCCTTGCAGATAAGGCTCGTCAGACTGATGGGACTGTAGTTTCCGGGATCCAAGGTGGATCCCCCCTTGTGGAGTAGGATAACTGTAGCTCTGCGCCACTCAGTGGGCATGAAACCTGAGGTGAGGCTATGATTAAACATGACACTTAGGTGAGGTGCCAGTTCATTTTGTAGTTCATGTAGTACACAGCCCGGGATGTCATCTGGTCCTACGGGTGCTGTATTCTTAGCTTTGGAGAGTGCATTTTTTACCTGTGTGGCCATTATTACCGGAATTTGGCAATCTTCCGGTATTGAGATGGGCTGTTTAGGGGGTGAGGGGGGGGGGGTGAAGTTGGCACTGAATCGATCTGCCAGGATATTGGCAATATCCCTGGGATCAGTATATTTAATGCCATTCTGTTTTAGCTCAGATCAGATCTGAGCATTGACATTTAGATTCTTGACATAGTTATAGAATGCCTTGTGGTTGTCTTTGGAATCTTTAGCAATTTTATTTTCGTAACTAGCTTTGGAGGATTTTATGAGGGATCTCAGTTTCTTACTGAGGCTGGCAAGGGAGTTTTCTGCATCCTGGGATTTTCCTCTTTTCTGCAACAGTTTCTTCCTTTTGTTGTAAAGTTTGTTTTTGGCAGGGGACCACCAGATTGGCTTCCTTTTTTTGGAGGACAGCATCTTGTTTCTATTTGGGATGGCACGATTCATGCATGAGTGGATGTGCCCGTACACTGCCTTAGTGTAGGATTCAGCAGTCGAATTTTCAGTTCCCGTCTGCATGGGTGTCATGAAGTTTGTCACTTCTGACTTGAGTAGCATGAAGTTGGCTTTGGAGATGTTTTTTATGGAGGTTTCCTTACTAGGGGATGAGGGTGGGATGTGGATGTTAATAAGAAGTTATGTACCTACCATAACGTTCCATGTTAGTTGTCTTCTCTAGCCTTCTTTCTTGCTGGATGGGTTCGGAGACGATCCTCGGCTCCAACTCGGCACTTGCTAAGCTCGAGAGCTAATTTTACCAGCTCGAGGCAACCCTATATCCCATGATGCAAGGTGGGGTCTACCCAGATCTCATTTGGTAGCTAAGGAAAAAATGGAGTATATTCTTCAAACTGTAGAGGAGGAAGAAAAAGTAACAACACTAAAAATGACAATCATAATCATCATAATCCTCTGAAAGGGATCAATCTAATGTAGTGATACTAGAAGCTGATTAGCTAGAAAAAGGATAAAGCCTCTTAAGAAAAGAGGCATAATCTTCTTGGTCTGACCAGGCTAGGGGGATGGAGGGCGGGATGCAAGAAAGAAGGCGAGAGAAGACAACTAACATGGAACGTTATGGTAGGTACATAACTTTTTAATGTTAAGTTGTCAATCTCGCCTTCATTCTTGCTGGATGGGACCGCTTCCCTAGCACCTCTATCCTGGGTGGCTCAATGGAACAGACTCTTGAGAACGGTGGAACCAAAATTTGCTCTGTCTCTGGAGGCCAAGTCTAATTTGTAATGTGAAACAAAGGTATGAGGAGAGGCCCATGTGGCTGCTGCACAAATAGTGTCTATTGGAAGTCTAGCCTGAAAAGCTGTAGATGTAGCTAGAGCTCTGGTAGAATGGGCTTTTGGCCTAGGAATCAACTCTTTGCCTCTGAGCTGATAAATGTAAGTAATCACAGAAGACAGCCATCTAGATAAAGTCACCTTGGAAACTGGGAGGCCTTTCCTGTTCTCTGCATAGGATAGAAACAGTTGATCAGATTTCCTAAAATGTTTAGGTTTGTCTAGTTAATATCTGAGTTGGCGGTGAACATCAAGACAATGTAATTTTTGTTCCGCTCCATCAGAATAATTTGGGAAAAAAACTGGAAGATCAATGGATTGATTTAAGTTCGTCTGCGATGCCACTTTGGGTAAGAAAGACGGATTAGTCCTTAGAGATACCCTGTCTTTGTGGAAGATTAAGTAGGGAGGACGAATGCAGAGAGCATGAAGCTCAGATACTCTCCTGGCAGAAGTAATGGCGACTAGAAAGAGTGTCTTCCAAGAAATAAATTTCAATGAACAGGCAGCCGCAGGTTCGAAAGGGGGGAGAATCAAGGATGTTAAAATTAAATTTAGATCCCACTGTGGTGAGGGGTCTCTAATCGGAGGTTTAAGTAAAAAGATACCTCGAAGGAATGCCTTGCAAAGTTTATGTGACATAATGTTATGGTCCAAAAAGCCTATATGAAAAATCGAAATGGCTGCCAGCTGAACTTTTACTGTGGAGGAGGAGGATCCTGAATGAAAAATCTCAGCTAGGAAGTCCAAGACCGAATGAATCGGAGCAGTATAGGGGTCTATATTCCTAGCTTTTGCCCAGAAGGAGAAATGTTGCCATTTACTAGTATAAATCCTTCTGGTAGAAGATTTAAGGGAAGCTACTATGATATCCCGGACGGGATTAGAAATCATAGGAAGCCTGGCTAAGGATGGAAGTTGAGCAACCAAGCAGTGAGGTTGAGAGAAGGTATGGATTGGTGTAGCTGCCCCGACTGGTGGGTCAGAAGATCTGGAACCGGGTTCAGATGCCATGGCTGTACCAAGAGATAACGATGTAGGAACGGAAACCATATCTGTCGAGGCCAATAAGGGGCAATGAGAATCAACTTGGCTCTCAAGGCGGTTGCTTTCTGAATTACTTGAGGTATCAGAGGAAAGGGGTAAAGGCATAAGGCATAAAGAAGTCCCCGGGGCCAATCTTGGGTTAGAGCGTCTCTGGGGGATGGCCTGGAAGGGGGAAGAGAGAGAAGAAGTCTAGGCATTTGCTGTTTTGAGGTGTAGCAAAAAGGTCGCAGCAAGGAAGGCCCCACTCCTGAAAAATCTCTTCCATCACTGATTGTTTGAGAGACCACTCGTGAGGCATGAGAATAGCTCTGCTCAACCTGTCCGCTATGATGTTGGATTTTCCGGGGATATGCGTTGCTATCAGAAACCGCTGAGAAGAGATTGCCAACTGCCAAAGTCTGAGAGCCTCTTGACACAGTGGATAGGACTTGGTTCTGCCCTGTTTGTTGATATACCACACTACGGACATATTGTCCGTTTGG
The DNA here is from genome assembly GCF_019279795.1 of Protopterus annectens. Lineage (NCBI taxonomy): Eukaryota > Metazoa > Chordata > Ceratodontiformes > Protopteridae > Protopterus > Protopterus annectens. Next base: position 837,665,522 of record NC_056734.1, on the reverse strand, counting down.
ACTGCAATAGTTCCCAGGGGAAGAGAGTCGTTGAGGGCTTGCAACGTTAAAAGCACTGCTCTCATCTCTAGGACATTTATGTGCAGATGGTATTCAAAAGGTTGCCAAGTGCCATGGACCATCCTGCCCTGATAATGCCCCCCCCCCACCCGATCAGGGAGGCGTCCGATGTAACCGTGGCGACCGAGGCAGGAGGAACAAAGGGTCTGCCCTGATGGACTTGAGGGGACGATATCCACCAGGTCAGATGCCTTTTGCAAGTTGGAGTTATTGTGATCTTGTGACGCATGGGAAGTTGTTGAAAGGACCATTGGGCGAATAGCATCCATTGCAGAAGACGCATGTAAAAGCGGGCAAAGGGAAGAAGTGTTATGGCGGCCGCCATAAGACCCAATACTTTCAGAGCAAATCTGGCCTGAATTTTGTTGCTGAGAAGAATTACCTGGACGTGACTTTGAATGTCCAAGATCCTTTGGTCTGTTAACTTTGCTGAAAGTTGTACGGTGTCCAATTTTGCCCTATAAAAGTAATAGATTAACAAGGCGACAAGGCAGATTTTTGGAAATTTATAGAAATCCCTAGCCCTCTGCAAATGTGAATGGTGTAATCTCTGGCTTGGAGAAGTTGATGCCAGGTGGTGGCAGTGAGGAGCCAGTCATCTAGATAAGGAAACACCTGGAATCCTTGACGTCTCAGGTGAGCCATAACCGCTGCCATACATTTGGTGAACACTCTGGGGGCTGTAGTGTGTCCAAAGGGCAGGGCCCTGAATTGGAAGTGACTGGTCCCCAGCCGAAAGCGGAGAAATCTTCTGGAGCGCCTGTGAATTTTTATGTGATAGTACCCATCCTGAAGATCTACCAAGCACATCCAATTGTCCTTGCCCAGAAAGGGTAGAATGGACTCAAGCGTGACCATCCGGAATCTTGTTTTCTTTACAAACTTGTTTAGTTTGCTCAGATCTAATATTGGTCTCCAGTCCCCTGTCTTTTTTGGTACTAAAAAGAACCTTGAGTAGATTCCGGATCCTATTTGGTCTGCTGAGACTGGCTGGATGGCTCTTTTTGCTAGCAGTTTTGATATTTCTGATACTGCTAGTTCCCTTAGACCGGGTGGAACGTCTGGGAGGGTTCCGTTTTGCTGAATTGGGGTTTGAATAAAGGGAATTTTGTAACCCTCGGATATAATCGACTGTACCCATTTGTCTTGAGAAAGGGAAAGCCAGGCTATTGAGTACAGCGATAATCTTCCCCCGACTGCCTCCGAAGGTGGACAATCGGGCAACATCTCAGGGATGCTGGAAGGGTTTGTCAGAAAGAGGCTCTCTGCTACCCTGATTCTGCGGACCCTCTGCCCCTAGGGCGGCATCTGTTGTTGTTACCCCTCTGCCTCTGGGGTAAACTGACCTCGTCCAGGCGTGGCTCCTTGTGATTTATGGAACCACATTTTCCTCCCTTCTGACCTTTGGGTAAGGTCTTGAAGGGGTGGAGAAACGGACTCCTACGGCAGAAAGAGTCTTGCCATCTTGTTCGCATCTAGTCAAAGTGTCTTTCACTTGAGGTCCGAACAAGGTTGAACCATCAAAAGGGGAGTTTGTGAAGGACGCCTTGAAGGGGTCTGCAAAATTACAAAGCCGCATCCAGGACTGACGCTTTAAAGCCACTCCTGTGCCTGTGGCTCTACTCGCTCCATCGGCTGCATAAGAAATGAGCCACATGGAGGAGTTAACAATGGAGATTAGGATTCCTAGCTGTGAGCTAATCTTATCCTGAGACCCAGCAGCTGACGGATCCTGTAAAACTTCTCCCAACTCTTTAAGAACTTCTCTTTGAAAGCGGGTGAAGTGATACAATTAGTTCAGCGACCACATGGCAAAGGTGGCTGAAGAAAAAATCCGCTTGCCGTACCTGTCCATCATCCTAGAATCCTTATTAGGAGGATGGACAGGTACTGAAGGATCAGCTAGTTCCTTCTTGGTGGCTGTAGCCACGACCATGGCATCAACCGGGACACCTTTTGTCAAATATTGCCTATCAGGTGGGGCTGTAATGAATTTAGAAGGCCTCCTAGGAACAGGTTCCACCGAATCCAGGGCCATCCACGCCTTCCGAGCCATCATGTCCATAAGAGGGTTGAAAGGCGGAGACACCCAGGAGGTGGAGGGTCGAGATCCGAATGCCTCCAGGTATACTGACTCGTCCTCGGAAGGATTAAGGGAGGGCCAGTTCCCCCTCTGCTTAAGGAGTTCAAGGATGTCTGAGAAAGAGACATCCTCAGAGGAGGACCTTGGGGATCCCTCCGACTCATCCAAGTCAGTATCAGATGTAATAGACTTGGGGGAGTCTAGATATTTCCTTTTACATGTCCTCTTATGCGGAGGTTCACCTGACGGATCAGGAGAAGCCTCGGAAGAGGAAGATATTCCCAATAGGGAAACCTGAGACGTTGGATCTCTGGGTCCGGGAGCAAGAGAGTGGGAAGAGACGTCAGCAGGCACTGTAGTGGGAGGAGCTGATGGAACTGACCGCTGACGCCCAGGGGCTAGTACACTCCTCATCACCTCAAGGCTCCCCATCAGAGAGACCAGAAGGTTCCCGCCCAAGAGATAGGAACTCCAGGCCTCACCGAGAGGGAAGGCTCGAGGCAGATGTCGGGCTGAGCTCACCCCGCCCCGAGAGGGAGAATGGGGTCGGACAAGGGTCCGATGCCACTCGCCCCCTCGGAGCCGACGAGAGAGACCAGATGCCCGGATCCCTCCAATGAAGGCCTCAAGGAGGAAATCGGAGCAGAGGACGACGGAGCCGAAGGAGGAGGTATCGGCTCCGACGCCACAACGGTCACAGCTCCGAGGAGCTCCGGCTCTGAGCTCTGTAAGAGAGTTGAAGAAGGAATGTTAGGTGGATGTGAAATAGCTACCGTCTGTTGAGACGGGCTATGGTGCATCTGGGCCAATGCCTGAGACTTTAACAGTCTACTCACCACTCTCTCGAGGTCGTGATCAGACAGCCTGGACGACCGAGAAGAACGGCTCCGATGGCTCCGCTCCGAGAGCAGGGGTGATCTCGGAGCCGAACGTATCGATTCCAATGAGGGGGATCGAGATCTCTTTTTAGAGGTAGGTGGAGTCAAAGGAGCCGAGGATAAGTCGGCTCCAGCCGGAGCCGACACTGAGTGTCCAGATCTGGCAGTATCGGTGCCGGATGGAGCCGATACTGTGACTTCTAAAATGGAAGGATCGGCTCCAGCCGGAGCTGATCTCGACACTGAAGAAGCCGAACCAGTAGCCGACGGCTTGGGACTTGCAGCCGAAGGCTTCACAGGTTTCGAGGGCTTCCCCGGAGCCGACTTAGTCGGGGAGCTCTCAGGCTTTAATAAGCCCCTCAATATTAATTTATTTCTGCGCGCCTGCAGGACTCTTGGGCTGAAGGCATGACAGACAGCACAAGAGTCCTGCAGGTGCAGAGATCCCAGGCAGTAAACACAAGAAGTGTAAACGTCTGTCAGAGACATCTTCTGACAGCACGAGTCACACTTCTTGAAGCCTGAGACCTTTGTGTCCTTCGACATAGCTGTGTCGAGGAAACACAAAAACACAGACACACACACACAAATGACACCCAATCCAATAAACTAAAAACTAAACAGGGATACAACACACTCAAACACACACACACAATCCCTGACAGGAAAAATTAGGGGAAGGCCTAAGGCCTAACCTAGGGAAGGGGATAACTAACCTGAAAAAAAGGGAACACTAATGGGAATAGGGTTAAAATAAACGTTAAGGTTTACAAAACAACTAAGGTTATGAAATTTAAAAGGGGTGAGACTAAAAGTCTTAATAAGAAGAAAACTTACCTAGAGCTGGTAAAAGAAGCACCTCGTAAGCGAAGCGGCAAATGAGATCTGGGTAGTCCCCGCCTTGCATCATGGGATATAGGGTTGCCTCGAGCTGGTAAAATTACCTCTCGAGCTTAGCAAGTGCCGAGTCGGAGCTGAGGATCGGCTCCGAACCCATCCAGCAAGAATGAAGGCGAGATTGACAACTTAACATGGGTGATTAGCTTATGGTCAGACCTGACCAACAAAGGGGTGACCATAGGTGTGTAGCATCGATTTCCCATGCTGGTAATGACCAGGTCTAGGATATTGGAGCCCCTGGTGGGACTATGGATTAGTTGATTCAGGGCATTGGAATTTATGAATTCCAAGAACCGTTGGGTAAAGGTGTTGGTACATGAGTAGTCTTCCCAGTTAATGGCAGGGTAGTTAAAATCACCCAGTATTAGGGTGTTTGGTTCTATCTTAATATTTTCCAGTATGTTTAGAAAGGTGTAGTGAGAATCCTGGGGCATGGTGGGGGATCTGTAGCAAGCTACAATTTGGATTGAAGTCTTACCTAGTGTTAGTTGCACCTGGAGAATTTCAGACGCATTGTGTTGGGCAACTAGCCTGGTGGTGTGAATATCCTTGGTGAGTATGGACACTCCTCCACATTTAGTGTTTCGGTCCTGGTTTGGTGGCCGAAAAGTGTGGTAAGAGCTGTAGCCTGGTATTGCAGGGGTGCTCTCTGGAGCCTTTAACCAGGTCTCAGTTACTACACAGATATCGATGTTCTCCATTTTTAGGAGTGCCTCGAGAGAGTCCATTTTGAGGTTTAGACTTCTAGCATTACCTTCAGATTTTGCATGCTTGTACCTGTTACGGTGGTGGCTTTGTCCTTTGAACTTTGCCTAAAAAAGGCACTATAGGGGTGGCAAGAGCCTTAGCCAGTAACCTGAATCCCAGGGGCGACAGGTGCAGACCATCTCTGGCAAAGCATCATGGTCTGTCGATCATGTTGTCCCAGGCAGACAGATACTGGATCCCCTTTGAATGACACCAGACGCTTTGGCAATTGTTGAAGTCAATCATTTTGTCCTTATATTGTGGTATCATTCTGGGCGAAGGCAGGATGCTACTCAGGGCTAGGCTCATACCTGCCTGGGCCACATGATCCGAGAGCTCTTCCATGTCTCTTTTTATGTAGTCCAGGGATGTACGTCTCAAGTCATTCACTCCAACATGGACAATGACAGAGTCATATTTGTACTTGTTGTGGAGTGACTTGAGTGCATGCGTTATGTGGCGGATCCTGGCACCCAACAGGCAGCTGACTGTAATTTTCTCCTTGTTTAACTTGGTGAGTGGGACATCAGTGTGCCGGAGTATAGAGTCACCTATGACAAAAGTGTTAGGTATGTTGTCTTGCCTTAGGGGCTGTTGCTGGGAAGCACACTGGTGTTGTGAGCTGTGTGACACTTTGGTTGTGATTGGTGTTTGTTTGCGTTTCAGCTTCAGAGGTCCTTGTTGCTTGGTAGACCCAAAATCAGAAAAAGGCCAGCACCAAGGAAGGTTCAAAAGTAGTTTAATAAAACTGAAACTAGACCGGTTTCAGCAGCAAGGCTTTCATCAGTAGTATAGTCAGCAAAAAGCACTTAGTCATCATCTTATATAATGTTCTCTAAGGCATCTATATGATATCACTTCCTGATAAGTCAAAAATGCAAACAAGGCAAAAGTAATTGAAAAATACAATCAAGGCAGAAGTAATTGAAAAATACATAGTTCAGTAAACAAAAAGTTTGCCTGAGTTGCATGCATATCTCCAGATTATAATGAAAAATCCAAAGAGACACAATATACTGGTATAACAATGATAATAAAAAAACTTTATAAAAAACATACAAAAAAGGGTAAATGCCCAAAAATAAACCGAAACAAAAGTCAGGTTATAAGAATTCTGGTGTTGAATACCAGCCACAGTATCCTAAAATGAGCCAAATGCAAAACCTAAGCAATGCAACCTGATAAGAAATAAGTACATATATGTAATGCAAGTGATGGTTAATTACAAATTATAATTTATCATTTAATCCAGGAGGAAAAGCCCCCAAGTTTAATGATCCACCTTTTTCTTTGGTATTTAGGATATCATGCCAACCTGTTTTAAAAGATCGATTCCTATGATATGATCAATGATGGTGAATGTAAATTTGGCAGTGGGATGTTTGATAACATGTTTATATAGTGCATTAGTTAATCTTCTGTTTCTAATGTCACCAAGGTGTTCAGAGATCCTGACACGAAACTGTCTAGATGTTTGGCCAATATAAAATGCATGACATGTACATGTGGCAAGATAAATAATCCAGTCTGAACTGCAGTTACCAAAAAACTGTATGTCGATATTTGTCCAGTGTTCCTACTAGTGAAAGAAGTAGTTTTGAAAATATAGTTACAAAAACTGCAATGTCCACATGGATAAATGCCTGAAAGTTTATCTCCAGTAAGTGTTCTTTGAGTTGGAGTGTGATCCATGACCCTGGTTTTTTATAGTGTGAAAATAGATTCCCTAAAGTTTTGCCTTTCCTATAGGAAAAATAACATCGTTCTCCGAGATAATCTTCCAACAATGGATGAGAATTCAATATATTCCAGTGAGTATTAATAATATTTACTAAATTGGCACTATTCCTGCCATAAGTGGTGACAAATCTACATACATCTGATTCCTCATTATGAGTTTTAGTATTGTATTGGAGAAGAGAATCCCTGGATTTAGCATTACTAAATTGGACTGCTGACTCAATAGTACGAGTGGAATAACCTCTGGACAAAAATCTCTTGGTTAGATCCATTTGATGACTCTGAAGATCATCCACTGAGGAACAAATCCTTTTCATCCGCACAAACTGTGATTTCGTATGTTCGAATAATATGTTTCAGATGAAAACTATCAGCATGTAGAAGGGTATTATATTGTGAGAATTTTCTGTGTACGGACGTTCTAAGAGTGTTATCCTCCTGTCGAATTAAATTGACATCCAAATAACTGATTGCACTCCTATTATATTCCACAGTGAATTCGATACCCCAGATGTTCCCATTCAAATGTTGAATAAATTCCTGGAGGTATTCCTCACCTCCTTTCCATATAAGCCAACAGTCGTCCAGGTATCTTCTCCATATATCAATCTCAGGTAGATATATGTTGTGCAAAGGGTCATATAAAATCATATCTTCCATGTAGCCCATAAAAAGATCAGCATAGATGGGTGCAAAGGATGCACCCATAGCCGTACCCTGTAGTTGCCAATAGCAGTTTTGTTGGAAATAAAAAACATTTTTAGTTAGAATGTGTCCTTGTTGCTTGGGCAGGTTACAGTTAAGGGCCTCCACATATGTGGATTTAGTGTTGCTATATATGGGTGTTGGTGGTGTGGGTTTAGATGGGCTATGTGTTGCTTGAGGTGTAGTGTGGGTGTTAACCTTCTTCTCTTGACTGTCTAGCACAATCTTGGGTGGAGAGAGCTTTGCTTCCAGTTTGGCTATGTAAGTGCATCTCTCACAGGTTGTAGTGTTGGGGGGGTAGGAGAAGAGGGTTGTCTGTGTACATGAGGCAATTGCTGCATTTCCCCAGTATGCCCAGATTCACCAGGTGGACAGGAGAAATCACCGGAAGCTGACCCTTGGACATGCCTGATTTGGTGCATTTTTTTTTTTGTAAAGTACAGGAGCTGTTTTCCCTTACCTTAGCAAGGTAGTTTGCAATCATAGGCTGTTTAGTGCCTACAATTAATTTCTCCTTATTAACAAGGAGAGTTGAGTGCTTGTATCAGTTTAAGGCTTCCTAGTGCTTTCCAGCAGGTATGAGAGTTATCTAGGTGTCATACTTGGTGAAAGCCAGATAGTACTCCACACAAGTCCTTACTGCCTCTAATACATACATAATAAGTTCCATAATGCCTCTATGCATGTACCTCTGGATGGAATGCCACATGTCACACAGTCCCTCATGGTGCATCACCAGGTCATAGTCATATTTGTCTTGTTTAAGGGACATTGTAAGACATCACATATCCTAGCACAAGACAATCAGCTTACAGTCACTTTGTTCTTGTCAAATTTGGTGAGTAGAGTCTGTATGCCCAACTATAGAGTTACCTATGACTGAAATATTTCTCTCTGAAGAAGCAGACATAGTAGGCCTTATGGGCTTAGGTGTGTTTACCTGGTGACACTTGATTGATCTGTGTGGCTTTGCAATATTTGTGAGTGCAGAAGAGGTAGATGCTGGGGCTGGGATCTTTTACAATGTGTTCTAGGAGACTTGGCATTTTTTCTTTATAACCTTAGTGAACGTGACGGGCCTAGTGGTGTGTTGTGAGTGATGTTGTGTTATAGAGGTAAGACTTTTACCAACACTGGGCTGATGCAAGAGGTTTGCCTTCATGTTTCTTAAATATTTATATTTCTCACAGGCTGTACCATCATTTGGTAGAACCGGAGAACAGCCAGGAAGCATAAGACAGTTTTTTACATTGCTTCAGAGCACCCTTATGTAATCAGACTGGCCACAGATGGGGTGAGAGCAAACAATTGAGCCATACTGTCAAAAGGTGGAGAACTAGGGCTAGCTGTAATATTCAGGGGTTGGAGGGAGACTATTAAAGTAGACTTTGAATATTTATGTATGAAGTACTGTGGGTGATATTCTGATCTCAGGTTAAATGGTAGCCACTCTAGCAGTATTTAGTGAAAAGAGAGAATTAGGAATGTTGAATAGTAGCAGTTCATATATTGGCTACTACTAGTCCTGCTCTCACCACAGCTACATGCAGCTAGTAATCAATTTCCCCTTGCTTCTTCTCACTTCAGAAGCAAAACAGTAGTATAAATCTCAAACTAGCTCCTGAGAAGCATGTCACAGATGTTGCAGGGTTAGTACAGTTGTTGTAGTCTTTGCTTGTTAGATGCCCTGGACAGCACAACAGACAGCCAAGCTGCACAGCGGTCCAGAATTAACAATGAACAGGCTTCCACCAAAATGGCAATCAGACCAATTAGGAAGTCTGATGCACACTGCCCAATCACAGACACCCATTAATCAATGTCCCACTACTCCTTCCATTACCAGGAGTAAAGCCAAAGCATTAACTCCAAGCTGGCTCTTAAAAAGCAGCCTTGAGTTTTTCCCAGTAATTTCTAGTCACAAGGAAGGCTAAGCAATATTGTCCCTCTGTTTCTTGTCTCACCAGGCGCAAACCAAAACCATTAATCCCAAGTTGATTTCTGAAACGTGGTTTGTAGGCTCTTCAGTGGTTGGAAATCTTGTCTCAGATGCTGCAGATTTTAAACATAAGTTGAAAAAAAGGGGTTAATATTCTAGGTACTGCAATATACAGTGAGCAGGTGGAAAGCTGTGGAAGAAAGGGTGTTGTTTGTTGGATTTTTTTTTCAGTCTGTAAAAACATTTTAACTTCTTGTATTTTGGACATCTTTTTTCTTAGTGAGGCACTGTCTTTTACTATGTGGGAATGCTCCCTAGAACTCTAGTAACCATATATTTCAGTAAACCTTTAAGAGGTTATCTTCAGGAAGACATACCTTCCATCATCTTACATCAAATTAGCTCACATATGTTAACCGCATTTTCCTGTTTTTTTTCCCCTCGGAAATACAAACTTTGACGGAAGTCATGATATGCTGCATCTATGCTAGAGTTCACAAAATCTCAGGTGGCTAGAATGTGCCTTCTGCTTCAAGTTCTGTGCTTCCTATCTTTTAATCATCATGTAACAACAGCAGCCAGGAAAAACTTCTACATGCACAGCTAATCGCCAAGGGGGTATCATCCAGATCTAATGAGGTCATGATTTCCTTACATTCAGTACTGACCAGGCCAGCTGAGTACAACATCCACTTTGGGATGTACCTCGCTCTACATATCAAACAACTAGAAAGATCAAAGAGGTCCTAACCAAGAATATAACAGACCTACAGATTCTGAGCTACCAGGAGAAGCTGGAAGCACTGTCCTTTAATTCAGTATTTTACAGATGTTTGAGAGGAGACCTATGCCTAGCCTATAGTGTCACTGGAGCCCCATTTATCTCTGATCTTGTGAACCTCAAAGTCGAACACTTCCACTAACACCAGAAGCACGGCCTATATCTTCACCAACAAATAAATAAAAGATGGTGGAGAGATAGGATCATATAGAGCCTCCAACTCATCTATAGCAGACTTCCCCTGTAGGTTAAACAGTGCAATTCACTAACATCCTTCAAATGGAACCTAGATGATTTGATGTTTCCCCCAACAGGTACACTGGATTCACTACCCTCTTCTCTTGAAGGGAGTAAGGCCTGAGGGTGGGTAGTGGGAAAGTGTAGAAGGTCCTAATACTAAACTGCCCTGAAATATCTATAACTCTTTGAATTTATCATTGAATGTTTTTGCTGCCTCTTTGTTTTCCTGTCATTTTTTGTCCAACCACCTTCCACCTCAGTTTAGCAATGTACTCATCCTGATATATCTTTGCATTCTACATTTTAGTAAGGGTGTCTAATCAACAGACAGGTGAAATCCTATAGTGGAATAAAAGGATTTCTCCTTGCCGTGTCTCTTCCCAGCCATTAATTAGTCCAGATACCCGATTTGTCTATTTTCTATGCCAGGGATTGTAGTCACATATCTCATTATTATTTGCTGAGGCAGCACCTGACACAGGTAATATCTCAGGAATGGCCTCTGAATGCCCCAACCCACTGCGTGCCTTTGTCATCTCCAGTGCCCTTCCCTGTGGCTTCACTTGTCAAATCAGTGTTGCCCACATAAGTACTATTTCATGCAGGCACCTTATTATATCAATAAGATGCTTTCTCACTTTCTGCCATATTCTACCTAATCTTGGTCCAATGGCAGTTCTCACTGCCAGTCATCTCTACTCCATTCTGATTTGCCTATCTGATCATTAGAACTTCATCCCTCTTCTCTGTAGTCTTTCCTAGGTTACCTATGTTAACTTCTGTTAATCAATCCCTCCTGTCTGTGTCACTTTCGAAGATCTGTTTTCACCTGTGCTGATCTTCCATGAGTCTTCATTCTGAAAGGCTGTCACTGTCATGCACCTCCTTGATCCTCTTTTCTCTCTGTCCCAGAAATACTCATTACCGCTCACTACCACCCACTTTTCTTTCTTCTCTTCCTTGCTCCCTCTTCTTCTTCTTTAGTCCCCATTGTCATGTATAGAATATTCTCTTCCATCCTTTCATCTTCTGGCATATTTGCTATTTACTGGGCCGTTTTGCCTAACTTCTCTAACTCTACATTTTCAGTCTTGAGTTGTTCCTCTTTAGTCACACACCACTCCATTCCAATTCTCATTGCTTCCTTCTTTTCTGCTCTAGCACTGCTTGTCTACATTGCCTCCCTTTCTACCATCTTCTCTCCTTGTACTAAATTTAAGTAGCACAAGGAGAGAAGATGGTAGAGAGGGAGGCAATGTAGGCAAGCTGTGCCATCTTCTCTGCTTGTACTACATTTAAGTAAGTCCTGTTATATCATCCTCTGACTGCTTTCAACTGACTGACGCAGATTCTTAGGTCCTCAGTCATCTCCTGCAGCTGAACGACATCATGTTCTACCATCCCAATCTTGCAGGTCTTGCCTGTACTCATCTTCACCCCAAACGTCCTTAAAACACATGCTGCCATTTCAAAACAGAGTTTCTAGCCCATCTAGGGCTAGATGGAACATAGAAATGCCCTAGTATGTAGTATCCTAGCAATTGGTAACTCTACTGTCAGGCACCATGTCTCTATGCATACAAAGCTGGACAAGGGCAGGGCAACAGTTAGTTGTCTCGGGCACCAGGAACAGGAATATTGCAAAGGCTCTTCAGTCCCTTACACCGGAAAAAATGAATCTGACTTCATGGTAGCCCAAGGGTATAAATGACTTGAGGCAATTAACCAGAGAGACATTTAGCAAGACATGTTGTGTCTCAGTATGTACATATCAAATCAGATAAGCCTCTAGTCCTTACTGAAATCTTACCTTCAACCAGAATGATGCATAAATACAAAGAAAAGACAACTGACTTCAGCAACTATCTAAATACTTTGCGTCATGGAGGCCACTCAGGTGGAGTGGAGGAATAAAGCAATGACTACGGTCCAGGTGACCCGGGTTCAATTAACGGCTTGGGTGACTAATGACTAATGAAATGGCAGGGAGGGATGGGCATGTACATTCTGGGTGGTAAGACATTTGTTGAGGATGCTCTCTAAGGGAAGGAGTGATCGAAAGTGGGGAGCTGCCCTCGGATGTAGTCAATTGTGGGAGGTGAAGAGTGGGTAGAGCATATAACAGAACTCTCCCCCAGATGGAAGCACAAATGGCCGAGCCCCCATAATGCCCAAAGAATCAATGACTAACTACAACAATACTCCCTAGAGGGAGGATAGGAAGTTGGCTGGTAGACCCAGCATGGGGCACTTGAGGCTGGATGAAGTCTGAAGGGACCAAAAAAAATATTTTGTGTCTTGTTAGGTAGGCTCAGTCTGCATCAGCTTGTGATGAGATCGCTGACAGATTTGCATTAGCTTGTGATGAGATGGCTGACAGATTTGCAAAGGGCAATCTGCACTTCTCTTTCCATTGGTTCTGCTTTCTGGCCAAGGTCTTTTCTGCCCCCATTGTACCTATTTTAGGCAGAGTCCGGCTATTGGCCATGTCAACATAGCAGATAAAGCTACAGTAAATTCCAAATCAAACTATATCATGGTTGCTCTTCTCAATAAGCCTGCTCTGGAGGCCCTCCTACAACTTGAACACATCCATGTCTGTGTTGTAACTGAGACTTGGTTTAGCTGTAAAGATAGCATTCCCTCCTTACCTAGTTTTAGCATTACAGATCTGTGAGAAACTGCAGGGCCATTTCCTTATTTGTTGGAAACCATATCACCTCTAGGTAAATTCCCTGAGACCCACAAACAGAACACAATGAACTCCGAACTACCCTAAATAAAACCAATTATCACTTTATTACCTGTTACAAGATGCTGATGCTCTATATATTCCAGATGAATATGAGAGATTCTGAATGTACTTTCTGAAATATCCATAATGAAAAATACCTTCTTGATGGATGATTTTTAACTATCCATCAATAAATTAGTGTATTTATTCCTCAAATGCTGTGTATGCCAAAAAATTCATGATCATTAATGATAACTCTCTAGAATAATTAGCTGACCAATATTCCAGATGAATATGAGAGATTCTGAATGTACTTTTCTGAAATATCCATAATGAAAAATACCTTCTTGATGGATGATTTTTAACTATCCATCAATAAATTAGTGTATTTATTCCTCAAATGCTGTGTATACCAAAAAAATCATGAACATTATTGATAACTCTCTAGAACAATTAGCTGACCAACCTACTAGGGCCAAAACATTGTAGACATTATCCTTACCAATACAGTACCTGTAGTATCACCAGCCTTGGCTACATCCAATCATAATTAAAGTCTCATACAACTCTTAAATGAACAAATTTGAATTTAAGGAAACTCTATGATAAGCTTTCAAAATGTAATTATAATATCACCAGCACAACATACATCTTCAGCTCCTATTTATGCAACAGAGTTCGATTCACACCTGGAAAAGTGTTTAGACCTAGAATTTTCGACAAGAGCCAAATATAACGGTAAATCAAGTACAAAGTCCCTTAAATAGTCATTCTGACTTGTTCAACTGTCTTTGGTTTTGGGGATTCCTGAATTCTTTTTGGAACCCCCTTGTCATTTCTTCTTAAATGTCTATTTACCTGAATTTTGTTAAGACAGTTTATTTTTATTCTTTCTGCCAAAACCAGATGATGGGTTACAGAAAATTTGGAAAAGGAGGGTTGAAAATATTACTGATTCCGTGAATCAACTTACCACTTTCATCACATATTTTGATCACCTTGGCAGCTGAGGAGCCAAGAACTACATACCTCTCTATCCAAAGGAGAATTTAAAATCTAATTCTTAACATCATGTGGAAGGTTCTGAGACCACAGCTAGGCAAACATCCTCAGCACAGTACCAGTGGCCAAAGCCCTTAAAGAAATATCAACTGACTCCTATACACACACTGTAAACAATGAGTAGTGACTTGTACAATGGAAGAAAAAAAAAAATTTAAAGCAGATTTTTCATCACAAGAAGAAACCGCAGACAAAACATTCCTCATACTTTCACAATTTCTCAGAACAAACCTTAACATGTGAGCCTGACAATTCAAAATTCTGAAAATCAAAGTTGCAGAAGCATACACTTTTTTTCCCCACACTTATCAATACTGTTCCCATCCTTATCAGAAATAGTAGGATTGGAATTAACTAAATATTTAACAATAAGATTAAAAAAGAAAAAGAAGTTATGTACCTACCATAACATTCCATGTTAGTTGTCTTCATCTCGCCTTTTTTGCTGGTGGGGATCAGAGCTGATCCTCGGCTCCGATTCGGCCATCTTCTATAGCTCGAGAGCTGTTTACTGGCTCGAGGCTACCCCTTATCCCATGATGCCTAGCGATAGCAACCCGGATCTTGTTTGAAATAGCTAACCCTAGACATAGCCAGAGAATAAACCTGTCCTAACAAATACATTGAGTATACCTGACATACTCTCTAAGTCAGTAGAGGAAACAAACCAGAGAACACGCAGCCAGTGAAACTAGAACTCCTCTCGGTCCAATAGGACAGGGGGACGGAGGGTGGGACACAAGAAAGAAGGCGAGATGAAGACAACTAACATGGAACGTTATGGTAGGTACATAACTTCTTTATGTTACGTGGTCTATCTTGCCTTCATTCTTGTTGGTTGGGACAGCGTCCCTAGCACCTACAGTCCTGGGCGGCTCATTGGAACAGACTCTTCAGAACAGTGGAACCAAAGTCAGCTTTGCTCCTGGAGACCATATCTAGCTTGCAATAAGAAATAAAGGTATGAGGATTTGCCAATGTAGCAACTGCACAGATAGAATCCATGGGCAACCTAGATTGGAAGGCTACAGTGGTGGCCAAGGCCCTAGTAGAATGACCTTTCGGTTTGATAGGTAACTCTTTGTTCCTTAATTGATAAATGAAAGTAATAGTGTGAGACAACCACCTGGTTAATGTCACCTTGGAAACTGGGAGACCTTGTTTGCCTAGAGCATAGGAAAGGAATAATTGGTCCGACTTCCTTATTTCCTTAGTCCTGTGCAGGTAAAAGCGTAATTGTCTATGAACATCCAATTGGTGTAATTTGTACTCTGCCTTGTTGGTGTGGTTAGGGAAAAACACAGGAAGGTCTATAGATTGGTTTAAATTAATTTCTGAGCAGACTTTCGGAAGAAACGAAGGATTAGTCCTCAGAGCAACCCTGTCCTTATGAAAAACCAAGTATGGAGGACGAACACATAGTGCCTGGAGTTCAGAGATGCGTCTGGCTGAAGTAATAGCTACCAGAAAGAGTGTCTTCCAAGATAGAAACTTAATGGAGCAGGACGCTGCTGGTTCAAAGGGGGGCAGAGTTAAGGAAGTTAATACCAAATTAAGGTCCCACGGAGGAGGAGGATCTCTCACTGGAGGCCTAAGGAGAGTGGTCCCTCTCAAAAAAGCTTTACAGAGCTTATGAGACATAATGTTTGAATTTGAAAAACCAACATGAAAGTTAAAAATGGCCGCTAATTGAACCCTGATTGTAGCAGAAGCGGACCTGGAATGAAAAAGTTGTGCTAGGAATTCCAGAATTTCGTGGACTGGGGCTGAAAAGGGATCTACGTTCCTAGCCTCTGCCCAACAAGAAAAACGTTTCCATTTACTAGCATAAGTTTTTCTGGTTGTGGACTTTTGAGAGGAGACAATAATCTCACGTACAGCCGAGGAAATGCTGGGAAGCCTGGCTAAGGTTGGAAGTGGAGCAACCAAGCTGTCAGCTGGAGAGTTTGGAGGGATTGATGCAACCCGCCTGATTGATGAATCAGTAGGCCTGGAATCGGATCCAGAGTCCAAGGCTGATCGAGAAGGTAATGGTGCAGGAATGGGAACCATATCTGTCAAGGCCAGTAGGGGGCAATGAGGATCATTTTGCAACCCAACAATATTGCTTTCTCTATGAGTTTTGGAATCAAGGGAAACGGAGGAAAGGCATAAAGAAGTCCCGGAGGCCAATCGTGGACTAGAGCGTCTCTGGCTGAGTGACCTGGAAGTGGAAAAAGGGAGAAGCAGTTGCTACATTTGCTGTTGAAGGGGGTGGCAAAAAGATCGCAACAAGGCTGTCCCCATTTGCGGAAGATAAGGTCCGCAACTTCCTGATTCGGAGACCACTCGTGAGGTATGAGGATAGTCCTGCTGAGCCTGTCCACTATGACGTTGGACCTCCCAGGGATGTGCGTCGCAATCAGAAAACACTGGGAGGAAATTGCCCACTGCCACAGTCTGAGTGCTTCTCGACATAGGGGGTAGGACCTGGTTCCGCCCTGCTTGTTGATGTTTGAATTGCAATGGTCCCAGAAGGAAGAGAGTCCTGGAAGGCTTGCAACACTAGGAGCATGGCTCTCATTTCTAGGACATTTATGTGCAGATGGTACTCGTGAGGCTGCCAAGTGCCTTGGACTGTCCTGCCCTGATAATGCCACCCCCACCCTATCAGGGAGGCATATGTCGTCACTGTGGCTACCGGAGGGTACTGAATGAAGGGTCTGCCCTGAGTCACTAGTGGGGAGACCATCCACCAGGAAAGGTGCCTTTTGCATGCTTCTGTAATCATGATCATGTGAGACATGGGCAGCTGTTGGAAAGACCACTGTGTGAACAGAAGCCACTGAAGGATCCTCATGTGAAAGCGGGCCAGTGGGATTAGAAGAATGGCTGCTGCCATGGAACCCAGAGTCTGAAGGATGAACCTGACTTGGATTCTCTTGCTCTGCATCAGAATTTGTACTTGCTGACGAACTGTAGACACCCTTTCTGGCGGTAGCCTTGCGGACATGTTCCTTGTGTCTAAGTCTGCACCTATGTAGGTGATAGATTGACAGGGCAACAAGGCAGATTTTTCGAAGTTTATTGTAATGCCTAACTGAGAACAGATTGTGATTGTGTAATCCCTGGCTTGAAGAAGTTGATGCCTGGTAGTAGCAGTGAAGAGCCAGTCATCTAGATATGGAATCACCTGGAATCCTCGACTTCACAGGCGAGCCGTGACCACTGCCATACATTTGGCAAACACCCTGGGGGCTGTGGTGAGACCAAAGGGCAGAGCTCTGAACTGGTAATGACGGGCTCCCAGCCAGAAGCGAAGAAATCTCCTGGAGCGCCTGTCCATCTTGATATGGTAGTACGCGTCCTGAAGATCTATCAAGCACATCCAATTGTCCTGACCCAGAAAGGATAAAATGGACTGTAGCGTGACCATCTGAAACTTTGTTCTTTGTACAGACCTGTTTAGTCTGCTGAGATCCAGAATCGGTACCAAAAAGAACCTTGAGTAAGTGCCGGATCTGTGCTGGTCTGCTGGGACTTCCTGGATGACTTTTTTTTTCTAGCAGTTTTGAAGGTTCTATTACTGCTTGGTCCTTCAGATTGGGTGGAACATCTGGAAAGGATTTCCTTGACGGTAATGGGGGTTGACAGAAGGGAATTTTGTAACCTCCGGATATAATGGACTGTACCCATCTGTCTTGCGTTAAATTTTGCCAGGCTTTTGGGTACAGTGAAAGTCTTCCCCCGACTGCCTCCAGAGGTGAGCAGCCGGGCAACCCTTCAGGGATGCTGAAAGGGCTTATCAGAGAAAGATTCTCTGTTGCCCTGGTTCTGCGGACCCCCTCTGCCACGAGGGCAGCATCTGTTGTTATTGTTTCCCCCTCTGCCCCTGGAGGAAAAATCACTACATGTGTCAAGCAAAGCTCCCTGAGATTTTTGGAACCACACTTTGCCACTCTTCTGACCTTTGGGGTACGGTCATGAAGGAGTGGAAAAACGGACTCCCATGGCAGAGAGAGTCTTGCCTTCTTGCTCACACCTAATCAAAGTGTTTTTCACCTGTGGTCTAAAAAAAAGGAACCATCAAAGGGGGTGTTGGTGAATGATGCTCGAAAGGGTTCCGCAAAATTACACAGCCGCATCCATGCATGCTTCCTAAGGGCCACACCCATACCTGCGGCTCTACTCGCACCATCGGCTGCAAAAGGAAATGAGCCTCATGGAGGAGTTAACTACAGAATTAAACGTCGCCAGCTGGGAAGCTACTTTAGCTTGAGCCCCCTCAGCTGATTGATCTTGAAGGGTATCTCTGAGCTCTTTAAGGAGATCCCTCTGATGCCGGGTAAAATGACATAAGTAGCTCAGTGACCTCATAGAAAAGGTCGCTGAAGTGAACATTCGCTTCCTGTATTTGTCCATGGTCCTAGACTCCTTGTTAGGAGGATGGACAGACGAAGAGGTCTCTGCTAACTCTTTTTTGGTGGCTGCTGCTACCACCATGGCGTCAACAGGTAACACCTTTGGTAAGGAACTGCTTATCCTGGGGTGCTGTGATGAATTTGCCAGGTCTTCTCGGAGTTGGTTCCACTGTATCCAGAGCTGACCAAGCCTTTCGAGCCACCACTGCCATAAGTGGATCGAAAGGCAGAGAAACCCAGGAGGTGGAAGGTCGGGAACCGAACGCATCCAGAAATACAGACTCATCCTTGGTAGGGGCTAGGGGATTCCAGTTCCCCCTCTGCTTAAGCATTTCTAGGATGTCCGAAAAGGGAACATCTTCAGAGGGGGATCTCGAGGACCCTTCCGATTCATGTAAGTCTGTATCAGAAGTGACAGACTCAGGGGAGTCAATGTGCTTTCTCTTGCACTTCTTCTTACGAGGGGGCTCCTCTGAATGATCAGGGGAGGCCTCGAAAGAAGAGGAAACACCCAATGCGGTGCCCTGGAGCGCCAGTTCGCTACACTTGGGGTCTGGAGGAGGAGCAGAGGTTGGCACAGGCACTACAGGGGACGGAGCTGGTGGGGCCGATAGTGGAGCTGACTCAGTGGCCAGCACACTCCTCATGACATTGTAGGCATCCCTGCCAAGATGCAGAGAAAGCTCCGGTTCAGAGGAAATCAGAATCTTTCTCCGCACCAAGGGAGATGTCTCCGAGGCCAATGTAGGAGCCGAGCCCACCTGCGCCAAAGCTCTGAGAGGGAAAACAGGGTCGGACAAGGGTCCGATGCCACTTGCCCCCTTGGAGCCGACGAGTGAGCCCCGGTGCCCAGATCCCTCGACGGACGGCACCACTGAGGGGATCGGAGCTGACAACGGAACCGAAGGCAATAGCGTTATTGGAGCTGATGGTTCCACTACTCGAACCCCAATGAACTCCGGCTCCGAACTCACTGGAGTCGGAGAAGGAACATCGACAGAAGTAGAGCCGACACCTGTTGAGGAGGGCTGGACAACATCTTGGCAAGTGCCTGCGACTTTAGCAACCTACTGACCACTCTCTCCACATCGTGATCCAACAGCCTAGAGGATCGAGAGGAGTCACTCGCTCTGAAGCAAGGGAGACCGAGGAGCCAAATGTACCGATTCCAATGAAGGGGACCTCAGCCTCTTGTGGCTCCGCGAAGGCTCCGAAGTTTCTGATGGAGCCGACGGGGAGATAGTCTTATCGGTGCCAGCCGGAACCGAAGTAGAAGGTAGAGTCTGAACCAAGGACGGCTCCGAACTTGAAGCCGACGGCTTGGTAGATTTAGGGGATTTCACAGGCTGAGAGATCTTGGCCGGTGAATCCTGGGGCTTTAAAAGAGCCCTAAGAATAAGCTTATTCTTACGCTCCTGCAGGACTCTTGGACTAAATGCATGGCAGATAGAACAAGAGTCCTGCAGGTGCACAACGCCTAAACAACAGATGCAAGAAGTGTGCCCATCTGTCAGAGACATTTTTTGACAGCATGAGTCACACTTCTTGAATCCAGACACTTTGGATTCCTTTGACATTCTGAAAGAAGGAAACAACAAATACCACAACAGCTACCAAAGCAAAATACAGTCTACACAAAAAACACACTGTACTACAAGACTATAGCTAAAGGATTTTTTTTTTTTTTAAAGCCTCTAACTTAAACGGCTAGCCTATGAAAGAAAGGTAGAAGGAAAGCCTCTAACCTAAACGGCTAACCTGACACGAAGAGGATAGGGGGGAGGGGCGGGGGAGAACTCTCTAAGTTAAACGATTTCTACCAGGAAAGGAAGGAATGCTACAATTAAACACTAGCTATCACAAAAAACAAGACTAAACATTAACAATAAAACTCTGAAAAAATATATATCTAGAGTAAGAAAGTTATATAAAAAACTTTATACGAGCCTGAGCCAGAAAAACGACACCTCGCAGCTGAAGCGGCAAACAAGATCTGGGTAGCTATCGCTAGGCATCATGGGATAAGGGGTAGCCTTGAGCCAGTAAACAGCTCTCGAGCTATAGAAGATGGCCGAGTCGGAGCCGAGGATCGGCTCCGATCCCCACCAGCAAGAATGAAGGCGAGACAGACAACTTAACATGTTATGTTCTTACTATAATGTTCCATCTGTGTTGATCTTCATTCATTCATGACGGCTGGATCTCGGTTCCGTCCTCAGAACTGACACGGCCGATATAACAAGCTCGCGCCATACAGTATCTCTTGAGCTAAGGCTACCCATAGTGCCTCTCTCCTCATCTCCTCAGATCGAGTTTGCCCATAAGGATAAGAAAGCAGAGGCTTTGTCTGAGCAAATGCCCTATCATAAAACCAGGACCAAATCTGAACCTCCAGGAGTCTTTTGGAGGAGGTAGGAGGGTGGGATGTCATGAATAAATGAAAAGCAACAACACAGATGGGATGTTATGGTAAGAACATAACTTCTTTATCTGATGTTGTTAATCTTCATTCATTCATCATGGATGGGACAGAGTCCCTAGCTACTGTGTGTCCCGGGGGGCCCTATGGAAGGATATTCCTGAGCACCGTTCAGCCAAAGGATACTTCTCCCCTGGAGACCAAGTCCAATTTGTAATGAGTGATAAAGGTATGAGGGGTAGCCCATGGTGCTGCTGCGCAAATGTCATCCATAGAAGCTCTGGAATGAAAAGCCACCGAAGTAGCAACTGATCTGGTTGAATGTGTCTTGATTTTAGTTGTTAAAACGCATTTGATTTTTTTGATAGACAAAAGAGATGCAGTCTCTCAGCCATTTCATCAGACTGACTTTGGAAACTAATTTTCCCAACTTGGGTCCTGAAAAAGACAGGAACAATTGGTCAGACTTTCGGAAAGATTTGGTCCTGTCGAAGTAGAAATGTTATTGTGTATGTACATACAATAAATGAAAACAATATTCTCCTTTATTAGAAAAGTTTGTGAAGAAAACTGGCAGGTCGATGGATTGATTAATATTTAACTCCGAGACAACCTTGGGTAGAAAGGAGGGGTTAGTCCGAAGAGATACTCTCTCTTTGTGGAAAACTATGTAAGACCATTTTATGCACAAGGCCTGTAATTCAGATATGCTTCTTGCCAAGGTAATGGCTACCAAGAATAAAGTCTTCCAAGACAAGAATTTTATATTGTAAGTGACAGTAGGCTCAAAGGGATGACGAGTCAAAGTTTGTACGGCCAGCGTCAAATTCCATGGTACAATGGGCTCTTTGAAGGGCGGTTTTATATGCATGACTCCTTTCCAGAAAGTTTTACAGAGACAGTGAGATATTAAAAAGGAATCTTAGAAACCATTATGGAAGTTTGAGATAGCTGCTAAATGGACCCGGATTGTAGAAGCTGAAGCTCCTGAATGGAGTAAGGTTAATAAATACTCCAACACTGAATTAATGGGAGCTAGAAGGGGGTCCAGTACCTTTTCTCGAGACCAAAACACAAATCTGTTCCATTTACTATAATAAATGTTACTGGTGGACGGTTTATGGGAAGCCAGAAGTATTTTTCGTACAGGGGAAGATTATGTTATTTTGCCTGGCAATTACCAGACATGGAGGTACCAAGCTGTCAGCCTGAGGCTTGATAGGTTTGGATGGATCAACCCCTGTGGGTGTGATAGAAATCCTGGAGTTGGATCCAGAGTCTACGGGCAGTGAACCAGGTGAGGCCAAAGGAAAGGAAACCAAACTTGTTGGGGCCAATAGGGTGCAATGAGGATTACTTTGCTTTTCAACCAAAGTGCTTTCTTTAGAAATTGTGGAATCAGAGGAAAGGGAGGGAAGGCATAAAGCAGTCCCGGGGGCCAATCGTGTACTACAGCGTCCCCTCAGGTACTCCCCCTGAGGTGGGATTAGGGCAAAGTAGCTGCTGCATTTTTGGTAGGTGGGAAACGTGAACAGATTGCAGCAAGGCTGATCCCAGTGATGGAAAATCTCCGTCGCAACTTTGGGACTGAGAGACCACTCATGAGGCAGGAGAATGCATCTGCTCAGTTTGTCTGCAGTCACTTTGGAGTTCCCAAGAATGTGCATTGCTACCAGAATGCGGTTGGAGGCAATCGCTCATTGCCATACTCTCATGGCTTCCTGACACAATGGGTATGATCTGATTCCCTCTTGTTTGCTGATATACCAGACAGTGGACATGTTGCCTGAATGGATAGCAATTGTCTCCAATAAGAAGGCAGACTGGAATACTTGTAACACCAGAAGCACAGCCCTCAGTTCTAGGACATTGATATGCAAACTGGCCTCTAAGTGGGACCAAGTGCCTTGGACGGTCTTTCCCTGAAAATGTCCTCTCACCCATCAGGGATGTGTCCATGGTCACTACGACCTTGGGCTGAGAGGGTGAGAAGGGATGACTCCATAATTCCATTTCTGGCATCATCCACCAATTCAGATCCTGCTTGCAGTGGTTTGTTATGTGGATTGGGTGGGACATAGGATGTGTTAATAGGGACCACTGTGAAGCTAGGAGCCACTGTAGTAATCTCATATGGAGTCTTGCTAGGGGAACTATAGTAATCGTTGCTGCCATTGATCCTAGCAATTGAAAGGATATACCTTAATATGTGCGAAGGCACATTTCCGAATGTGCTTAACCGCGAACCGTTTAGCCAAATTCTGTCACAACTTCCCTAAACTTTGTAAAAATATCGAAATTCTACATTCCTGATCACTCCACCACTGAAATGAGTGCTACCATGGGTCAAAAAGGGGGCGAGGTTTTGTAATTCGGCATTTCAGTTTTTGTGATTTTTGAATTTCGCGGCTTGCAGTTCACGGCAGCAGCGTCAAAGATGTGGCCGTCGAACTTATGAAGGTATACCAATTGAAAGACCAAATGAGCTGGGATTTGTCCTGAGAGAATATCATGTGGAGTTGAGATCTTAGTCTGTGAAGCCTGCAAAGAGGAAGAGCGACAAGGCAAGACCTTGTGTCGAATGCTGCTCCTTTGAATTCTAGTCTTTGAGTAGGTACTAGTTTCAACTTCTCTTTGTTTATTGAGATACCTAAGATTCATGCTAGCTGTATGGTGTAGTGCAAGGCAAGAAGCAGTAGATGCTTGGTGGGGGCAGTAAGGAGCCAATTGTCTAGATATGGAAACACCCGAAATCCTTGCAGTCTCAAGTGAGCTGTTACTACTGCCATACATTTGGTGAACACTCTGGGGAATGTGGAGAGATCAAAGGGCAGCACTCGACATTGGTAGTGACTGGCTCCCAGCCAGAAGCAGACATATCTTCTGGAGCGTTTATCCATTTTTATATGGTAATACGCATCCCGGAGATCTGTCGAGCACATCCAGTCATCTTTTTCCAAAAACGGGAGGATAGAATGAACTGTGACCATTCGGAATTTGGTCTGTCTGAAGAACTTGTTTAGGATGCTGAGGCCCAAAATTGGCCTCCAGTCACTCGTCTTTTTTGGCAGTAAAAAGAACCTTGAGTAAAATAAGGATTCTATCTGGTCTGGTGGGACTGTTTGGATGACTCTTTTTTTGAGGAGATTTTGAATTTCTTGTGCTGCTATTTCCCTCTGACTGGGTGGAACATCAGGGATTTATCTTTGTGGCCTACAGTAAAGATTGAAGGGGATGTGATAACCTCTGGTAATTATTGTCTGCAACCAAGAATCTGTTGTTATTGAGTGCAGAGAGAATAATCCCTCAACTGCTTCCAGAGGCAAGCAATCAGGCTGCTCTTCAGGAGCACTGGTAGGGCTGCCCAGAAAAGGAATCTCTGGACCACTGGTTACGCGGGCCCCCTCTGCCTCGGGGGTGAGGTGTCTTCCTGATGAGTTCCCCCTTCTGCCTTGGGGGGGGGGAACTCACCACATGTGTCACGGAAAGGTCTTGGGATTTTCTGAACCACATCGATCCACTTCTTTGATTCCTAGTGTAGGGTCATGGAAAAACGTACGCCCACAGCAGATAGGGTCTTGCCATCCTTCTCACACCTGGCTAATGTGTCTTTAACTTTTGGACCGAAGAGAGAGGAAGCATCAAAGGGAGCACTGATGAAGAAAGAATTGAAAGGGTCTGCAAAGTCGCACAAGCACATCCAGGCGTGATGTCTCATGACAACGCATGCACCCACTGCTCTGGCTGCCCCTTTGGTTGTATATGCAATTAATTGCAAGGATGAGTTAGATATGGATTCCAGGGTGGCAAGCTGTGAAGCAACTTTGTCACGTACCTCATCAGACACTGCTCCTCCTAAGGTTCCTGAGAGTTTTGTGATCAGGTCCCTTTGGAGATGGGTAAAATGTGCCAAGTACGAAAACTAATATTAGATAAAAAACTGGTAAAACACAAAAAAGTGGACTTCGTTGACACAAAAACACTGTTTTATTCACGATACACGTAAGTGCTTTCATCGGTTATAATAATTCATCTTCTTCAGACAAAGAAATACAACACACCTAACCTTATATATTATCCGTTAATGCTAAATTAATGAATTAGACCTGTTAATTGAGACTAATTAACCGATCATATTCATTACCTTAAAAACTGATACAAAAATATAAGTATCTCTCAAAAATTCTGATACCATCCATTAATAAAAACGATGTCATGAGTACAAAAAATAAATAAATGTAACAAAAACATTTAAAAACCTTAAAATATTTAAAAACTGAAAAATCATCACAGAAAGCCATATTAGCTAACTAACATTCCTATGATACCAAATATTAAAAGAATTAGAACAGCCTTGGACAGGATTAACCCTACATAGTCCTAACTCTATATATTAGTTGATAACCTCAAGTCCCATTTAAAATACTAAAGATATCAGTTATTAAACTAAATCATACATCATATACATAAATATATAAATGCATTTCATTAAATAAGGCCCTATCTAACCTGTGCTTTTAATTTAAGTAGACATTTGATAGATAAAAAATCACTGAGACCTGGCAACACATATGCTGATGTATGAACTAACCACATTAGTTTATTCTTCCAGTCTCAGTTCCCACGGTCCCCCTCTCATGTCTCGTTCCACTTGCTGCAACTCAGTGAACTTAAATTGATGTGAAGGGTGTTCTAAAACATGTCTAGCTAGTGCATTGGTGGTAATGCTCTTATTAATGCAATAAACATACTCATAAATTCTTTGCTTGATTTTCCTCTCGGTTTTTCCGATAAAGTAAGCTTCGCATTGTTCACACAGAGCACAATATACCACACCCTGGGAATCACAATCAAATTTACCTTTTATAGAATAACATTTATCTCTAATTTGTACTTTATCTACTGTTTTAATGTATTTACACTGAGGACATCTACTACATTTCATCATCCCAATGCCTCGTTTATTAAATTCTCTCTTTTTCTCATCCAGGCACTTAAGATTTGCACCTCTTTTATACGTCATTAGGGGTGCCTGACCTAGTTTTTTATTAAGGCTGTTGTCTTCATTACTAAACGTCCAATTTTTAGTTAAAATATGTCTAATGCTTTTTGAGTCCAAAGAGTATGTAGTAAGGAATCTTATTTCCATGCCCAAATTTTCCTCAACAATCTTAACCGGAATTGATTCATTCCACAACTCATGTTCCAATTCATATCCCTTCTGTACAATGGGACGAAAGTGACCTATTAACCTTTTATTATTCACTTCATCAAATATCAGGTCTAAGAAACCCGATGGATATCCTCTTTTCAAAAACATAGACTTTAATAAGGCACACTCGGTGAAAAAGTCATGATTGCTGGACACCATCCTAGCTGCCCTTACTGCTTGCCCTTTGACCACAGCCCTTTTCTGGTGGCATGGATGGCTGCTTGAAAAATGTAGGAAAGCATTTGAGTAAGTGGACTTTCTGAAACTAGAAGTCTTATATCTACCATTTACACTATCCTTCGTCAGTGAAACATCCAAAAAACTTGTTTCCTTTATTCCCATCTGGAAGGTAAATTCTAAGAAGCTAGTCAAAGACGAAATGGCCATAATGAAGGTCTCAACTTGACCAGCTTCGCCATCCCATACAAAGCACATATCATCCTGGTACCTTGTGTACCAAACAACATGTTCCTTAAACAGTGAGTTATTAAATAAATAAACTCTATCCCAGAAAGGCATCACGCAATTAGCAAAACTGCTCCCACAAGGTGATCCCATCGCTATACCACTCTTTTGTAAAAAGAGTTCCCCATTAAACCATAAAAAAGTGTTGGCTAAAACAAGTTCTAATAAGGTTTCGATGACATTGATGTCATTATCATCCATCCCTTTCATGTGCAAAAAATCTCTAACCCATTCCATACCCAATGAATGTGGAATGACTGTATAGAAATCCTTGATGTCTACAGTAAGGAAAATAAATTTATCAAATGTGCCAAGTAATTCAATGACTATATGGCAAAGGTCACTGAAGCATAAACCCACTTCCCTAGTCTGTCCGTCATCCAAGACTCCCTGTTTGGAGCATGGACACAGCAAGACTTTCCTCTGCGAGTTCCTATCTTGTGGCCACCGCCACCACCATAGCATCTACTGCCAAGCCTTTAGACCAATGGGGCTGATCCTCTGGAGGGGAGAGAATTTTGTCTGGGGGATTGGTTCAACAGTGTCAGGGGCCTTCCAGGCACGCTGCACAATGAGCTTGACTAACTCAACTGCAGGTGGGGTCACTCAGGAAGTAGAGGGTCGGGCACAGAATCCCTGCAAGAATACAGATTCCTCTGAGGAAGGGTTGGTGGGCTTCCAGTCACCCCTCTGTTTCAAGATCTCTAGTATGTCTCCAAAGCAGATATCCTCAGGGGGTGACCATGGGGACCCTTCCCCTCATCATACTCTGTATCTTTAGTGAGAGATTCCTCAGGAGAATCAACGTGGTTCCTCTTGCACAATCTCTTATGGGGGGGCGGGTCTTCAGAGGGAAGGTCTGAAGAGGACTCTGAAGAGAGGGTGCCCTGTGGTAGGGTATCTTGCTGCACCCATGCCCGATGCCCCAGTGTAGTGCTGTGACAGCTGCGAACCAGAGGACATGTATATATGACATTCTAATGCAGAAGGAGCCAACTGCATGCCTGCTGAGGAGAGTGCCTCTTTATAACCTGGAAGGCAGGCCCACCCAAAGAGAGATGGGAGGCCAGAACCGAGAAAGATAATCTCGGAACCGGGGTCACTCCCTGCTCCAACGGGCTCACCTCCAGGGAAGGAGCCATGAGAGGACCTGGAGCTGCCAAAACAGCCAGAACTATAGATGGCGCTGTAGAAAAATTGGCGCTGTACTAGGGGTCATGGTGCCAACAGACTAGTCAAGGTCTTGAGGGTGGGTCAGCTCTGACTGAGCCGTGGTCCACAGGGTAGGTTCCCGAACAATGGTAAGATCTACTAGTGGAAACGAAGAACCTGGCACCAGGATATGCATCGGCATCGAGGGCTCCAAGACCTGTGGGGAGGTTGAAGGAGGAATATAGGTTGGAGTCTGTGGAGAAAAGCTTTGGTTTTGGCTGGAAGTGAGGTTCTAGATGGAGTTGGGATGTCTCTGGCTACTAGGAGCTGATCCACAAGTCTCACTACATCTAGCTTTGAAAGGCTCCTGGTGGAACGGGTTGACATCCCCAATGGGGATTCAGGTCGGTCAAGGAATGGACCTAGCTGCTGTCCAACAAAGGGGTCAATGGATGGGGAATATCAAGTCCTGGCTAGTGTCGTGACCTTCGGCACCATGGTCGGAAGACCAGAAAGTTGTGATGATGGGGGGAAGTGACCAGTTTAAAGGGAGAAGCTATTGTTGGTGCCGAGAGGGTCTGTGGTACCATGGAAGGTGTCGGTACCGTGGGAATAGTGGTTGCCAGTTCCATAATCAAGGATGGCACCGTGGATGGAGTTTTACCAGTGCCAAGGTAGGTGTTGGAGTCATTTTGGCATGCTTAGTTTTCAGTTCCATATGAATCTGGGCCTTAGTAGTTTTTGGATCCAGGTACTGAGGAGACGATGGGATTGAATGGCTCCTCTTCTTCCTCACTTTTTTAGGAGGGGTTGAGATCTCCACCACAGATAAAACCTCCGAGAAGGGGGTTTTCAAAAGACCCTTTAAGATTAGTTTGTTTTTGTGCTCAGCTAAGGTGCGGACAGCCCTTACAGAGCTTGCACAGAGGTCGAACCTTCAAATGTGGTACTCCTAAACAATATATGCAGGAGACATGCCCATCGAAGTTTGGCATCTTTCTGCCACATTTGTCACACTGTTTAAATCCAGTAGTGCCCTTCTTGTCAGCTATTATCAAAAATACAGTTAACAATAAAACAGCAATTAAACAGCAACTGAACAACAATGAAATATCCTGTTATAAGGACTGGGGATATACACCCACGTACATAGAAGAAGGAAAGATTTTTTTTTTTTGTAATTTATCAACAATGACAAATATAAATATACCCAAAGGGTATAGGGAAGGGAAGAAGAGAATATCAATAATGGTATTTAGAATACCAAAAGGTAAAGGAAGGGAGGGCCCGGTACCAATAATGGTATGAAGAAATACCAACAAGGTAAAAGGTGAGAAAAAAATCACTCACGCAGAAAGGGAATTATCTCTAACTATAAACGACTATGATAAATGAAGGATTATAGAAGAATATAAGGCTAATTTTTCAAAATATTGAGAAAAACAGAACACTTAGCTTGAGAGCTGGCCTGACATGTCTTGATACTCTAAGCAGCAATCGAGATCTGAGGAGATGAGGAAAGAGGCACTATGGGTAACCTTAGCTTGAGAGTTTCTGGCTGGTGCAAGCTTCTTATTTCGGCCGAGTCGGTTCGGGGTTGGACCCGAGACCCATCCTTCATGAATGAAGATAAACATCAGATCAGATATAAAGTTATAACCGCTGGGTCAGGTCTGGGAAGAATGTATAAAAACTTAAAAGACAGTGAAACTTTATGCATCCTTTCTGCCTTTTTAGCGGTAGCTGGCTGACCATCAAGAAATGTGCAGGCAGTAACACACACACCCTCCAAAGCTGACAGAAGTGGAAGAATAGCTAAAGGTGCTGGAAATTCCTTCTGTAATAGCAAATAGTATTTTCTGAGGGAGAACAATGAGGCATTTTGGAAATAGTCTCAGAGAAAGATAAACCCTCAGAGGGAGAGTCAGAAACTGAGCTCTCTTCTGAATTTGAATAAGAAATCTGAGGATAAAACTCTGGATCTATCCTTTCATCTTCCTGTCCAAATTCTTAGATACTGCTCTTTCTTTTACCAAAAACTATTTTGTAAGACGTTTCAAATGCCTAATTAAACCCTTAGCGCGACCCAGTAAATTACTCCTCTCCAAGGATATTTGAGGAGGAGGAGTAGACATGTTTAGTTTTATGTTTCTTTCTGACGTGAAAAATTTGGCCAGCTGTGTTACTAATGGCAACAGCAGCTTCCTCAGGGATGGGCACAACATTCTGACAAAACAGGGAAGCCTTCTCTGTCCCCTTTCCCAGGACTGACAAGAGTGGCTCTCCCTTGCCCACTGAGCAGACCCCAGCCGAGGATGTGGCTAAACCGCTGTCCATAGTGGCTATGTTACACCAGAGTAATTAGCAGTAAAAGACAAGTGGTCTGAGGTACAACTAATGGCCACAGCTGAGTCACCCACCTGTGGCTGAGGCAAATTAGTAGCTGCTGTGATGGCAAAGGCAGTTTGCTTAACTTTTTTGTTTTGTGGCTGGAAGGAGGACTGATTGTCAGACTGACAGTTTGTTGCATGGTCAAGCCGAAAATGGTGCCTCTTTCCTGTGGAAAGAAGCAGAAAAAGCCCATAAAAATGTTAAGTTTTTAAAAGTCACTTTTTTCATAGAAAAGCACAATAAAATGCACTTTGAAACACTTTTCCTGCCCACAGAAAAAAGTAAAATCAACACAATTTCTTCACAGGAAAATGTTTTTAAATACTTTAAACAACTTTTAAACTTACAGGAGAAAAAGAGTGCTCCTGTTTAAAAGTACAATACAGTCTTGTGACAGTACATCACAAACCCTGGCTTTAAATATAACCTTCCTGAACAGTAAAGTGTTATAAAACAAATAATTTTTTAAATATGAAGGCTTTCTTTTCCCTGAAAGGGACTTGTATCCCTTGGAAAGTAACAGCATAAGGCATCTGTAGAGCCTTGAAAGCCTCAGAGGAACATACTCTTTGGTGACAGGAAAGCTCTGAAGGGTTTGGCAACTTGTCTTTTTAGTCAGCTCAGCTCAATCTGACTAATGGTTTGGGCACATGGAAGATGTCCTGAAGTTTTGAAAGCTGGCTGGCTGTTATATCCTTGCAGGATATAACCCATATAGCTATTGCAGCAGTGATCAACATGAAGAACATCTAGCAGTGGCTCAGCGGGTAGCACTGTTGCCTCACAGCAAGAGACACTCCGGTTTGACTCTAGGCTGGGGCACCCTTCTGTGCAGCGTATGCATGTCTGCGCCTATATCATATTATCATATGTTCAAAATATCGAATGGCTACAATATCGAAAATGCCGTTCGTCTAAACTGTTCTTGTGGGGGGCTGCGCTCCTCCACCCCCCCGCTAGTTATATATACCAACTCCAAGATCGCACTACAGTGAGGAAAGGGCAAATTTTCTGATCCTCACTGTATGGCGATCTCACAAAAAACTTTTCGGTGAACGTCATTTTCAACATACGACAATATGATACAGACCCACATGTCCTATTGTGTTCATGTGGGTTTTCTCTGGGTGCTCTGGATCCTTCCACATTCAAAAGACACGCAGCAGATGGATTGGAGAATCTAAACTTTCCACAGGTGGTACAGAAGAACAACTGTGGCAGGGCTAGCCACTTGATAGTGTGAACACAGTCTCTACTTGATTGTCACTGATGATGTGACACTTTGACCCCATGTGGAAAAATGTGAAAAGAGGTTGTGGCTGGATGGATGGAACTACAACAGAAAATTAAGCAACAACAAAAAAATAAAAAAAACAACAACTTATAATGGCTGAAACCAATCCAAAATGGCATCTCCCACTCAAACCAAAAGGACATATCAAATGTTTTTGCAGTCAAATTTAGTGTAAACCTTACCCAGAAACAGTCATCAAAAATCCATGAATTCCCTACACTACCTAAGATCTTAAAGGTATGAGTGCAAGTGTGTGTGATATAGAAGAACTTTGACAGGGCTAGCCACCTGACAGTGTGAATACACTCTATAGATGATTGCCACTGATGATGTCACATATTAAAACACACAACAACCAGCAGTGTTTGAAACAAATCCAAAATTGTCTTACCAACTCTGACCCAAAGGACATATCAAATGTTCTTCTAGATAAATTTAGCATAAAACTCAAAATCCTTCAAAGCCCAGAATTCCCTGACACCACCTAAGAACTTAAAGGAAACTGTCCTAATTGTGCTCTCAAAACCCAAAAATACCACTTCAGCTGGACCAACCAACATTGCTGGATGTCTAATAAATAATGTCAAACATGCCCTCATGGAACCCCTTCTAAAACTTAACCACAGGGTATGTCCCTGAAATATGCAGAACTGTCCTTTCATAAAGGGCCGCATCACAGACCCACAGAACTACAGAACTATCGGTGTAACTAGTCTAACCTGCAAGGCTATAGACAGCATAATATATAACTTCATAAACTGTGATAGTAAAAATATTGTACAGCTTCCTGTCTACTCAACTTAATAAACTTCTTTTAGAGAGGCTGTGGGTAGTCATTAATCCACAGAGCCCACCTGACTCTGGCAAAGGCATTTAATACTATTCTCCATTCCAATATTATAAATAAACTAAGAGACCAAAATGTAGAATTGTATGTGGTAAGATGGATAGCAAACTATAAAAACAGAACTTTGTTAAAGTAACATATGCCACCTCAGAAAGCAAGAAAGTGTTTATCAATGTACCTTACGGACTGGAGTTGGGATGCCTCCAATTTGGCTTATACTTCTCTGACCTCCAAACTGTAAATCTTGATCTCTGGCTAATGAAATTTGCTGATGACTGCAA
Organism: Protopterus annectens; assembly: GCF_019279795.1. NCBI lineage: Eukaryota > Metazoa > Chordata > Ceratodontiformes > Protopteridae > Protopterus > Protopterus annectens. Next base: position 837,633,192 of record NC_056734.1, on the reverse strand, counting down.
ACTGAGTGTGTCCATTCATCCCTTCACACAGTGTCACTACAGCAGGATCTAATCTTCACTAATCCAGTGTACTGAAAAAAGAGCTAAAACTAAATGCTAAAAGAAAATTGGAGTACTGTTGCATTTGGCAAAAAAAAAAAAAAGAAAACTCTTGTCTACAACTTACAATAATAGCTTGCACCCCCACCCCTCTTAAAGTAACATAGTAATCAGGGATCTTGGCACCTGGGTCAAATGCTCTACCTCTTTTGACTACCATGTAGCATTAGTAGTCAGGACATATTTCTGCTTATCACAACTGATACCAAAAAGCATCTCATACAGGTTGAAAGAGGTTTTCTTTCCATTATACTCTGCTCTAATTAGGCCAGTTACAAAGTATAATGCTCCCATTAACATGTACCTATCCATAAACATCAGACAGCTAGTAAGAACCCAGCATTTCCTAACCAGATAGTTTATTAGTCTAAAAATCCTGAGCTACTGAGACAAGCTTGAAGCCTGATCTCTATACTTGGTCTCTCATACACTTTTATGTGGAAACCGAAGTCTTGCATTCTGTTCTATCAAGTAGTAAACCCTCCTTGATCTCTTACATCTCTGTAAGACAAACAGGCCCACTAAAACTTGATATTAGGATTTGAATCTACAGCAGCATATAAACAAAACACCCTGGAGGGACAGATTTATTATCCAGTGTTTATCTCATCTCTGGAATAAAGTGCCCATATACAATAAACAGAGTGAAAAAGCAATAATTTCCAGGGCCTGACTTGCTTTGCCCTCCTAAAAGTGAGAGTTATATCAAAAAGGCGAGTATCAGCAAGGTGCAAATAGTTACTTGCCATACAGTTCCTATAATCCTTTGGTCTCAGTTTTTGTTATTCTCAGCTTTTTGACTACAGCCTGTGTTGACTGATTCTTGTTCAATATTTCCTAATCTCTTTATACCTTTACCTACCAAGCTACTTCTTCAGGCTGCATTCCTTGTATTAAATTATTGATCTTGTCACTTATATAACTCTCCCCATATGGTACTCTCCTGTGTGCTCTATTTTCTCACTCTGCTGTTCTTGTCATGACATCCCAGAGGTCATAGTCAGTCTGCATAGAGTTTAATGGATGACACAAGGTTTTCCTGAAATAAGCATAGAGCTCAATGACAGATGATGAGAAGGAACACACACAGATTCCACAAAGAAACAATGCACTACGGTTCTTTGCTTATACAAACAACAGAAACACGCACAAATGTTGTAAAGCCCGTGTATCACAAATACATATTGTGCTGAAACTCTAACTTTCATGATGCAGCATTGTTTCATAATGCAGAATTTCATATTCTTGTTTGCATTTTACTGTCAGATTTTCCTAATTCTAAACAATATCCTCCCAAATATACAAAATATACTGTGGCATGAAAACTGTTAGACCACAAAAAATTTGTCACAACCAGAACACAAGTAAAAGGCAACATTAGAAGGTTTACATTTCTATGTGCCCTGAGCTTAGTCTGATGAATGACAGACACAAATCACTGACAATAATACAATATATGTAGAATATTTTATTGATATTGAACACAAAGGTATGCTAAAAACCTCACTTGCAAAGTAAATCCACAGCCTCTGGGAACCAGCCCTGTGCCAAATCCAGTGTAGTTACTGTTGATGAAAGAACAGGCATTTCTCTCAGCATCCACAACTGTGAAATAAACAGTGTCTGTCCCCGGTTCACAGGGGTTTCCATGAATGCACTCATTGCTTGCTCTGTGTTGAATAAAGTTAAACACATAGTACAGATAATAGTTTAGCAAATGAAATATTACTTGAGTTTTCTTATTACATGATTTACTGGTATGCATACAGCATGAGACTTCTGCAACATTTATGACTCAGGCTTTCCGGGTTAACCTAGGACAACATACATGAGGTTCAGAGTCTGACGTTTTTATAGCAACTTTGTTATCAAATCAATAACTCATTTCCCTGATGAGGTCTGTGTCTCCTTCATGTGAAACCTGCCAGTACATGTAAACACCATTATCTAAAACACACAGAGACTTCCTAACACTCACTGGCACTTTATTAAGGTACAGGTTTAAGCAGTACAGAAACACACACACACGTTAACCCAATATATTAACTTAGGCATTTCAATCTGTAGTGTGTTTTGTATTACTTTAACTCAGGGGAAGGTATTCTTTTTGTTTACGAGTGTTGGTAAATGTCTCTGCTCTTTCTTGCATGTATTGGTGTAGTACTGTATTTGTTAGTTATGTTTATTCCTCTACCTGTATGTGTTTTTTCACTTTCCTTTTTAATCTTAATAATTGAGTTGATGCACGAAATTTAATTTAGGTTACACGTGTGTAGTTCTAAATGACAATAACGTTTACTTTGATTTTGACTATATACATGTGTGAGAGTGAGTGAGTGAGTGAGTGAGTGAGTGAGTGAGTGAGTGAGTGAGTGAGTGAGTGAGTGAGTGAGTGAGTGAGTGAGTGAGTGTGTGTGTGTGTGTGTGTGTGTGTGTGTGTGTGTGTGTGTGTGTGTGTGTATGTATGTACATTATACATATTTTAACTTCTAAATAAAACTTCTCTTAATAATAATCATCATAGTATGATGGATTCATTACTGAAGTGTTGTGAAACCATAAAATCAGCCTGCTGCAGTTATTTTGGTGCACAGTAATTGAATTGATTTACTAGACAGTTCTGCTCATTCTTCTCACATTTTAAAGGTTTTATAATGCAAATGTTCTAAGACTGATGACAATAAATTTTAAATGTAATCTATACATTTCTGTTTTAGACCTCATTTGATAATTGCAGTGGTCTTTGAGACATTAATGTTTGTAGTTAATTCATACATTTATATCCTCTGAACCTTGCCAAGCATTACACAGCTGTTTCGAGTTATGCAAACAATTGCTACAGAATAAAAAAGCTCATTGTTTACATTTAAATATGTAATGTAAGCCCTAAAACTCTGTACACTGACTTGTGCAGAATTCCATATCAACTCTCATTATTAAAATTTAACAGAACACAAACATCACAAAACTACAACATTCATAAATGAAAGCAACAAATACTCCTTATATAAAATTAAGTGAAATGCAACTTCTGAATGCAGACACATAAATACTTCAAAACACAATCAAATACTAAAAAAATGACATGCAAAGCATCTCAGCTGACAGCTGACATAATGCCTGGTCATCTGATGAAATCCTACTACAGGCTATAAAACTGGTTTGATGTAAAATGTATATCTGTCAAATTTAATATTCCTTTTCACTAATCCTATGCATGTGTATACCACACAAGAACAAACTATATGACATTTTAGCATTTTATGACTAAATGATGTGTATTTATTAATAATTTCAACAAATGACTAGCGCACCATTCATTTGTATTTCAACATTGTTAAACAACGTTGAAATACAGCCCCAATTTATAATAGTGGAGCTCAAACCTACAATGTGTCTGTCTGAATATTATTATATAAGGCAGGCGTTATTAATCTGAAATAAGTACAAAAAAGTAAAGAAAGACAGACTATCACTTGTAGGATTTCATGAGCAATACCCTTACAAATGATCACTTTATTAAAAGCCATAACAGATTCACCTGCAATACATTTCATTTTAGCATTACAAGACTTGTGCTAGCTTACACCTTTTACAAATTCCTTTAAGCAGCTGAAATAATTTGCAGCCAGTGGTCAAGGTGACACGTAAGGCAAAATAATGGCCAAGACACATAGAAAAGGTGTTTAGCTGTCAGTCATTCCCTGGCAAACAGGAAGTGACCATGACTCGCACTCTTTGTGGAGGTACTATACCATAGTGATGTCCTTCTAAACAGTGCATTCACCATACTGTTCCTGGTGACTGTGTTCAACTAAATGTGGGTCAGTCATTATCAAAGGAGAGAGACGATGACTGTGATACCTATGTGAACAGCCTCAAATTACAAGAAAATGACATAACATAAAACCTTCTGGAGTGAAAGGAGGTTCGAATGACAAATTCACCATCTTAACAGGTTCAAGCAAGCAAATTCTGAGGGTAATGCTACTCAATGCTAGATGTCTAAACCTCAAAATGCACTCACTCGAGGCACTCCTTAAAATAGAGAACACTGATATTTGTGCAGTGACAGAGACCTGATTCAAAGCTCCAGAGAGCACCCTGCATTACCAGGCTATAATTCATTCCACATCTTTAGGACACCAAACCCGGACCGAAACACTAAAGGCGGAGGCATGTCCATATTCATTAAGGATATCCACACCTCCAAGCTAGTTGCTCAGCATAATGCATCCGAGATTATCCAAGTTCAACTAACTCTGGGGAAGGCCGCAATCCAGATTGTAGCTTGCTACAGACCCCCCCCCCCAACACCATACCCCAGGATTCTCACTCCTCTTTTCTTCTTGATACACTGGAAAACATTAGGGTACAACCCAACACCCTAACAATGAGTGATTTCAACTACCCCACTATTAAATGGGAAAACTATTCATGTACCAACTCTTTTGCTCAACATTTTCTGGAATTTATAAATTCCAATGCCTTGGAGCAACTTATCCACACCCCCGCCAGGGTCAGCAATATCCTACACCTGGTCATCACCAGCATGGACGACCGGTGTTCCACACCAGAGGTCAACTCGTCTGTCAGATCCAATCACAAGCTTATCACTCTAGAAATCCACATCCTGCCCTCACCCCCCATTAGGGAAACAACTGTAAAAAATTTCTCCAAAGCCAACTTCACGCTTCTTAAGACAGAAGTGGCAAACTTCACAACACCCATGCTGATGGACAACAGAGGTACGACTGCTGAATCCTACACAAATGCACTTTATAAGCACTTACACAAGTGCATGGATCATGCTATCCCTAACAGACCCAAAATGCTATCCTCCAAAAATAGGAAGCCAATCTGGTGGTCTTCTGCCATAAACAAATGCTACAACAGAAGAAAGAAACTGTTGCAAAAAAGAGTAAAATCCCATGATTGGAGGAACTCCCTGGTCAGCCTGAGTAAGAAGGTGAGATCCCTCATAAAATCCTCTAAAGCTAGTTATGAAAACAAAATCGCCACTGATTCTAAAGACAACCACAAAGTATTCTTTAGCTATCTAACGAATCTCAATGGCAACACTCAGATCAGCACTGAGTTACAACACAATGGCACTAAATATAGAGAACCAACTGATATTGCCAAAATCCTGGCAGATAGGTTCAGTGCTAACTTTACCCCCTCTCACCCCCTAAAGGGCCAGTCTCTATACCGAAAGAATGCAAAGTACCTGTAATCATGGCTGCACAGGTAAAAACCTCACTCTCCAGAGCCAAGAATACAGCATCCATGGGACCTGACAACATCCCAAGCTGCCTTCTACACGAAGTACAGAATGAACTGGCACCCCACCTAAGTACCATGTTCAGTCATAGCCTCACCTCAGGCATTGTGCCCACTGAATGGCGCACCGGGACGGTTATCGCACTCCACAAAGGGGGAGCCACAACAGACCCCGGGAACTACCGCTCCATTAGCCTGACGAACCTGGTCTGCAAGGCCATGGACTCACTCGAGGCACTCCTTAAAATGGAGAACACTGACATCTGTGCAGTGACAGAGACCTGATTCAAAGCTCCAGAGAGCACCCCTGCATTACCAGGCTATAATTCATACCACACCTTTCGGACACCTAACCCTGACCGAAACACTAAAGGCGGAGGCGTGTCCATATTCATTAAGGATATCCACACCTCCAAGCTAGTTGCTCAGCATAATGATGGAACTCATAAACAAAGACAGTGGAGATCTACAAACTCTGGACCCCATACAGTTCGGGTTTGTAAAAGACAGAGCATGTCTCCTAAACCTGATCGACTTCTCTGAAGCAATCACCAAAGCCATAGATGAGGGTAAGGTGGTTAACACAGCCTATCTAGATCTCTCCAAGGCATTCAAGACCATCCCCCACTCTGGAATTATAGATAAACTCACTAAACTAGGTATAAACCCCTATGTCACAAGATGGGTTGCCAACTGGCTTACTGACAGAACCCACACTGTGAAAGTAGCAGGCTCCAAATCAGACTTCAGACCAGTGACAAGTGGAGTACCACAGGGTTCAGTCCTGGGTCCTTTCCTGTTTGGTATCTACTTCTCTGAAGTACAGGCTAACACAGAAGGTCTTTGGCTAACTAAGTTCGCAGATGACTGCAAACTAGGAGCCATAATCGAAACTCCTAACGATGTGGACATCCTACAAAAGGGCCTCACTGAGACAGATGCCTGGTGTCAAAGCCATGGCCTCAAGCTCAATGCCAAAAAGTGCATTGTTATCCCCTTTGGTAAAAACTCTGTACCCATGAACTACCACATTGGTGGTAGTCTACTTAACACCGAAAGTGTGATAAGAGACCTTGGGACACAGGCGGACAGTAGTCTCTCCTTTGATAATCACATCGCCACAGTGGTCAGGAAATCCTTCTACGCGGCACACCTCATCACAAAAATTTTTCTCATTCAGAAAAAAAGAGGTCATTGTTCCCCTCTACTCATTACTCATTAGACCCATTATAGAGTACAACACCCCTTGTGGTATGTACCTCACAAGACATCTACAACAACTGGAAAGGCCACAGAAATACCTCACAAAGAGAATTACTGGCCTCAAACAGATGCCCTATGCAGACCATCTCAAAAAACTGCAGCTTTACTCCGTCGCATATCGCCTACTCAGAGGCGATCTCTGCCTAACATACAAAGCTATGTCAAACCCAGAGCTGTTGGACATGCTCCACTTAAAGAAATCCCAATCCCTCCGAGCTACACGCTCTAGGGACCTGAACCTTGTCACCACAATAAACAGAACATGCTGTTGGGATAGATTCCTGTCCCAGAGACATCCCATACTCTGGAACAGACTACCTATCTATGTCAAACAGAGCTCCTCATTAACACTCTTCAAGAAAAATCTTGATGATTGGATGGGAAATTCACCCCGGGGATCACTTCTTTGGCTCTGCTTGACAGGGGCACAGGAAAATAATTTTCTTGGGTGGCGAAAGCCAGGGTACCTTTTTGGCTAGGCTTATATAGGCCCTAGGGCCAATAGCTTAGTACCTACCTATGAAGAGCCAGTGAACCTCCAAGGCCTGCACTTCAATTCAAAACAAATTTTTGGTTCTATTTTTTACTCCAAGCAAACAAATGGAACTTCATCAGGAAGGATGTAGCCATCAACAGAAGATACCTTGCATATGTCATGGCACTAAAAAGTGGCTCAATCAGAATTAACACTTAGCTACTGGTTTTCTAACATTACTGATGGAGTCATAAACGGCGCAGCTACATATGATGGAATTAGCTGACGTAGCTAGAATGTAATTATCAAATTCAAAATTGTGAAGAAACAGTAGAAATGCTAATCCTCAACACCAAGATTTAGGCCAGACATTAGCAGTGGACATGCCCTACTCTTCAACATGAAGCATTTGCACAAAGCCAAGTTTTAAATGGGTCCCTTATCAACTGGACAAGGCATCTCCTGGGTTATTCTACCTCTTAGGAACAATTTCACCACCAATCCCACGACCCCCATCAGGCTTTACCTTTTCAGTGAGCCATTAAGTACCATGCTCTCTACAGCAGCTCCTGAAATCTAAGATATGAAAACACCAGTACATTGCATCTGGTAAACACCCATGATGGAAGGAGATGGCTTAACTCACCATCTAATTATTTACTTTCAATATACACTACTCACATTTAATCAAGTTCAGTGCTGTGAGGAACTGTAACTTACGCAATTGCACACCAGGTGTCACAATAGGAAACGTCCCTGAAAAGGATACCGGCCCTTATCAGACCACTCAGGAAATTATATGATGGAATAAAGTACAAATTAATACAGTCTAAATGACAACTTAGTCAAACTATGTCAATTTCTGAGAACAGAATGTTCTGGCACAGAGTGAGCATTCAGCACCTGCATCACATCAGCAAGGCAGTGTATTTCTAGAACAGAATGCTATTCCATATGCATACTTTTGTGAGGAGGCATACAAAAAGCTATGTGCCTTCCACAAGTATAAGTACATCTGTAGGCCTCAACACAGGAAGACTAATTGTTCAAAAAATCAAACACTATATATACTAAGTCAGAGATCACCATGTCTTAGAGTGCTCACCTATCTCTGATGTACAGCAGTCTCAGAGTTAGTTTATAAAAGTAGCAGAAGTATGAACACTGGGGTACAGGGGGGGTTGTTCCCTTGCTGAAAGCAACTTTAAAAACAGTGGGGTTAAACATTTGCTGTTCTTCTCTAGCGTTGCTGTGTTTTTGTGCAATTGCCAGACTCACAGTTATGAGACTCAAAATTACAATAGGGGCTCCAAATGTATATATTCATGTATGGATTTATTAATCATTACCTATGGAGTAAGGCACCTAAAACACAGAGGCATCTTGGATCTTTAGGGTTGTTATTAGCAGAGAGATGCATTCTGGTATCTTGGAAATATGCAATCCCCAGCAAAGATGAAGTAATGAGTGATAACAGGCATAAATTAAAACTATACCCATTTTCCCTTTGGGTCTCCCCTTTAGAAGAATAACAAAGAACAGAAATTTGTTTGTCAGCTAGAAAAGTAAAAGATTCAAAGGAACAGAAAAGTCAAGCTGAAAAATAAAATAAAAATATTATACAGATGCACCACATATCACATTTGCCTGCAAAAGGGGTGAGAGACAATACATTTCCTGTTAACTGGACTTGGCTTCTGGTAAAAGAAAAAAAAAAGAAGAAGAAGACAAGATGTGGGAGCACACTGTTTTAAGGAAAGAAGGTTGAATAGTAAATATAACAGCCAGCAGCATTCCTGAAAGTGTACTTGAATGGTAATCCAAATAAAATTATGAGAGTTCACAAAAACAATGCAGTAAAATCTTTAAGACATGCTTTGAAGGGAAAGGCCTGGGCTTGAAAACAAACCAGGAAAAGCTGGAACTGAACTCTAGATTGGATGTTCATGATCCACCACAGTTTGCACCTGCAGTTTCATCTTCTGACATTCCAGCTCAGCACTGTTCTGAAAGTTCTCTAGATTTCAACCCTGGCATATGTACGGGCCTTACTGACGCATCAAAATGTCACATACCAAGTTTTTTGGGGAATATTTACTTCCTATGCTACCTACTTCATTCTAGTCAATCATATTTTTCAAATATTCATCCTAAAGCAGTTTAATGTAAAATTAATTTTTAATCCCTAAAATGCAAAAATCATCTACATTTTCCTGTACTTATCAGATCACAAGCTAGTACCTGCTCCAGTACTATTTATACTGCCCAGGAGGAGTGCAAAATGTGCAAAACTGTAACAAGTGTGGGCATGTAAACCTAGCCAGGGGCACAACACTACTGAGACCATTTTTGCACTGGGATATCATCTTTTGTTTTAGTTTGTTCAGTAATGCTACTATAAATTATGTAACCAGTCTTATTAGGTAAAATGTGCTAACATTACATTTTTATATATTCATTACATTAAAGGTACATCACAGTACACTGAAAAGTATTAGGATATATGGGGACACAGGAAACTTACTAGAAGTAACACAGAATACAGTTTTGCTATGTTTTGTATAAGCCAAAGGAATTACCTTGCTGTTTATAATCACTGGAGATGAGAAGTAGAATTCATTAAGTGGAGTTGTGACATTTTGCTTTGGATTTTATGACAGAGGGAAGTAACATGTATTATTTTAAAATGATGACAGAAAAATATTGATAACTTTAAACTAGAAAATGATTTGTTTATTTAAATCTGAGCAGGCAAGGTTCATCTGATGAGTTCCAGTCTCATTATTTACTTTGGTACAACAACATACATTAGAGCTATAAGGCTGTATGGGAACTGGAAACCTTTTACAAGCATTACAGCCTGCAGCTCTACTGTGTGCCACAAAAACTACTTTTCAGATTACGATCACAAGAAATGGTAAACAGATTTTACTAAGTGGAGCTGTTACCTTTTATTTTGCATTTTGCGACCACAGGGAAGCAACATACAAAGTTTTAAAATGATTATGTAGTGTTGAATATAATATTAAAAAAAAAGATGGGACAGAGATTATGAGGAATGGCTCAAGAGCCCTTACAAGCCTAACCAGTTTTAACCAGATTTTACCCAAGTTTCCATCCCTAGGGTAAAGATAAGGGTAAACAAGCGGGGTTTTAACTATTTTTACAGACTGCCTCTGTCCATAAGGGACATGGGCGCCAGCCCAGGAGTGAATTTGCGATTTCCCATGCTTTGGTTCACACTGCACTTGAAAATGGTCAGGAAAGGGGTCTGTTTCACTTGAATAGGAAGTCTATTCCAGAGGAGGGGCAATCTTTGGGATACACATCTGTCTCTCCAGCATAGTCTACTTATGTCAAAGATCAGGTTTAAACCTTTGGAGTGGATAACCCTTGTGCAGTTAGTTTTGTGAATGTGCAACATTTCCATCATGGCTGGGTCACAGACTTCCTTATAGGTTAGGCACAGAGCACCTCTCAGTAATTAGTAGGAAACTGAATACAGTGATAGGGTTTTTAGTTGGTCCACATATGACATGCTGGTTATACCGTGTATTTTTTTGGTGAGAAACCTCTGAGGACGTTTGAACTGTTGCAGGTGCCTGGCGAGGTACATGCCAAAGGGTACATTGTACTTGATTACTGGTCTGATGAGGGCCGAGTACAGTGGTACTTTGACATCCTTAGATCTAGATGCCATGCCCTTACTTATAATCTGAGCCACACAGAAGGATTTCCTCACCACTGTAGACACATGGTGGTCAAAGTTCAGATTACTATCTGAGTACCCAAATCTCTCACTACTCGGTCCACTCTAAGGGGATGCTATCAATATTGTAATTTGCAGGGGTATTTGATTTCCCAAAGGGTATTTTATTATGCACTTCTTCACACTTAAACTAAGGCCATGGCTCTGACACCAATCATTAGTCTGCATCAGACCTTTCTGTAGGATATCAACCTCATTTGTGGAGGCAATGATTGTCCCCAACTTGCAGTTAATCAGCAAATTTGGTCAATCAAAAGCCATCTAACTTTGCCTTGAAATTTGAGAAGTATATCCTAAACAGGATAGGGCCCAGCACTGGGTCCTGTGGTACTCCACTGGTGATTGGTTTCCTGCTGGATGTAGATTCCCCCACTCTAACAAATGTGTACTATCAGTGAGCCATTTGGCTATCCATCTGGTGACGTAAAGGTTTATGCCCAATTTTGTGACTATCTATAATACTAGAGTGGGGTGTTGTATCAAATGCCTTGGTCAGGTCAAGGTAGTCAGTATGCACTGTCCTACCCTTATACATGGCCTTGGTGGCCTTCTCAAAAAAGTCTACCAGACTAAGCAGGCAGGACCTGCTCTTGATGAAGCCAAACTGGGCTGGGTCTAGAGTCTGGTGATTTCCTATGTCATTGATAATCAAGTCCATGATTATCCTTTCCATAGCCTTGCATATGAGGTTAGTCAGACTTATAGGTCGGAAGTTTCCTGGGTCAGTTGATGGTCCTCTTCTGTGCAGAGGGATGACTGTTGCTGTCCTCCATTTTACTGGGACAAAACCTGTCTAGAGACTGTAGCAAAACAGAGATCCGAGTGGATCTGTTAGGTCATGTTTCAAGCTATTTAATAGGAACCCTGAGATTTCAACAGGGTCAACTGATGATGTGTTTCTGGCTTCACAGAGCACAGTGGTGACCTGTTCTTTTTTGATAACAGGCAAAGGAATGGTATAGGGTACTTCATGGAAGTGACTTGAGGTGATGAAGGGGTGAAATTTATTGGCCAGCAGGCCACCAGATTTGCTATTTCTTCTGGCTGAGTATAGGTAGTGTCATCTACAGCAAACTCAGCACATTGTTGAGTGTCTGCCTAAAGATTTGGAAAAATGCTTTGTGGTTATCCTTTGCTTGGAAGGCTATTTTAGTCTTGTATTTATCTTTTGAAGACTTGACTAGCTCCCTGATTTGCCGGTTGAGACTAATAAGAGATTTTCTTCCTTCTGTTGTACAGTCTATTTTTGCCAGGGGTCCACCAGGGTGGTTTGTTTTTCTGGCTAGACCTGGCTTTAGTTCAGTCTGGTGCTGCTGTTTCTATGCAGTTAAGTGGTAGCACAGGGCATTTGTGTAAACTTCTGCATATTCTTCCACGTTTTCGGGGTGTGAGCTTTAAAATTATCCATATCATTTAACAGAAGGTAATTTGCCTTGGAAAAAAGTTTTGGGGTTTTAGGGTTTGATGGGGGTTCCACTATTACATTTATTTCAAAGGAGACCAATTTATGATCAGATCTTACCAATGAGGACATTAAGTTGGGGTATGTATGCAATGCTCCTCATGTTTGTGGGTACTGTGTCAAGGATATTTGAGCTCCTAGTGGAAGTGCAGACCACCTGTTCCACAGCTTTGCACTGATAAAATCTAGGAATCCCTGACTCTGCAAGTTAGTGGTTGTGTATGTTTCCCAGTTTATGGAGGGGTAGTTAAAATTGTCCATGAATAGTGTGTTGGGTGAATGGTATGGAGTAGTTCAAGCGAGTCATTCTACTTGACCAATCTAAAGGTGTGACTGTTTTTATGTAAATAGAAGCACCTCCTCCTTTCATTTTTATTCCTTTTCAGAGGGTGGTCCGAATGTGTGATAAACATCATATCCTTGCACTGCTGGGGTGCTTTCTGCATTCTTGAAACAAGTCTTTGTAACTGCACAGATCTCAGCATTCTCCAAGATGAGGAGAGCTTCCAGGGAGCGCAGTTTCTTGTTAACAGTCCTATCATTGAGCAGCAGTACCTTCAGCTTGGCATTAGAAGAATTTATTACATTGGTAGGTCAGTTGGTTTGGCATTGCCTAAAAAGGCACTATGGGGGTCACTAATGCTTTGGCCAGTACTCAAAAAGCCTAGCAGTATACTTATGTGGACAGTGACCTAACTTTTGACCAACATGTGTCTACTGTTGTAAGAAAGTCCTTCTATATTGCACAGCTTATAAACAAAGGGATTGTTTCTGAATCTAAGGATGTCATTGTTCAATTTTACTCAGTCCTCATTAGGCCCATCATTCTGTATCTGTACATACTCATGCAACAAGTAGAACGCCCACAGAGATGCCTTATTAAAAGGATGAGAGGCCTAAACAACACTATACTAGGTATCCTACATACTGCTAAGAGGTGACCTGTGTCTGGCATACAAGGCATCCTCCAACCCATTACTGGTGGATTTACTGCACATCAGCAAGTCAAATGGCATCAGAAATACTCAGTCTAGGGGTCTAAACCTCTTCTGCAACATCACTAGAACAGTTTGGACGGGCAGGTATTTTTCACAGAGGATACCACTGCTATGGAACAGACTCGCCATCCACATAAAACAAAGTTCATCAATGTCCATTTCAAAGTGCAACTTATATCTGTGGATGGGAAACAGAAAATTTACCCAAGGACTGCACCTTATACTACTAATGGACAGATGCAGCTCCTAAATGTTTTATCCCACTCTATTGAATTATCTGAGCTATTCTTATTAGGGGTAATATATAATTATCAACCATGGGATGGGTAAGGCCAATCTATAACCAAACAGGATAGGTTATTTTGAGGTCAAAAAGGGAAACTGGTACTTGCCTATGAATGTATGAATCTATACTGTAATAGGGAAGAGACAACTAAACTCCTTTCATTCCAGATTTGGAATTTGGGAGGTGGAACACAGAGGGTCAGCATGGGGGGACTCTGAAATTCTGACTAACACACAACTTAATGTGTGAAAGAGATCCCTGAAGTTATCATGGCATCAGTGACTTCCACGAAAAACATGTGCAACTGGTTATCCTCTCAATGAGGAACTGTAATAAACATATTGTTAACGTCACTGACCACATTACTCAGTAATATATGAAATAATTTCACTGCTGTTTTTCTTCTATTTTCTCCTTGTCATACTGAATCCTTGTAACCTTACCTGTTACTTATATATATGTATATATATATATATATATATATATATATATATATATATATATATATATATATTCTCCTGCTTGCTGCTAATCTAAACTCAGTTGAACCTCAGTTTATGGATGAAAAGAGCCCTGGGGCCACCACACTTACGTGGTAAACAAACAAATAAACGAATGAATGAATGAATGAATGAATGAATGAATGAATGAATGAATGAATGAATTAATTAATTAATTAATAAGTCAACAGCATTAAAACATAAGTCACAGTGAGATACCATTAGATATTGGGTTGTACTGTCAATAAAAATAGTGTTTCGCGAGATGAGTCCTTCATGTACAAGAATGGGATATGTAATGTCTTTTTTAGTTTTTTTTGGAAGCAAATGGTCCACAGGGCCCTACCAGTGCAGACATTAAAAATCAACAGTCTTCTATTGTAAATAACACTAGATAAGCCTTACTATAGGTCATGCAAACTCCTGCTTAACATAGCATAATGTGGCGGCTTTATATAACAAATCTTGGGAGTAAGATTAAAAAAATTGCATGGTTATTTGCACTCCATTTAGAAGGAACCAAATTAATTATTTACAAGTAGTCCCTGAAAAATCACCTCATACCAATAGTAACAAATTTATGTAAGCAAAACATTTCACCACTGGATTATCTAGTTTGCAAACACTGTTTTTTTAATTCAGTAGTAGTAGAGAAATACCTTGCACAGAAATGCATACCCCAGAAATGTCAATGTTAATGCAACCTAAATCACAATCATAATCTTTAAAGCAAAGTTTTTTTGAATACAGTAGGTCTTTTACTACGAAAACTATTGTTTGTAAAGATTTGCATAGTCTAATAAACAACCTCCATATGCCTTCTGATGGCGGAAATTTCTTATGTTGAAGGGAGGATGAAATTAAGTGGCTTTCACTGAAACAGTTTATGTTCAAAATGCAGTTAAATAAGCAGCATTGTAAAATGACTTTTTTTTTAATAAATCATCTTTGAAATTACTTATTTGGCATTAACTGGTGTAAAATGAAAACACAAACTGTGCACTTTTGATGCGCAAAAATACAGGATTTAATTAAACAGCAAGAGTACTGTGGTATTCTCATATAGGCTCAGCAGGTTTATACAACCCAGTGATTTGAAATGTAATATTTAATGATGGACACAGAGCTGAACAGAGAACTTCTTGAATGGTATGTAGGTATGATCAGACTTCTCTCCTGTGTTTGCACCATAAATAAAGGGAGCTATGTGAGGAGATGTATCCAAGACTGGATCCCCTATAATGTATACTTACACTGTCACTATTTTTAGAATCGCTAGTTGTCTGTGCTCATCAGTTGCCTCTAACTCTAAAAGAATGGAAGTAAGGAATCACCAGTATACAACATCAGTGGATAAAGGCCTTCTATCCATCTGCTACACGCAATAAATGAGTTACTTAAGTGTGAACACCCAGACTAATAGATCAAAGCTTAAGGAGCTGGATTACAAACTGGTATACCTGGGTTCGAAACCTAGTTTGGGCACAACTGCGCAGCAGCAGTACCTGAGTGGAAAAAGGCCTGGCAATTTAGTTCAGTAATATGTCACGAGAACCCTATGGGGTCTAGCCATACAGTCACCATGAGCTGATCTCCATTCCAGGGAATCTAACTTACTTTACCTTTTAGGTGTGCACAGATCACAAATGATATGTAAGTAGCATAGTCCTGCTTTACCTTTTCATGTCAATTAGTTGTGACCGATGTCTAGCATATTCTTTTGAAAGAAGTTGTTCTGTAGGTACACAGACTTTGTCAGGATCAGTGCAGAACCAGAATGAATCAGCAAAACTTAGCTTCAAAGCTTCAATCAGAAGGTGGAGATATTCAGAGCTGTTGTGTTCCATTACTAGAAAAGGACAGCAAACAAGAGGGTGAGACTCACCACGTGTTTAGATTATTAGTAATTACCAAGCAAACAGTATTACCAGGCCACAAACAATGACAGGCAGAAATGGGGATTTGGTATGCTTTCTGTGCAATGGACAAAGATGAATACAGCAAATACAGTTCGCAAACTATATACAACACATTTCAAAAGTAAATGATTAAAAATGTTTATTTCACATTCAACACATAGTGAATAACTTATTTTTTAAACAAACTAGATTTCTTCACCTTTATTTGCAATTGATCAATGATTTGTACTTTCAAGTTGGCAACTTTTTTTCTGTTTATTTGTTAATGTGGTCAAGTGAACTAATCCTTGCAGGCTGTTTTGCTATAAATGCAAATGCAGCTAAACGGCTAAAATTATTATTATTATTTGTGTGTGTGTGTGTGTGAAGAAACTAACACAGAGAGAAACAAACAGAAACATGCAGACTCCATACAGACAGTAATCATTTAAGACAGAAATAAACTCCAGAACCTGGTGTATTGAGGCAGCAGCACTAGTAATCGTGCTACTGCACCACATGCTTGACTGTAAACTTACAAGTGCTCAGATGTTTTCCAAACTGCATGCTTTCACTTACTCAGCTATTTCACCTGCAAGCAATAAACTACTTTCCTGAACAGAGCACTTCACTTCTGCAAGTCCTCTGATTGTCTCTATCTTTGAATGTGTTGCACAGGCATACACCAAAGCTTACATTAAAGGAATATTCCAGAAAGAAACTGGAAAAATAAATATTTTACTCACACTTTGATCTTATTAAGGCCTTGGTATCACTCTACAACAAATTATTTTGTAATATGCTACACCCTAAATCAACAAGATGGGAAAAATAATGCCAATGGAATTTTTTCTTCAGTTTCTCTTCCACAGTGCATTTTGTGATCCCCACAGTATGACAGGCTAGATGCAGTTTTGGCTGCAGTCACTTAATGACAGTATCTATGAGTCTCTGACTTCTAAGACTGCATAAAAACACTGTCAGTGTTCCTTCTTTACTGAATCACTATGATTTATGCTAAGCGTAAGCATTTAAAAGCTTTTCACTGGGCATCCAAATCTTATTTCATACAGAGCAGCTAAACTGCATTTTTATTAGGTAGTTAAATATTTTTTTCTATCAAGTTTCCATGCTACCCCCCCCATTAACTAAATGACAGGTGACTCTTCACAGATATAGTAAAGCAGACACCAGCAACACATCATTTCTAATTTTCTACATTTATATGGATAGCAGCAACAGTACAAAGGCCAAAAACAAGAGAATAAGAGTACTCATTTTTCCTGTATTACTTCTGTGTAATAGATCCCAGAGGTCCATATGCTTATAAATAGTTTTTAACAACTAACTCCTAGAAAAAGGAGGTTTAGTTTAGCTCAGTACTTTACTGACCTAATCTAAGCATAATCTCAGGTTGTAAAACCGCATGCAGTGACTTACACTGAAAACTAGGGAAAGAACAGGGGCTTCAATATGCAAACTGAGAGAAATCCCTTTCTGACACAATGCAAGAATTGAACAGGAATAATATGTTGGTACCATGATAACTTATGTCAGACATACATGGAATGATATTTAAAGGAAGAGAGAGGTGTGTCTTTAAGTGTAAATGATTTACTGGTTATTTTTGCTTGTGTTTGCTATTACAATGAGGTGGGCATGGTCTTACATGTGTATTAGTGCTGACCTGGGACTGGCTGACAGCCAGGGCATTAGAAGTACTGTGGATGGGGGCAAATGTTCAGATAGTGTTAGCTTTACCTCCTCAGCTGGAGGGATGGATACAGAATTTGCTGCAGGATCACCTTCAATAGCAGCTGCATCCCAGTTTTGAACATGAGGTCAATGAAGAACTTTAGCTCTGGAAAATGGCATCATATGCAGAGGTACATCTCCATAAAAGCAGGCATGAATTATTCACTGATGTCATTACACCCCTACAATAAGGGAAATATTAGGATATAAAAAAGCAGAAATTTTAAGTTGAGTACAGTGTCGCTGTCTGAACAAGTTCATGCCAGTCTTCCAATACTACACCAGCCATTACAGATGGCTCAAAGACAGGCAATTGCTGAATGCAAAAATCTTCAATAATTTGGAATACTTTCTGACAGTTTACCCTTCAGGCACATAAACTATTCTGTCTGTGGTGCTGATATGCAATAATGATAGGTCTGTCACTAGCACACATTGTAAGGATATAAATGAAACAGAACACCTCTCAGGAGCTGAAAAAAAAGTAAAAAAAAAATGGAAGATGACACTAACAACAATAACCATTATCTGCTATATCTGATAGGATGAACTGTCTGAAGTGTTTGGATAAAGAATCTACAGAAGAATTCAGGAGAACACTGGACATGTTAAAATGGTTCAGAAGAAAATGGAAGAGAAATACAATGGTAAACACACTTAAAAGATATACCAGAAAGCTTACTGTCTCCTAGCTATGGATTGTCTGTTGCAGTCTTTTACTGGATCCATAAGTGGGATTACCATTCTCTGATATCATAATGGGGAGACACACTTTGCAATCCAGACATCTGCTCAGCATGTGCCGAATCAGTAGCAATAGCATCTGATGTTACACAGTCTAGTTTAATGAAAATAACATTGTGATTCAGGACCTGCAAAACTAGAAAAGGGTCTGTCATTATACACAGAAAAATGACATTTCACACCAATAAAAAAAATGTCAAACCAGCAGCTCAAGGTAGGAAATTAAAGAAAATTTGAGGCATAAAAAACAAATGATGGCACGATAAGGCCAACTGGATTCAAGTTCATATTGACAAGACATGGCAAACTTCTTCCAAGCTACAGTAGTCATTTACAGTCCAGACTGTCATAGTCCTTTTTCTCTTGAATTTCAGCTGGGTAATGAAGCCATTCATTCTACATGAAAAAACACCGAGGCACTTCTGAAATCCAAACCATCTCCAACAGGTGCCACTTCCAAATCTCTCTTCAGTAATGTGCATAAAAAATTCTGCTTATGCTCCCTATCAGAACAAAAACAGCAAAGCTGCAGGATCAGATGGCATACTTTTAGGCATCATTTAGACTATAAAAAAGGAACTGGAACTAAAATATGCTGGCTGATTCTCAAAATGTGGAACTATAAGAATGCTCTACAAGATCTGATGAAAGTTAACACCATTACTATCTTCAAGAAAGGGCAGTTATATGGAGAAATTATATAGGCATTAATTTATAAGTTATTCCGCACTGCAGTGAAAATTCTTATTCATATTTTTCTAAACCCCTTCCATCACTTAAGAAATTATTTCATAAAACCAAGGTCAACTTAGACCAAAAAGAGGACTGGAGACATGACTGGGACTTTTACTTTGCTTTTTTTTTAATTCTTGAATAATGGTTTGACTTAATCACATGTAAAACAATGTCGAAGATATAGATGAGGTTTGGCTGGTCTGACAAAGCCAATAATACGAAAACAGAGCAGCAAAACACCAAAGCAACCCTTCCACTGCTCGAAGAACCAGTCGATGGAGGAGCGTTGTATAAAGAACTTTATTGCTCTTGTCTTAAAAATCCATTTAAAAACTTTCGCTATTCAGCACAATACTTCAGACAACCAATACGAAACAAAAACAGTTTGAATCAAGCGCTTTCGCTTGGTCCCATTGCCAAGCTTTATCAAGATGAAATGTCACTAAAAATAAGGCTATATATATAAAATTCATTAACCACCATGTGACAACAAAACTAATTAAGCTTTAAAGCTGTACATTTGATTTCTAACCTAACTGTTTTTCATTTACATCCACGTACCACTATTGTGTAATACATCAATACTAACATACATAAAATATAAAATTTATATTAAAATTCATTGAGTCTGATTTCTTATATATTACCACCAAATTAATTCATTACATATCTTAAAAATGTGACAAATTGTATAAATACATATATAGACATATTACAAACATAAATATACATTTTTTATATATAATATACATTAATAAATAAATGCATACGTGAATACTATAAAATATTGTAAATACGTATTCTCAATATGCTTAATAAATACTTTCTAAACTGTCAATACAAAACTGATACCTGCAAAAGTTTATTGGAAATCAATATACTATTATAAAATTTATAAATATATTGATGTATTAATCTACTATGCTAAAAACATACTTTTTTCAAATAGTTAAACAAATTCCATATGCAATGACATCAATTTACTTATAAATCACAATCTAGCCATTCTTAGTTTAAGGACACTTTTTATATTTATATTGTCATTTAAACCGGGACTTGTGGCAGCGTCTAGTTTAAGCTGCCACAAAAGTTCTTTATATTCTAAACGCGTTTCCCAGTCTCCCCCTCTACCATCCATTTGGTCTGACAAAGTCACCAAGGTCATGAGGATGATGCAGGGCAAGATGCCTTCCAGCATTCTCTACAATGGTTCAAAGATGGACCAATTCAAAAGCTGTAGTGTGGGCAGTTACCTCAGCTTTGTCTCCATCTTTCTTGTAGCTACCCTTACTGTTATAAAAAGGGATGACATAAAACACAGCTTGCACTCACCACTAATGACTTACAAGCTGTAATACCACTTGTTGGCATGACATCTTACTTCCAACCCTCTAAAATAGTAAGAAGATAGCCAATTCATGTACTAAGTAAGCTAGGTACCTGGGACAAGTTTACAACAGCAACCCATCTCAATGCTTTTGTGGCAATTTCTAGTCATTACAAAAGTCAAGAAGACCAGGAATGGTAACATTGCACATTGCCAATAACAGTGATCCATGTATTTATTTTATTTAACTATTAATAACGATTTTAAGGGTGGATGAAGAAGCAAGCTGAAATACACTACTATAAGCATTATTTATTCTACTTTCTTGGCAATTACACATTTCGGTGATTAAGTGGGGTCTGTTTGGGGGTCAGTCTATAGATGAAAACAAGGAGCATTTGCATGATCA
Organism: Protopterus annectens; assembly: GCF_019279795.1. Classification (NCBI taxonomy): domain Eukaryota; kingdom Metazoa; phylum Chordata; order Ceratodontiformes; family Protopteridae; genus Protopterus; species Protopterus annectens. Next base: position 837,612,189 of record NC_056734.1, on the reverse strand, counting down.
CACTGAAATGATTGCTTATATGGACTGTTGGAGGAAACAGTGTATACATATCTGACAGCAACAAAGTGAAATATATTACTGTGGCTATACTTTTTTCATGTTTACCATAACCTACCATCAGAAGTGGGATTACCATTCTCTGATGGTAGCTATCATTTGGTTGAACAAGTAGGCTGTGTATGAAAGCATATTTGGTCAGTTACCTAATCACTACCAAATGGTCATTTTTATGGCTTGTTGGGGAGGCAGTGTATGCATTTGAGAGGCAAATTGAAATTCATTACTTAAGCCACTATATCCTACACTTTTCACAAATGCTGACACCAGTAATGTGCACAGAGAGTGCCTATCCTGTTTGGGGGCAGAGTGTGCAAAATAAAAGACAACTAGTTCATTACTGTTACATGATGACTGACATGATTTATTTAGAGGGCAGTTAATGCCCATGATAACTATAAGCTGAAAACATTACTACATAGGTTGTACTTGCATGATTTCCTCAAAGTTCAAGGTAGTGTACACTCTTTGAAGAGACACTGTACACTGGGAAGGTAGTTGTGTGAAAAGACCTAAGGATAGTACTGCATTTCCACAGTGAAGCTGCAACATGTGTTATGGCTTTCGAGTTGTTGCTTTATTATTTTAATTTCATGCCTTTTCTAAAGCAAGAGTTTTTAGATTTACTTCATTAGAAACATTCATATTTTTACTTCTGACACAGGAGGAAAAACATAATTCATAAACATATTGTGTTTTTATAACATAAGAGACAAAAAACATCTTCCCCTGGAAGTCATATTTTCCAACATCTAAAATACTACAGAAAAAATGGAAAGCAATACTGAGAAATGTAATTTGACACTCAGAAATTCAATGTGCATCTGTTCTTCCACCTCATCATCTAAAAGCACAACAAAGTAACACCCAGATATCCTATCCAAAACATTATACCTGAACATATCAAACTATTTCATAGATATAGCCCTTTACTGTAGCCTCCATCAGTTTGCCTTTATGGCCATTAGAAAGTAACAATTTGCCAAGTTGCAATATACTCAGTTTTCATTACATATAAATATACAACTTCTGCATTGGGAAGGTAAAATGCAGAACATATCAAGAATAAATCTTTATTGAGTTGCACTTATATCAGAAATAAAAAGCCATAAATATTGCAGCAGTCAAGGCAACATTTATGTCACTGCATATCAGATAAGGTCAAAACTCCACAAACTATAAAAGGCAATTCTTGCCACATGTGGAATAAAATGCAGTGAAACCCTTGAAGAAATAATAGCAGTACCAAGTTTGTTTTGAATATGACTATCCAGTTATAATTTTATAATAATTCCTGTTACTGAGGAACTGACATATAGTATAAAGCAAAGTGTCTAGTGTTATACAAGACTTTTGGTCTCATAGTCTGATAGTAGACCCAGTTTCTACTTTGGGTGGGGTGGGGGTGGGGTATATGACCTCTGTCCAAAGAAAGGGCGAAACTATTGAATAGAATATACATGCATTACGTTTTCATTATACTGGAAGGAAAAATTACAGATGTTTGGACAGAAGAGAAAAGGCAGCACTTCATTTACCTCTCACACACACACAAACACACACACACATACACACACATATATAAATATATATATATACACATACACACACACACACACACACACACACACACACACACACACACACACACACACAGACACACACACATTAGTTTGATGTCTAAATTCTGTATACTGTCAAAGGTAATGTGCTGTACTGTTAAGGAGGACTGAGACACAGATAAATCTTTGTGGGTACAATGGCAGGGATGCAGCTGTACTGCACTGAAGTATCCCATTATAATTTCTTAATTATTCTTATTACAATCTGGTTTCATACACAGATACTAAATGCAGTCCTTCAGAGAACTTTTTTGATGTATTCTAGCATAATACCCAATTTCTACTGGGAGAAGTACATGTTATCACTTAAAAGGCAAGGTGAAAGTAATATGCAGAACATATGTGTACTAAGTTTTCATTACACCAGAACCACTGAACTAACAAAGGCAATGTGTGGTTGTGTAAATCAGGTTGAAATACAGTAAAATCTCTGAGGAAATAATTGCATTCCTGACTGTGTTTTATCCCCAATTATCTTGAAGGAACTCTGTATATTTTTGACATAGACTGTCATAGGACCATATTCCAAAAGTAACTGCAGTGTGGCATAGTAGTTCTAGTATTCTAGTCTAGCATGAAATATAGTTCCACTGAAGGGCATATTTGACCTTGTGTCAAAGGCCAAGAAGAAAGAAATGCCAATAATTTCTCATTGCAACAGAAGTAAAAAGAAAAATCATAAATGTTTCATAAAATAAAGCAGTATTTATACTACTACATGTATGGTGAGGTGTATTCATTAAACAAAGCAGTATTTATACTACTACACATTTGATGAGGTGTATTCATTAAACAAAGCAGTATTTATACTACTACACATATGGTGAGGTGTATTTTTTTAAACAAAGCAGCATTTATACTACTACACATTTGGTGAGGCGTATTTCTTAAAGCAGTATTTATACTACTACATTTGGTGAGGTGTATTCATTAAACAAAGAAGTATATATACTAATACACATCTGGTGAACTGTGAAGTCTACATCTTGAAAAAGGAAGTGTTGTTGTTATGTAAATCAGGACTTTAATGCTTTAAAATGCATGGAGACAGAATGGCATTCATAAGTTCATAGGTAGGTACTCGGCTATCTGCCCAAGGGCATTTATAAGACTAGCCAGACTGTGTCGGCTTTCGCCACCCCATTGATTAATTAACTGATCCTCTGTCAAGCAGAGCCAATGAAGTGATCCCAGGGGTGTATTTTCTGTTACCCATCCACTCGTCAAGGTTTCTCTTGAAGAGTGTTAGTGAGGGGATCTGCCTGATGTAATTTGGAATTTTGTTCCAAAGCACGGGGAGTCTCTGTGACAGGAATTTATCCCTCCAGCATGTTCTATTTATTGTTGTGGTGAGGTTTAGCTCACTACAGCACGTGGCTCGCAGTGACTTTGATTTCTTTAGGTGGAGCATGTCCATCAATTCTGAGTTGGACATGGCTTTGTAAGTCAGGCAGAGATCACCTCTGAGTAAGCGATATGCCACTGAGTACAACCGGAGTTTCTCCAGTCGGGCTGCATAGGACATATGTTTGAGGCCAGTAATCCTCTTGGTGGGGTACTTTTGTGGTCTTTCCAGCTGTTGGAAGTGTTTTGTGAGGTACATCCCAAATGTGGCATTGTACTCTATGATGGGTCTAATGAGTGACGAGTAGAGGAGCACTATAACCTCTTTATTTCTAGATGCGAACCCTTTAGTAATTAGATGGGCCGCATAGAAGTATTTCCTAACTACTTTGGCAATATGATTGTCAAAGGAGAGATTACTATCTACCTGGGTCCCCAGATCTCTTATTACCTCTTCTGTATTAAGGGGGCTGCCACCTATGTGGTAATTCGTGGGTGTTTTGTTTTTCCCAAACGGGATGACTATGCATTTTTTGGTATTTAGCTTGAGCCCATGACTTTGACACCAGGTGCCTGTCTCAGTAAGGCCCTTTTGGAGGATGTCCGTGTCAGCCGGAGAGTCAATTATACTCCCAGTTTGCAGTCATTGGTGAACTTGGCTTAGCCATAGTCCTTCTGTGTTTGCCTGTATGTCTGAGAAGTATATGCCGAACAGTAGGGGTCCCAGAACCGAGCCTTGCGGGACACCACTTGTGACTGGTTTAGAGTCAGACCTGGAGCCCACTATTCTTACCATGTGAGTTCTGTCTTTAAGCCAGTTGGAAACCCATCTTGTGATACAGGGGTTTATGTTCAGGCTGGTGAGTTTTTCTGTAATACCCGAGTGGGGAATGGTGTTGAAAGCCTTGGCGAGGTCAAGGTAGGCTGTGTGAACCACCTTTCCCTCATCTATGGCCTTGGTGACTGTCTTGAAGAAGTCAACCAGGTTTAGTAGGCATGATCTGCCCTTAACAAAGCCGAACTGGGTTGGGTCAAGTGTTTGGAGGTTCCCAATGTCTTTGTTAATGTGTTCCATGACGATGTGCTCCATAGCCTTGCAGACCAGGCTAGTTAGGCTTATGGGGCGATAGTTACCAGGGTCAGTTGTGGTCCCTCCTTTGTGGAGAGGAATAACCGTTGCTGTGTGCCATTCTATGGGCATGTAGCCTGTGGAGAGGCTGAGGTTGAACAGCGTGTTTAGGTGGGGGGCTAGTTCGTTTTGTAGTTTGTGCAAGACGCAGCCCGGGACACCATCTGGTCCCATTGACACTGTGATTTCGGCTTTTGAAAGGGCTGTTTTCACCTGTGCATCTGTGATTTTTGGGACACTACACTTTTCCGGTATTGTTGTGGGCCCTTTTGGAGGTGAGAGGGGGGGTGACATTTGCACTGAATCTTTCTGCCAGGATGTTGGCAATATCAGTAGGTTCAGTATATTTTGTGCTATTTTGCACTAGTTCAGTGCATATCTGCGAGTTGCCACTTAGATTCTTAACATAGCTAAAGAAGGCTTTGTGGTTATCTTTTGAATCCTTGACTATTTTTCTTTCGAAGTTAGCCTTGGATGATTTCATGAGGGACCTTAGTTTTTTACGGATACTGATCAGGGATGTCTTTCCTTCTTGGGATTTGCTTTTTTTCTGAACTAGTTTTCTCCTTCTATTGTATAGCCTGTTTATTGCAGGGGTCCACCAAACTGGTTTCCTTCCCTTAGAGGAGTGAGTCTTGGTTTTCCTAGGGATGACACGATCCATGCATCCTTGTAGGTGCTCATAGAGTGCATTTGTAAAGGTTTCTGCATCTTGGGCAGCGTTATTCTTTAGCATGGTGGTTGTGAAACTTACCACCTCTGTCTTAAGTAAGGTGAAGTTTGCTTTAGAAAAGTTTTTTTACTGTGGCTTCCTTAGTTGGGGGTGGTGGTGGGGTGTGGACATCCAGAGTGATTTGTTCATGGTCTGATCTAACCAGTGACGGGTTGACCTCCGGTGTGGAACACCTGTCGCCCATGTTGGGGATGACCAGGGTCCAATATGTTTTCACCTCTGGTAGGGGTGTTTACCAGCTGATCCAGGGCGTTTGAGCTGATGAATTCCAGGAAGCGCTGGGCATGGGAATTTGTACTCGAGTAGTTTTCTTGAGAGTGGTGTGTACTCACCCATTTATATTACAATTCCATGGATTTTTTATGGCTGTCATGTAGGAAAAGATATGTGAAAAATATATAAAAATACTTTCTCTCCCATTCCTATTTTGCATTCTACTATCAAAATGTACACACCTAAACTCAGACTTACTATCAAGGCCCCTGACTGCCTCTAGAATATATCAGACTTGCTGTTTGTTACTGCTCTACCATATCTATCCTGTCACTATCTTGCTAAATCTCACAAAGAGAATATCCCATCTTTACTGAAAAGATTTCAAGCCTGCATAAACTAAAATACTGCTGGGCTGGTGATTTCCTTTTGGGTGAGGAAAGTAAGGCTCCATTTTCTTGTCTATGAGTGATAAAGCTGCTTTCTGTTTTACTTGCCCCATTTTGTTTCTGTTTTAAGAAAATTGCTTGGCCTGTTGTTTTTGTTCTATGTGAGAGATTGACACTTAAATTAGCTAGGCTGCACATTTCACATGTTTTTTCATTGGTTAAATTGTTTGAGTGATACTTAAATACATAGTGAATTTCTGGGTCTTTTGTCTTTTTCTAAAAAGATTTCAAGCATGCATAAACTAAAATACTGCTGGTGATTCCCTGCTGTGTTTTCCCACCCATGCTCCCCTTCATTGAAAGGCGTTTTAAACCAGGTGATCTTAAACTGCCCACACCAATGTAAATTGAGTTTAATAAGCTCCTCTATTTCTACACTACTGTTGATATCTTGAATTATTTATGTGCCTCTCCTTGTCCTTACATTGAAAAACCTGCATTATGCTTCTCATTGTCTGTTCTACTGATTTAGTTGCTCTGAATTCATTATCTAGCTAGCTGCTGATAAAGTGGTATATTTTTACACTCTAGCAAGCACTTGTTTTTACATCAAGAGGTCAGTGGATTTTCCATCTAGTGCACTGGGAGGTAGCCTGCTCTGTTAATGCTTGAGATTCCTACATGTAGTTTTATTGGCCGGAGGGCTTACTAATCAGCTTATCTTGGTTTTTGTGTCTTTATAAATTCTGTAAAATTGAATGGCTCTTGGCTCATTTGTACAAAGTGAAGACTTTTACTGAATAATCACACAAGTACACTGCTGTATCTGTATCTTTAAATGTGTTTGCGGTAGCATTTTGTATCTTTTAAATTTGTTGAGGTAGCATATCATTCCGGACACTCCTTTACTGTGCTTTTACATTAGTAGGACTGGGATTATTCAACTAGTGGCAATAGGTGCTTACCTGGTCTATCTGAGCTGGGAAGCACACAAAAGAGCTCCAAGTATCTTTTTGTACTTCTCTTATATACTGTGACTGTACTTCAGCAGTTTCGAAAAAAACTGTATTGTCTGCTGCTGCTTTTAGTAGTTAATTGCACTGTAGTGCATTGTATCTGTTAGTTTTAGGGCTGCTGTAGGTAGTGTGTGTGATCTTGTTACATTTATGCTCCAAACCAGATATTCTACATTAAGAAGGTATTTTTCTGCACCATTGTGGCAGAAGTGTGCTGATCTAACCTCTCTATGTTGGAGATTGCTGGTAGAAGGCTTACTGTGTTTTCCTGGTTGGTCATTAGATTAAAACTTGTTTCTTTTTGCTCATATTTAAGCCTTGCATTTGCATAGTGCTGCTATTCATGCAGCGGTGGTTAGAGGTGCCTTTGCATAGAAATAAAAGCCTAGAAGCTCAGTTTTTCCCTACACAGCTGTTCGTGAAACCCTTCCAAGCTTTTCTGCTGCTCTAGAAGCAACTCAGCTGCACACTGAGCAGCGTTGCCATATTGATCAACCTGACCCTACATAAAGTACAGGCCCCTCTTGTAGTCTCAGTGCTACCAGTAGAGTCCTGGCAAATTAACCCATTCCCTTCCCTAATAAAACATACGTAAGAGCCTGCCTTCAACTCCAGATAAATATGGCTAGGCTTGTAAGGGCTCTAGAGCCATTAGCCTAGTAACCTCCTATGAACCTATAAAAAAATTATTCATCATACTGCTGGAAAAAAGGGGCTCCACTAAAGAACTCATAAATTACAGACTTAACAGCAAGACTCTTCAGTCCAAAATCCCAGAAAGATGTGTACATTAAGAATTTATTAATTATATTACAACAACCAACCTTCTCTCACAACAGAAATACAGACAACCTGGTCTCTACTCCCTTTCTTGATGTGTCAAAAGCATCTGACACAGCCTGACACCAACCCTTCTCACATAAACTCTCCTCTTTTGGTCTTGCTGTATCTTCATTTCAATGGTTCCACAGCTACCTTGCAGAATGACAACAGGCAGTGAAATGGCATAATGATTTCTCCTCATTTCTATCAGTCTCAATGAGTCTTCCCCAATAATCTTTATTTAGCCCACTTTTATTTAACCTATTAATAAATGACATGCACACTGCCTCTAAACATGCCACAATAGTACAATAAGCAGATGACTCGGTTCTCATCTCTGCAGCCAAGACCCTAATATTACAAGAAATCACCCAGCAATCATTCTCCTCTGCAGAATCCTAACTTGACAATTCCCAACTTCTCCTGTACTCAAAGAAGACTAAACTCATTCTATATACCCTCACACAGCTCTGTGTAAACACAAAATACTCTTCATTTTAACTCAGACAAAACCATAAAAATAGAAATGGTTACACATAAAAAACTGCAAGGAGTGACTAGAGATAACTGGATGAAATTCTATCATCATATACATTAAAAAAACATCAAAACCTAGACTCCCTATATAGGGTAAAAACAATTTCTCACTGATGTTGCCAGAAAACTATGGCTACATCTTACCTACTTCAAACACTCCTCTATGCCTTCTCAGTCTTTACTAACATGAACTCATTTCTATTAAATAAACTTAAGCAATGTTATAACAAAGTAGAAATAAATTCATAACAAATCGGTACTACAGAACTTATCACTGCCTAACTTTAAAACAGTTAAATTGGCTTGACTCACTCACTTACAGTATTGACAGAATACAAGCTACTTCACAACCCTGAAAAATTACCAGTATAAACAGTATCATTCAGCCATACTATCCAAATAGAAACCTACTCCTGACCAAAAAATATCCTTGCTTCAAATAGCTAAGTCACCAAACACTGCAAGTGATTTAGTATATTCAAAACTGCATATCAAATGAATGGCATTCTCTCCTAGGTCAATAAACTCAACTTAGCAACTTAAAGGCATTTAAATGCAAACTCAGACAAGTTCTCATGGACACTTGGATATGCATATGTCCATCTCTAGGTTAGACTCAAAGGTACTAATTGAATGTATCCTGTGGTTTCCCAGGCTAGATTTGGAAATGCATAAAGAATCCAATACTTAAACACAGGTTAACTTCGCATGGAAGAATCTTAATATCCTTTCCCCACATCTCATTGTTTCATTTCTCATCCTTCAAACTTCCCTTTCTACCAAACTTCCTCCTCTTTCTGTTATTTTTCTCTTACCTCCACTTTTCTACAAAATCTCTCATGCCTTCTCAAATACTTGCCTTTCAAGATGCCACCCGCCCTTTCTCTTATAATATATATAATCTCCAACATCCTGCATAAGGCATAAGAATAAATTTGCATTAACCAACTAGCCTTGATTTTTTCTTGCTCTAGCTTTATTATTGCAGCATTTCTCTTCCAATATATGGAGTCTGTTTTATCCCCACCTACAGTGTCAATAACTTTTAGCATTCAATTGACTGTACTCATGTGTCATGTGCACACCTTGTATATTATTGTATGTAGTGTTTTCTTTGTATATATGACATTTTATCTGTCTTTACAATTGACTTAATTATGGAGCTTTTCTGTGCAGGTCACTGCTGAAAATGTGTTATTGTGTAGTTGGACTTTCCCAGTAAACAAATTTCACATAAACAAATAAATGAGCTCTTATACACAGGTAGCAAATACACTATTTCAGAGGATTTCTGGTGTCACAGTCTAACATTGTATCCAGTTTCCTCTGTGCAAAAGGTACAGTAAAACTAACATCCAGATATATGTGCACTATATTTTCATTACACTAAAACAGCTTATTATTTATTTATTTATTGGCATTTGTTTACTGGAAAGTCTGACTCAGCAAAAAAAAAAAATCAGTGGAGGCCCAGGGAGAAAATCTCTATAGACAAAAGACAAATAATTAAATTGATAAACAAGTGAGATTAAACATATTACATAGATACAAGTAATTCAAAGATTAATACATGGATATGTAGAAAAACAAAGCAAAAATATATGGATACATAGCATAGTTCCTTGTCTTTCTAGGAAGTGAAAAACAGTTGTTTCTTTTTAACAGCTAATACTGTTATAACAAAGGAGAAATATTCATTGTAACTTATTATATGGATCCTGATGGGACATCTGTTTCAGTGGGTAGGTAAGTAGAGTAGCTGTTATTTCCCTTTAGCACATTAGCTTCTATTGCTAAGGTAGATGTTAAACCATGAGACTGCAGATGGAGAAATGTCCAGTTGGGTCAGTTTGTGCAAGAGTTTAGGTTGAGAGGCAGTGTCAAACAGGTTCAGGAGGAGTGCAGCTGTAGAACAGTGTTATTTCATTTCTGTTATTATGTATGGTGTTTAGAAATGACCATAATGCTTCCTCTGTACCATGGTCTGGACAGTCATGCTGAGCAGGGGAAAGTAGATTACTGTTCAAACGACATTCCATCAGTTATGTGGGGAAATATGTAAATGTACGTAATATGTAAATTGGCATACAGATTGATAATTTGGTCAATATGCCTCCCTTATATAAAGGTAGGATAATGTTTTTTCTACACGGGTAAGATGTATTAATATAGACACTGGGTAGGTTAGTACATCAGATGCTATTTTAATGTACTCTGTGGGAAAACTGTCAACTGATAAAGTGGTCGGTTTTAGTTTGTGAAGAACTTTGACAGTTAAGGGTCAGGTTTGAAAGAGAATCTAGGGGTGGTGACAGCTGACTAGAATGGAGAGGATATATTGTGAGGGGAAAGGCTTTGGATAAGTGAGATGGCTGCATGCTTGAAGTGTGCATTACATTTGCAGGTGATATTTGTTGTCTGTCTCAGAAATTAAAGGAGATGGTTGTAAAGTTTTGCCTGGATGAAGGAGGTTAACTGTTGTCTAAAAATGCTTAAGATTGCTAGGCTGAGAGTGCTTCAAGTTTATGTAGCAGGTAGTAGTTTTGAATTTCTTTTTGTGATTGTGTTAGAAGTTTAGTTTAACTACATCTTTACTTCATTAATTGTTTTGTGTGGGGAGTAAACAAGGAGGCAGGGATTATATTTACTCTATTTGAACTCATTAGGATTGTTTGGTCAAATATAGTGAAGAATATTACACTGAATGTACTTTTTGCTTCATTTAATGGAAGAATTATTAGTTCATTTCTACTGCAAAATCTTGAGTGCACCTATGAAAGAATCCTTGCTAAAACTCTATAGATTCCACAGGGGGTTGTAGCAACACGGTATTGCAAGGTTTCTCATGACACAAAGTGGGATGGTGGTCACTTAAGCTATCCGGCAATGTGCATGCCTTATATATGTTTCTAATCTAGTTATTAGAATCCAGCTGAGGATTGTTTCCTTTTGGGAGGGTTTTTATTCATGGTGTGGGCATTAATAAGTTGGATAAAGCCATATAAATTTAGATGGCAAGATAGATTGAATCTGTGGGTGACCAGTTTATGTTATGGCCTCTCACAACTATGGACTCTTGGGTTACATTATTAGATATCTACAACAGAATATCTTCAGCAATGCGAGTACTGTTTGGAGGAAAAGAGAGGCCAATAATACATAGGCTGTTATATGAATTTGGTTTGAGGAATGATAGCAGTATTTCGGCTTTGTCAAGTGTTGGGATTTCTCTTGCAAATAAAGATAAGGCCAAGTTGTTGGAACATATAATAGCTAACTCCTGCCTCTCTTGTGTTTCCTATTCAGTCCTGAGAGACCAGGAGCAGAAGCTCATCATCCCTGACGCTAGGTTTGTGCCAGATTTCTGTGACAAGTTTGCTGGGTGAGTGAAAGCTATCCAGCAATGAATGTCTGTCAGTTTATTACCAACATTTCTAATGACAATGTGACAAATTTAGTGGCCTGGGGCATTGTAAATATTTAGGCTGATTGATTGATAGCTATCACTGCTAGCTAAGGTATTATTGACAGGTTGTTACTGTGCAGAATTGGGTCTGGGTTGGGTTTACATTGCCTCATACGAATAGAGAGATGCAGGTAGTATAGGTGAAATTTCTGCGTAGGCCTTGTGTCCCAAACAATCTCCTAAACATGGACCCAACTGAGATTGCTGCCACATTCACCTCCAATTTTTACCAGCATCCAAGTAGCCGCACAGAAAAGTTTGTACCCGTCTGTGCTAAATATAATTAATATATAAATATATATATAAATATAATGCTATTGAGAATTATAAGCATACATATGTCTTGGCAACTGGATGTGCTGTTATCATTGTTCTAACTCCACCCTTTGTTAGGTATTGGTTCACTGACTATTAAGTGCTTTACTATTGGATTTTATAAGTATGAATGTTTTAGGTAGTAGGAAATATTTTTTTATTGGTTCATCTGTTTTAAACAATGAATGTGATTGGCTGTCATTTTATTTTTAAATGATCTAGATGATAGCTTCTTTACGATCTGATGAAGGCTAATACAGGCGAACTCGCTCATCGTTTATTTGGTCTTTTATCGATTAAAGTGGTTTTCTGCGCAAACATTTGTCTTGCTTTAGTGTTTCAACCAACAGTGATTAAGCCGTGGTGTTTAGCCGAAGATTTCTTTTCATGGTTCTGGTTTTTGTTCCTCCGCTAACTTTAGCAGTGTCAACTGAGTTTTTCTTCTAGTGTTAAATATAACGGTATATTCGGGAATAAACCTCACTGGTGGGACTCTATATTAATAAACTGTATAATAAAATATTAAACAGAAGTGTACTAGAGTGTGGTGAAGGGAGCAGCCACGCTAGGTGTTAAGGGGCAAGATCGGCAGATGCCTTTCATTGGGTAGTGCAGTACCAATAATCACTTCCATATGCCAGTAGCAAAATGAATTGCGATAGTGCTGAATGCCTGTACCAAAATTAATTGTGATACTGTTAGACTGTTTTTGTAATTAGGACTGAAGGACTTGCTTCCGTGCTTCATGTGTTACACATTGCAGCATGCTGCTTGCTGCAAATAAGCAAGCAGTTTGCTACAGTATTTTAACATTTTAAAAACTGAAGCACAAAGGACATGGCACTCCTTGGGAGGAAAACCGGTAGAAAAAAAAGACTTTTTCTTTTGCTCTGCAATTTAAGAGTCTTTCTTCAGTTATGTCAGTAAATTCAGGAATAATTTTGAAAAATGCACTGAGCTCATCCAGACATCCATAATGATATCACACATTCCAATCCCCAGGATATAACTAATGTATTAGCAGACAAATTTAGTGCTAAATTTACCCCACTTACCCAGACTGTTGTAACTTCTAGCCCTGAAAATTAAGTTTCCCCTGTAACTACCTTAGAAAACGTCTTAAGATTCCCGAACAAAAACTAAATATAATGTTTTTGTATGAAGAAACGACATATCAGGCTGCATTCTCATCAGTGCCTAGAATGCACTATCCAAGTCTCTACTTAACCTCAGTCCATCCATGGGGTCTATTCCTGATGCCTTGGGAACAGCCACTTGGACTCCTCCACGCAATGACGGCCCCTTACAGACCCATTTAATTACAGGCTCAAAAGCCTTAAATGCAAAGCCATGAATGTATCACAGCAGAACTCATTCATACAACAAAGGCAACTTAACTGATCTAGACCCCACTTGGTTTGCTTTTGTGAAAAGCAGGTCCTGTCTCCTGAACCTAGTAAACTTCTTTGAAAATGTTATAGAGCTTGTGGACACACTGTACAAGCTGCTTATCTTGAGCTAGCCAAGGCTTTTGACACAATGTCCCACCCTAATATTAATGAAAAGTTAGACAAACAATGTAAACACCTATATTGTCCACTGAATTACAAACTGGCTATCCAACAGATACCAAATAATGAAAGTTATGGGTACCCTATCTGAATGTAAAACTTTAACTACTGGGCTACCACAGGGATCAGTGCTGGGTCCTCTCCTATTTGGCATTTATTCTGCAGACATGCAAACCAATATTCTTGAAGTGTGTCTGACCAAATTCACTGATGGTTCCAAGCAAGGCATTATCATCCACACATCCACTGATACTAAACTGCTCCAGAAGGGCTGGAATATGGGCATACCTGGTGTACTGAAAACAGCTTCAAGCCAAATGCAAAAAAGTGCAGTGTAGCAGCATTTGACAAAAAAAGCTGGTTTCACCTTATATGTTATAAGTAGTACTCCACTTCAAACAGACACAGTCAAAAAGGACCTGGGTATTCATGTGAACAACTCTCTGTCTCTCATCCAGTCATTATGTTTCCACCATGGACTTTAAATGGAAAACTTTCTGTCTGATCAAATTTAATTTCCAAGGGATAATCTTCAAGATCCAAAGAAGTCTTCTTCCTACTGCACTTTTCCTGATCACACTCATAACTGACAACAATGCCTGCTTTTACATACACAGCTCCAAGTTTTTCGTCATTGAATACAATGCCCTCTTTTACATATATAAATCCAAGCTTGTCTTCATTGAATATGATGTTCTTACATAGAGTAGAGAGTAATTATCCAAACTAATTGGGTCCTAGGGTAGTTGGGATAATCAAATTGTTTGGATAATCAAACATATAATTGAATCGGATAAAAAACTTCTAAAAATGGTTTTGATGAACATTAAATAAGAAAAATAAAACAAATTTACTGCAGGTACAAAATGGTACAGAATATTATTGTATTAAAATATTTATTTGCCAAATTACAGTATAAGAGACTCCAAACAGGACACAACTACATATAATCCACTAGAAAAAATAATCATGAATTGTTTTTTGAACCAAATTTGATAGTCTTTTTTTGGCAGCTAAATCCCACATTCTCTTCAACAGCAAAAGTTGAGTTGGACAGCTTTCTTCTTGTTGCTTGTACCAGTACATTGCAGTTTCCAATGCTGTAAAAGCCTCTTCATAAGAGAAGAACTAGTATGTCTCCATGAAATCTATGCCACAGCATTTGGATAGAAATAATGATTAATTTAACATTTGGGTTGAGCTTACTGAAGCCTAATCCACAGTCATCCATTACAATATAGCACACCTTATAGGTTCATAGGTTGATACTAGGCTATCTGCCCTAGGGCATTTATAAGCCTAGCCAGAGTGTGTTTGGCTTTTGCCACCCTTTTAGATTAGTTGACTGTGCCTCTGTATAGTAGGTCACAGAAGACAGCCCTTTTAAGGTTAGTTTACTGTGCCTCTGTCTAGTAGGGACACAGAAGAGATCCCAGGGGTAAACCTACGATCTCCCATCCACTCGTCCAGATTTCTCTTGAAGAGGGTCATTGAGGGGCTCTGCCTAACATGGATTGGGATTTTGTTCCAGAGTGAGGGGAGCCTCTGGGATATGAATCTGTCCCTCCAGCATGTCCTATTTATTTCTGTGCTGAGGTTTAAGTCCCTGGAGCGTGTAGCTCTAAGGGATTTGGATTTCCTGAGGTGGAGCATGTCCATTAATTCTGGTTTGGACATGGCTTTATATGTCAGGCATAGATCGCCTCTGAGTAGGCGGTAAGCAACTGAGTAGAGCTGGAGTTTCTTTAGCCTAACTGCGTAGGGCATCTGTTTGAGTCCCTTGATCCTCTTGGTGAGGTACTTTTGGGGTCTTTCCAGTTGCTGCAGGTGTCAGGTAAGGTACATCCCAAATGGGGCACTGTATTCAATTATGGGCCTGATGAGTGATGAGTAGAGGGGCACAATGACCTCTCTTGATCTAGATGTGAACCCTTTCATGATAAGGTGGGCTATATAGAAGGTATTTCTAACCACTTTGGCAACGTGATTGTCAAAGGAGAGAGTGCTATCTACTTGGGTCCCCAAATCCCTAATTATTTCTTCTGTACTTAATGGATTACCACATATGTGGTAATTTGTGGGCACTTTGTTTTTCCCAAAGGGGATGACTATGCACTTTTTGGCATTTAGCTTTAGGCCATGGCTCTGGCACCAGTTATCCGTCTCTGTGAGACCCTTTTGGAGGATGCTTGTGTCAGTCGGCGAGTCGATTATGGCACCCAGTTTGCAGTCATCTGCGAACTTGGTCAGCCATAGTCCTCCTGTGTTAGCCTGTACCTCAGAGAAATATATACCGAACAAGAGAGGTCCCAGGACTGAGCCTTGTGGGATGCCACTTGTAACTGGTTTAGAGTCTGACATGGCACCTGCAATTCTGACCATGTGGGTTCTATCCCTGAGACAGTTTGCAACCCATCTTGTGACACAGGGGTTGATATTTAAGCTGGTGAGCTTATTTATGATGCCCGAGTGGGGTATTGTGTCGAAGGCGTTTGCGAGGTCCAGGTAGGCTGTGTGGACTACCTTCCCTTCGTCTATGGCTTTGGTGACTGTTTCAAAGAAGTCGACCAGGTTCAAGAGGCAAGATCTGCCCTTAACAAAGCCAAATTGTTAAGGTCCACTTTTTCTGTTTTCTTCATCATCCCCATCTCCAACATCTTCAACATCAGTCATTGCCTTTTCTTCTTCTTGCACAAATGACAAAATTTCATCATCATTCAAAATTTTAAAGCCAGGATCATTGTCATTTTCTAACCACATCTGTGAATCATCTTTGTCACAGTTGGAAAATCCTGGGTTTGCCTGGAACATGTCCACAATTTAATTTAGATGCTCACTGGCGTCCACATCAGTTGTCTCATTTTCTCCTCTTTCACCCAGCAGTCTATTCTATGCCTTTTTAATTATCTTGTGAAAATGTTTTCCAAGCATCAGCCACCATACAACAATCTTTAAGATTAACTCTTTTTGAAAAGACCACCACATTTTCTTCATCTTCTGCCAATAATAAACATAGGACTTGCTTCTTATACACCTTTTTAAGCATTTCTGTAACACCTTGATCCATTGGTTGAATCAATGCTGTTATATTTGGAGGTAAAAAAAAAAAAAAAATCACTTCAAAATTTTCATCAACTGCATTCAATTTCTCCACTCCTGGATGTGACGGTGCATTACCCTTTTCCAGTTTTCTTTTCTTTCTCTCTGAGCTTCTTTAAATTTAGGATGAATTCATTGTATACCAATCAAGAAATATTTCACAATTCATCCAAGCACTCTTCTGTGATTGTAGCACAGTGAGAGACATGTCACATTTTTGAAACATCTAGGCTTTTTGGCTTTGCTGATCATTAGCGGGGATAACAGATGGTTTCCAGTGGCATTTGTGGTTACCATAATTGTTACTTGCTCTTTGCTAACTTTAAAACCAAGGGCCACTGTTTCTCGCCTATATGCAAGCGATTTACAGAGCAATGATTTCCAGTATAAACCGGTTTCATCGGCATTATACAAGTCGTCAAGTGAATAGCCTTCTTCTTCCAAAAGAGCCAAGAATGTTTCTTTAAAATTTTCAGTGGCAGGAGCATCACCAGATAAAGATTCCCCTTGAACCTCGTAATTCTCATATGCCATGACAAGATTTAAAGTTCTTTAACCAGACACAGCTAGCCTTAAAATCTGACAGATCATCAAACTTATTGCTTAACTCAAGTGCTTTTTCACACAATAGTGGACCAGAGATAGGTCCCCGTTGCTTCTTCTTTGCACAAACCATTAATACATAGCCTCTTCTAATTTTTTGTCTTTCAGGTTTTTCATGGTTTTTTTTTCTTCTTCTTTTTAACCCGTGTTCACTGTCCAAATCTGATGCAAACTTCAAAATTATACTTTTTTTCCTTTTGATATCTGAAATTATAGCCTTCCCAACATTGGAAATCTTCGCAAGAGATGATCCAGTTTCACCCTTTTCTAGTCTACTGATAATTTGTATTTTTGTTTCAATAGATAAAACTTTGTGGTTCCTTTTTCTTGTAGAAACATATTCACACACAAAAATACACCTGTAACAAAAATAACAGAACTGAATACAGTATTGTATGCCCATGTAGGCAGCCCCAACTCCTCCGCTCCACCGATCAATCACGTCCTGTAGAAGATTCATCATCAAAGCATGTGTCTGCCACTCACTCACTAGGTATTTACCTTTTAAAAAATACCCTGTACTGTATAGTATAATGGTTAAGGTGTTTATCTTACAGACACAAGGTGCAGGCTTTGATTCTCAAAAGGAGTAATTGGCTAGGCATAAAATGGCCCAAAAGGGGAGTTAGCCTAGTACTGTACTAATCTATGAGCCTATTGCATTTGGATTTAATTTAAAACTTATTTCAAATTTTATAGCACAAACACTAAAAGACACTTGCTAAACAAAGCAATACAGTCTCACAATGAAAACAGACTTAACATTAAAACTGGGTCTACTTCACGATGTCGAAAGCAGACAATATCAAAGCTGATATTGTCGGCAGCACAACATCGAAAGTGCAGAACATCGTGCAGGTAAACGGAAATCTCTGTAGGGGGAAATATCCATTTATCTCAATGTAGTGCGGTCTCGGAGTTGGAATATTTAAGTAAGGGGGGTGTGGGGAGTGCAGCCCCCATGTGGAGGGTGCAGGGGGGCTTGCCCTCTGCCTACGTTAGTTAGTTTTTATTTTTGTTTTTTTTAACGTTATTCGATGTTTTACTACATCGATCACTAGAGGCCAACCTTTAGTGATTCGATGTAGTAACATTTCGATAACGTGATATAGAGGCTTAAAATTTCTCTGCCTTTGAAACTCACTTTCATTGCAACAGCACTGAAACTTACATTCAAAGAAAATGCATCTGGCCACTGGAGGATTAAGTTTATATGTGGGTTGTTTTTCAAATTATAGCACCCTTTCACATTTTAGGACCATGCATACATGAATACACCTTCCTGACTGTATTAAGTTATATTCCCTGTATAATATAGCACCATTTGTTAGAGTATGTTTTAAATTTGCAACTTCTAACATGTTTCCAGTAAACAATGAAATAAAATGTATGAACCAAGAATGAAAAACTGCTCAATTTAGAACATTTAATCAATAAAAGTCTACTCAAACTTCTGTCATTACAATCCATCGATATCAGTCAATGCACAATCTCTACAGAAGTAAAAGTCATCTAAATAATCCCACATTAAACAGATGTGTAACTGAGGACTGCAGCATCAACCCCCTTTAAAGTACAGCACAGTACGGTATCAGCAATCCATCTTCATCAAAAGCAAGTATACTACCTGTTGTGCTACTAACAATATTTTTAAATACTTTGGCACAATAGTGATTATCATTTGCTAAACAACAGTTGCACATTGTAAACAGACTTGGCATAAGCAGCAGTAAACGTCTCTTTCCCTGAATCTCTCGGCTCCTTGTAAAATGCACTTGACACTCACTCTTGAAAAATGCACTTGACACTCACTCTCTTGTACAATGCACTTGACATTCAACCATATCTCTCAACTTTGTAGCACAAGAAATCTGGAAAAAGCCAAAATTTAGGGGGGTGGGACAAAAGCTCAAAACCAGGGACACATTTTAAATATTGCTTGTATAATCTTAGCAAGTTGCTAGAAAAAGAAGTTATGTTGTTACCATAACATTCCATCTGTGTTGATCTTCATTCATTCTTCACTGATGGGTTTGGTTCCAACTACTCGGAAATGACACGGCCGTT
This sequence comes from Protopterus annectens, assembly GCF_019279795.1. NCBI lineage: Eukaryota > Metazoa > Chordata > Ceratodontiformes > Protopteridae > Protopterus > Protopterus annectens. The sequence continues at coordinate 837,593,206 of NC_056734.1, read as the reverse complement.
ATACCCAGCTCATGCCAGCCAAAAACTCTCGAGCTAAGGCTCTGCCCACAATGCCTCTCTCCCCATTACCTGAGATCGAATTTGCCTAGTACTTAAGAAATACAGAAGCCCTGTCTGAGGTATAACCCTGTAATATCCCAGGACTAGGTCCACACCTCCAGGAGTTTTTTGGAGGGAGCAGGAGGGTGGGATGTCAAGAATGAATGAAGATCGACAACACAGATGGAACATTATGGTAAGAACATAACTTCTTTATCTGATGTCGTCAATCTTCATTCATTCGTGACTGATGGGACAGAGTCCCTAGCTACTTTAGATCTTTGAATCTCTGTAGTCTCAAATGAGCTGCTACAACTGCCATGCATTTGGTGAACACCTCAGGGCTGTGGTGAGACCGAAGGGCAGTACTCAAAACTGGTAATGACTGGCTCCTAGCCGGAAGCGGAGATACCTTCTGGAGTGTTTGTCCATTTTTATGTGGTAATACGCATCCTGAAGATCTATACAGCACATCCAATCATCCTTCTCTAGAAAGGGAAGGATTGACTGAACTGTGACCATCTGGAATTTTGTCTGTTGTACAAATCTGTTCAATAGGCTGAGATCCAAGATTGGTTTCCAGTCCCCTGTCTTTTTTTGGCACTAAAAAGAATCTTGAGTAGAATCGGGATCCTATTTGGTCTGGTGGGACTACCTGGATGACTCTTTTTTGAAGCAGCTTTTGAATCTCTATTGCTGCCAGATCCCTCTGACTGGGTGGAACATCGGGGATTCACTTTGGGCAAAGACTGAAGGAAATATGGTAACCTCTGATAATTATTTTCTGCACCCAGGTATCAGAGGTTATTGAAAGTCAGGCTGTATGGTGCAGAGAGAACCTCTCCCCGACTGCTCCCAGAGGTAAGCAATCGGGCCTCCATTCAGGAGCATTGATAGGGTTGTCCGGGAAAGGAATCTCTGGAGCCCTAGTTATGTGGACCACCTCTGCCACAGGAGGAGCATCTTCCAGAAGAATTCCCCCCTCTGCCCCAAGAGGAATATCACCACGCGTGTCCCAAAAAGGCCCTTGGGTCGTCTTGAACCACATTTTTCCACTCCTCTGATTCCTGGAGCAAGGTCGCTGAGGAGTGGAAAAATGAACACCCACAGCAGAAATGATCTTTCTGTCTTTTTCACGCTTGGCTAGTGTTTCTAGGACTCTTGGGCCAAACAAGGAAGTCAAAAGTGTTACAACCTCTGCGAGTACGGCAGCTGCAAGGTCCCAAGAGAAACAGTAATCCAAACAAAAAACAAGGATTAGCATACAAGGCACCTTATTGTAATATAGAATACTTTAATAAAAGTATTTTGGTTAAATACTTTTATTAAAGTATTCTATGTTACAATAAGGTGCCTTGTATGCTGGTCCTTGCTTTTTGTTTCCAAACAAGGAAGTACCATCAACAGGAGTATTGGTAAAGGAAGACTTAAAGGGTTCCACGAAATCGCACAACCGCATCCAGATGTGACACCTAATAGCAACACCTGTACCCACTGCTCTAGACATACCTTTGGCTGTATAAGCAATAAGCCACATGGACAAATTTGAGATCAACTCCAGGGTGGCAAGCTGAGAGGCTACTTTATCTTGAATCCCATCGGATACTGCTCCTGCAAGGGTGTCTGAAAGCTCAGTTATCAGATCCCTTTGAAGTCTGGTAAAATATGCCAAGAAGTTCAAGGACCAAATAGTGAAGGTCAATGAAGCAAAGACCTGCTTCCCAAATCTATCGTCCGCGACTCTTGGTTCGGAGGATGGATAGTTGAACTCTCATCGGCAAGTTCCTTTTTGGTGGCCATCGCCACCACCATGGCATCCACTGCAAGACCCTTAGACCAATGGGTCTGATCCTCCAGGGCTGAAATAATTTTATCCGGTCTCCGGGGAATAAGCTCTATGGAGTCAGGAGCCTTCCAGGCTCACTGAACAATCAACTTAACTAGGTCGTTAGTGGGCAGGCTCACCCAAGCAGTAGAAGGGTGGGCAAGAAAAGCTTGCAAGAACACAGACTCCTCAGAGGATGAGCTTGAGGGCTTCCAATCACCCCTAAAAAATATTTCTAGGATGTCTCCAAAGGGGGCATCTTCCGGGGATGACTGTGGGGAACCTTCCCCTTCATCATAATTTGTGTCTTCAATGAAAGATTCTTCAGGAGAATCCAGGTGCTTCCTCTTGCATGTCCTCTTATGGCGTAGCTCCTCAGGGGGAGGTTTTGAGGAGGACTCCGAAAAGGAGGGACCCTGAACTGGGGTTTCTTGCAGCTCTTGTGCCTGCTGTCCTGATGAAGCAGATTGTGACAGCTGCAAACTAGAGAAAACAAAAATATGGCACTCCGCAGAGGATGGAACCAGCTGGGAGCCTGCTGAGACCAAAGTTCTCTCCATAATCAGGAAGGCAGGTCCACCTGAAGAGGGATGGGAGCCTGGAACCGAGAAAGACAACCTCGGAACCAGGGTCACACCCCTCTCCAACGAGCCACCACCCAGAGTAGGAGGCAAGAGAAGGCTCAAAACTGCCATGGCCCTGAGAGCTGTAGACGGCACTGTGAATCTCAGAGCCAACAGCCAAACCAAAGTCCTGGGTGTGCAACAGATCCGAATGAGCTGAAGACCACAGAGTCGACTCCAGTACTGAGGTGAAATCCACTGTCAGCAATAAGGTAACTGGCACCAGCAGTGTCAAAGTGGGGGGCTCCAAGCCCTGAAATGAGATTGAAGGAGGAAAAAGTGGTGGAGTCCTTGGAGAATAAGCCTCAGCTCTGGGTGGCAGAGAGGTTTGTGATGGTACAGGGAGATCTCTGGCTGCCATAAGCTGATCCACTAATCTAACTACATCCAATTCTAATGGACTCCTTGAGGAATGGAATGACATTCCTGAAGGTTTATCTAGAAAGGGGCTCAGTTGTTGACTCAAAAAGGGGTCCACTGAAGGGGAATATCTAGTCTTGGGAATAACTGGTAGATTGACTTTTGGCATCATAGGCTGATGTATGGATCGTGATTTTAGAACTGAAAGATATGACAATGGAGGTTGTACAAAAACTATTGTCTGTGCCAAAGTAGTGGTCAGTGCCGAAGAGATTTTAGTCTGAGCTGATTCAATGACTGTAGGCACCAATGAGGACTTGGTTGTTTTTGGTGATGTAGGTGAAGCTATTGTCAATTTCGGTACCTTGGCTTTAGGTTCCGAAGAAACCACTGGAACCTGGGTTTTTTTATGAATTAGATTCATGTACCATAGGGAGGTCGGCACAGAGTGACTTCTTTTCTTTACTTCTGCTTTAGGAGACTTTGAAGTCACTGCCTTAGATACAGCTTCAGTAAAGGAACATTTCAATAAGCCTTTCCAAATAAGTTTGTTGTGCTCTTCAACTAAAGTATGGGTGCTAAAACCCTGACAAATAGTACAAGTCAAGTCCAAGTGAGGGGCACCCAAACAATACACACAGGAAAGATGCCCATCAGGCATTTTTCTGCCACAGTCTTGACACCACTTAAATCCAGATGTCCCCTTTTGCTTCCTGCCAAAAATTCTAAGTAAAAAAGTTTAGAAAGAAGAAATTTAAAGCACTTAGCTGAGAACATCAGTTGATACTTACAATTTTTTTATGCGGCAAACGAGATCTGAGGTAATGGGGAGACAGGCTTTGTGGGTAGAGCCTTAACTCAGGAGTTGTTGGTTGGTGCGAGCTATGTATAACAGCAGAGTAGGTTCTTAGAGGTCGGAACTGAACCCATCAGTCAAGAATGAATGAAGAATGACAAAATCAGATTAAAAGGTTTTGTGTTACTGTACCACGCATTTCCTGAAAGATGGTCACAAGACTTTTCTCCCAATGCACTGTCTCTCAATGCACTGTTTGTTAAAATGAGGTCTCTACCCCCCCAATCTGTTGCAGATGTAAATTCCTGCAGAATGTTAAATTATGCATGGTAGAAAGAATCATGATGCAATGATTTGGTTCAGATAAAGTACAGTTGTGTACCCTTACCATAAATGTAGATGTTCGAGTGTATTCACTGTTGCAGTCATTACATTTGGGTAATCCTGCTGGCAGGTTGCCCTCAGTCGGCCTGAATTCCAAAGTCCTGGGTCCTGCGTCGGCTGCTGTCACCCCTTCCCTGATGTCAGGTCATCAGGGGTATAAAAGAAGCAGCCGACACCATTTTCTTTAGTTTTTCTTGCCCCAGATGTCAGGTGCCCCCTAAAAGGGTAGCCAAAATGTGCATATATATATATATATATATATATATATATATATATATATATATATATATATATATATATATATAATTACATGCACCAATATAAACTTTACCTTCATCTACAAGCAAATACACCACATAGGTTGTATAAAACAGAGAAGGAAAAATAGGTTCCATCAGAAGAAAAGGGGGATGGCAGGTGGGTAACCTGGACTGCAACAGTGAATACACTCGAACATCTACATTTATGGTAAGTGTACACAACTGTACTATGTTCATCGTGTTTCACTGTTGCAGTCATTACATTTGGGTAGATTCCCAAAGCTATGGTTGGGAGGCTGGAGCTAAACCGCATTAGGAGCGGCTAAGAGTCCCTGCAGAACTGCAGTGGCAAAGCCTGCCCTGGATTTAGAGTAGAGTGGCAGATGATAGTGCTTTGTAAAGGTGTGCATTGAATTCCAAGTAGCTGCCTCTAAAATGTCCTTGGTTGGTACTCCCCTGAGAAAGGCTGCTGAAATGGCTGCAACTCTGGTGGAATGTGGCCTAATGCCCTTAGGCACTGGCTTGCCATGGTATTAGTAGCAGAAACGAATGCAGTGGCCTATCCATTTTGAAACAGTCTGCTTTGAGATAGCCTTTCCTTGTGATCCTGCAGCATATGCCACTAGTAATTGCTCTGTCTTTCTGAAAACTTTGGTTCTGTCCAAGTAGAATCTAAGCTGTCGGTGTACGTCCAAAGAATGCAGAATTCTTTCCCCCTTGTTCTGTGGATTTGGATAAAAAGTTGGCAGATTAATGGTTTGGTTAAGAGCCACACTGGACACCACTTTAGGCATAAATGTCGGATTTGTCCTCAGGGAGACCCTGTCCAGATAAAAAATTATAAAAGGTTCCACAGCCATGAGTGCCTGTAGCTCTGAAACTCGTCTTGTAGAAGTTATTGCTAAGAGCAGAGCTGTTTTCCAAGATAAAAACTTTATATCAGCATTAGCAGCTGGCTCAAAAGGAGGCAGGGTGAGTTTTTCCAAGACATAGTTGAGGTCCCATGCAGGCATGGTGATCTCCTTGGAGGCCTTAAATTTTTGGCTCCTCTGAAGTACTGTTTTAATAAGGGATGAGAAAAGATTGGTGGCACTGTATTGTAATGAGTCGAAATGGCAGAGGCATGAATTTTAATACATGAGTAACATAGGCCTTTGTCCAGCATCTCAGTTAAGCATTGTAAAATCTGAGGAATATTTGGCACAGCTGTATCCGTTCCTTGTGCCTGGTTCCAAGCACAGAATGTCTTCCATTTTCCAGCATAAGATTTTCTAGTACTAGGCCTTCTGGCTTCTAAAATGACATCCATCACAGCTTTGCTGAGAGGTGTGTTTTGTATGACTACATTATCCGCCATGCTGCCAGGTTTAAAGTCCTGAGCTGGCTGTGCAGGATCTGATTGTTTTTCTGGGACAGTAGATGTGGTACTTGAGGAAGGGTCCAAGCTGGGCATTGAGACAAGCTCCTTAATACTGGGTAGCAGTGCTGCCGGGGCCAGTCTGGTGCAATCAGTATCATCTTTGGCTTCTCCTGTCTGACCTTTAGAAGTACCTTTGGGAGGAGAGGCAGAGGGGGAACAGCATATACTGATAGGTTTTTCCAGCTGAAGGATAGAGCGTCCACTTTCCATGCTTGTCTGTAATAAATCCTTGTGCAGAATCTCTTTAGTTGGTAGTTGTGAGGGGAGACAAATAGATCTATGTCTGGGCATCCCCATTTCCTTGTTATCATGCTGAAGACTTGTGGATCCGGCTGCCACTCTTGGGGATCCATGAGATTTCTGCTTAGTTTGCCTGCCAGAGTATTTTTCCTTCCTGGCAGGAATTGTGCCTGCAGATGTACTTGGTAAGTCAATGCTGTGTCCCACAAAGTCATGGCTAGTCTGCAAAGGGGTTAAGAATGCGTGCCCCCCTGCTTGTTTATATACCACATGGCTGTGGTGTTGTCTGTCTTTATCAGTAGTTGTCCTGGTTGAAGTAGGTCCTTGAAGGCTGTCAGGGCATTTTGAACAGCTAGCATCTCTTGTTGATTGATATGTAGATGCATTTGGTTTGAGGTCTATGTTCCCTGAATGTATTTTCCTGCCATGTGGGCCCCCCAGGCATAATCTGTCGCATCCGTTGTTAGTGTTTGCCTGGCTGGGGGTAATGTGAATGGCTCTCCCTTGTTTTGGTGACAAGCCTTTGCCCACCATCGAAACTCCTGCTGCAGGCAGGGAATGAGAGTAATTATAGTTTCCAGGCTGTGGCAATGTTGAGTCCAAACACTTTTTAGGTACCACTGAAGTTTCCTCATATGCAGTCTTGCATACGGAATTAGTAGGATGCAGGAAACCATGAAGCCCAAAGCCTGCAGAATTTTTCTTGCAGATAACTGGGCCTTTGTTGCTAACATGTTGAAGTAGGTAGTCAGTTGTCTTTGTTTGTCTGGAGTGAGATAAGCCATCTGGGCAGTTGTATTTAAGCTTGCACCCAGGAATATTATCTCTTGAGAGGGTATGAGTTTTGATTTCTTTTCATTGACTGTGTACCCTAGGCATGTTAGAAATATTTTCACAAACGCCAGATGCTGTAGAAGGATGTCCTTGTTCTCTGCTTGAATTAGACAGTCATCCAAGTAAGGATATATTTGTATTCCTCTTTGTCTGCAGAATGCAATTACTGGTGCCAGGCACTTTGTAAAGACCCTGGGCGCAGTAGATAAGCCAAAGGGCATTGCAGAGAATTGGTAATGCATTGAGCCAGCCTTGAATCTGAGGTATCTTCTGCATATTTGTCTGATTGGGACATGCAGGTATGCCTCTTTTAGATCTAAAGTTACAAGCCAAGCGTTCTTGACCAGCATGGGCAGTAGCTGCTGTAAGGTCAACATTTTGAATTTTGGTATATCCAGGAATGTATTCAGAATCGATAGGTCCAGTATTGGCCTCCAGGCCTTGTCCCTTCTGAGTACCAAGAACAGTCTTGAGTAAAATCCTTGTCCCCGCTCTTGCTCTGGCACTTGTTGAATGGGCCTCATGTCCATGAGGGATGAGACTTGTTTTTGTGCCTCTGCCCATTGATTTTTTGGCAGATCTGGCCAGCCTTTTGCCTTTGGCAGGGTATGGAAATGGAACTTGTAGCCTTGTAACACGATATTTAGAACCCACTTGTCCTGGGTTATAATGTGCCAATTTTGAGAAAAAAGTGCTAATTTTCCCCCTAAGGGTGCTGCCAGGAAATAAGTGCTTGGTGCTGGTAGGGGGAAGTCATTGGGACTGTTTCCTGTAATGTTGTGATTTGTCCTCTCCACTTTTAGAGGTAGAAGCACCCCCATTGCTTTGACCTGTATGAACCTTGCGCCTGGGATCTGCCTCTAGGGCATCTGGGTCTGCCCCTTTGAGGTCTGTCTGACACAGGAAAGGAACAATTCTTTGTTGGTCAGTGTCTACTAAACCTAGGTGGCTGTACTTGTAAGAAATCTTTGACCATTTGCATAGATTTAGCCTTGTCCTCCATTTTCTATAACACCTCCTCTGCCTTAACACCAAACAAAGAATCATGCTGTAAAGGTGCATCCAATAATTTAACTTTAACATGATCAGGCAGATTTTGTTCCATTAACCAAGCATGCCTTCTAATTAAAGAACCTGTAACTGCGGCCCTGCAGGAGGCCTCTAAAGAATCAAAACCACATTGCAAAGTATGCTTTCCAACTTGTTCAGCTGTATACAAAATATCCTGCATTTCCTTGTTTTCTGCACATTCAGAATTTAACAACATTTTCTGTTTAAGCAATGCCATGACATGTTGCTGATATTTGAGCATATGAAACTGACAGTTTAAGGCCCTTATAGCCAAGGTAGCAGATGTGTAAACCTTTTTTCCCCATCTATACAGTGCCCTAGAATCCCTGTCAGAAGGGGTAGGATTTTTTGCAGGGGAAGCCTTAACACCCTTGGGACCCTGAGAAATAGTTTCTGGGTCTGCAGCAGGGTTTTTAAAAAGGAATTCATGTGAGTCAGGAACCCTGTAATATCTGTCATGCTTAACAGGCGCTGGAGGTAAGGAGTCAGGGGTAAGGCTAGACTCTGAAAACACATCATCTACAATGTCTAACACAGGAGGGATGGCTAGTGGCTTGTGCTGAGGTAGTAACAGGAAATCTCTGAGCCTCTTTTTAGACTCTGAAAAATCTTGGCTCTCCCAGTGGAAATGCTCCCTCATGGTAGGTAAGGTTTCCCCAAAAGAGTAATCCTCTGGATGAGAAGCTGAAGGTATGGATTCTTCAGCATCAGAATCCTCATAGGGGGGAAAAGAATATTCCTGATCAGAAGAGGAATCAGAAGAAATGGAAACCTGATCTGAAGATTCATAGTCAGTCTCTTGCCTAGGCATCTTATCAGGAGGGGGATGTGAACCCCTGATTAAGGTAATCAAGTCTTCGGCCATTTTGAGCATCTGTTTTGTGGGCGTGGAGGCCTGTCCACGTGGCTCTTGAGGCAGCTTCTTTGCCTTAGAAGGTGCTTTAGTCTTTGCCTTTGAAGTCGGTTTAATGTATAGATGTTTGGGTCTGAATACACCCTCAGAAGCCGGTGCCTGCTCAGCAGCTCCGGACCCATCTGAAGGAATAGCGTCCGATGCTCCAATACCTTGAGTTTCTGGTGGCATGGCCGACTCCACATGGGAGTCGGTAGCGGCCTGTGACTCTAAAGTAACAGTCGTCAGGGGCTGCGAAAGCACCTCACTGAGAACCAGCGAACCGGCGACTGGCTTAGGAGAAGCTTCGTCGATTTTGGGCCTCGGTCTTTCTTTTTCTTTGTGTTTTTTGTGAACAACGGTAGTCGGATGGCTTTCCGACGACATTTCTGGATAATTAAATCTGTGTCCAAAGTAGTTTAAAGCATAATCATACCGACGCTTAATAGTGCGTTGGCTAAATCTAGCACAAAACTGACAACCTAGAAAATTATGATCAGGGCCTAGGCAAGGAATACAGTAAGAATGAAAGTCCTTATGAGGTATTTGTTTCCCACAAGAAATACAATTATTAACTTTTTCTGACATCGGTTCTGGAGCAAGAAAAAAGTTTCCCCAACGGGGTACTTAGCTTTATAGAAGACTTCGGATCTGAAATTCGAACTCGAAAATCTCAGGAGTCGGCCGACCGGCACTTGCGAACTGCTTCTGCTTTGGGCACCGCGTGGCAAGAAAGACTAAAGAAAATGGCATCGGCTGCTTCTTTTATACCCCTGACGACCTGACGTCAGGGAAGGGGTGACAGCAGCCGACGCAGGACCCAGGACTTTGGAATTCAGGCCGACTGAGGGCAACCTGCCAGCAGGATTACCCAAATGTAATGACTGCAACAGTGAAACATGATGAATATCTGCATATGGATAATCGATGCTCAGCTGAATACAAATCCAAGCTTGTTGTCATTGAATACAATGCTCCCTTTGACATACAGAAATCCAAGCCTGTTGTCATTGAATACAATGCTCACTTTTAAATATACAAATTCAAGCTTGTCATCATTGAATACAATTCCCCCTTTTACATACACAAATTCAAGCCTGTCATCCTGGAATACAACGCCCCTTTTACATATACAAATCCAAGTTTGTCATTGAATACAATGCCCCCTTTTACATACACAAATCCAAGTTTGTCATCATTGAATACAATGCCCCCTTCTGCATATACAAATCCAAGTTTTTCATCATTGAATACACATCATTGCATACAATGCCCCCTTTTACATACACAAATCCAAGCTTGTCACTGAATACAATGACCCCTTCTACATATACAAATACAAGCTTGTCGTCACTGAATATAATGCCCCGGGTCTATATTATATATTTGAACTTTCAGAACTTTGAATCCCACATGTTCGACAACATATGATCGAAGTTTAAGAGTTCGAATATATAATAAAAAAAAAACAAAACAAAAAAAACTTACCTTGATGGTGCACACACCCCTCCTACTTAAATATACCAACTCCAAGATCACACTTCAGTGCAGTAAAGGGAAATGTTTCCATTCTGCACCGAACACCGCCATTATGTTTAAACTTCGAACGCTTGAAATTTTGAAATGGTGTTGACCATATGACATTTTTACATATACAAATCCAAGCTTGTCATCATTGAATACAATGCCCCCTTTTACATATTGAATATAATGCCCCCTTTTACATACACAAATCCAAGCTTGTCATTGAATACAATGCCCCTTTTTACATACACAAATCCAAGCTTGTCATCATTGAATACAATGTGCCCTTTTACATACACGAATCCAAGCTTGTCGTCATTGAATACAATGCCCCCTTTTACATATACGAATCCAAGCTTGTCGTCATTGAATATAATGCCCCCTTTTACATACACAAATCCAAGCTTGTCATTGAATACAATGCCCCTTTTTACATACACAAATCCAAGCTTGTCATCATTGAATACAATGCGCCCTTTTACATACACGAATCCAAGCTTGTCGTCATTGAATACAATGCACCCTTTTACATACACAAATCCAAGCTTGTTGTCATTCAATACAATGCCCCGTTTTACATACACAAATCCAAGCTTGTCGTCATTGAATATAATGCCCCCTTCTACATATACAAATCCAAGCTTATTAGTGAGCTGGAAAGGTCCCAATGATTTTTAACCAATAAATGAAATGCCTTAAATCCTTCGACTACGCTGATAGATTACCACAACTCTTCCTATAGTCAGTAATCTACTATGTACTCCAAGGTGACCTATGTTAGAGGAAGACTCAATTCTATTTGGCCTCTTATTTCTTCACAAAGCCAGTGGCTCTACAGACAGTCATACTAGGGACCTACATTTACACCAGCACATAAACAAGACTTGCTGGAAGGATAGGTTCTTAACTCAATGCATTCCCAACCTATCAGCGATGTTACTACAGCTGGTCAAGCAAAGTACTAATTTGTCTGCCTTTAAGGCTTATCTTGATAATTGGATGAGTATACATAATATTAGACTAGGGTTATCATATATGGTCCTGGCTTATTTGGGAAGTGGGCACTATTATGTACTTGTAAAGGGTAAAATAATATTTTAAATCTAGACTGAAGGATTAATGCTTTAATTCTTTTCTTTCCAAAGGCCTCATCATTTCTGTAATTTGTAACAGCGAACTGCCTCATATGTTCAGCTTTTGCTGCATTCCAGCTGCAATATAAGCCAACATTCAGCGCTGCAGCTGCATGTTCGTTTTACTGATCTTTGTTGCTACTTCTGAATGTATGTTGCACAACTCTGAATAGTAAAGTGTACATTTAATATGTTATACTAATACTCTGAAGAGTGTTTTATACTTCGCATTTTGTCCAAGTCATGACTTAAATGGTTCTTGCATGGATCAGCTCAATTAAAAATCTAACAAACACTAATTAAATACGTATAGTTTCGTAATTAACTGCACATTAAAATGTAATATATGTAAGCTAAAAAGTAGCTTCTTTCATAAATACAGTCATTACAACAAATAGTTTAATAGCACTTTTTCAGTTTTATATTTAATATAATGCTCTTTTTTAAAATTGGGAGTGACTCAATTTGAGACACAGCATTCTAGAACTGCAATTCTTTCTGGGATGATTCTTAATTTGATGTCCCTCTGCTACATTCTGATGTATTATACTAGCTATATAATACATCACTAACTCTCAGATCATTAAGATGTGCAATAGCATTTAACACAAAAAATAAAATCATAAAAGCAGAAACAAGGAATCCTCTAAAATCCTATAAATTTTTTACAGCATGCCCTGGAGATATGTTCATCATACTGAAAAAATGGAGACACAAAATAAAGATTACTCACTAGCAAAAGAAGTGTCATATTACTATACACTATTATAGCATTTTCTGCATTCGGCAGTAAACACTCAAACAAGCTGGGATTAAATATCTTTATATCTGCCATCCAAAAAGGTATGTTTACAACTATTATGTTATGAGTTTAATTTTGAAGTTTCCAAAGATATGTTTATAATTGCACATGGTCACTGCGTGAAAGAGAATACTTATGTGAATCTCAGATTTTGAATGTTAAGGCAGTTCACACAACAATGCCAACAGATGTGTAGCAGAAAATAAAACACTTTCAAAATAACACAACTTTTCTGAATGTACTATTTGTTCACCTTCCTGATTTTAAATACTTTTGTTTCTTCTCCATCTCTATTTTTAATTCATTTTAACTGCCTCCATTTTTCTTAAGATACTCACATAAAGACAACCTCCTGACATTTTATATGCCTAAGGGACTTGGAGTTTTGATGCATTAAAGTCAACACTGGAGCTGGAAAGTGGATGACCTGATATAGCAAATGTCTTTGGAGTTATGCAGTATTAGCCTCTCACATTGGTCATACTTTCTGAGACATTTAATGGTTAAATCGGAATGCATTATATCCCTTCATCACATAATTACAAATATACACACAGTAATCTTGGTCCTAAAGATCACTGCAATGCAGACCAATCATTATGCTTTTTCAGACCTCTGAAATCTAGCCATACAGTTCTGCTTTGTTTCTAATTCCTTTTCTTTGCCTCTGTCATTACAGTACACTTGCACCTAGATTTTCATTCATTTTCGGCTCATTTCCCTCAACCTGAAAGCATTGTATATTTGCATTAGTCAGATTATTACAAAACATGTAATTTCAGAATTCTGCTAAGTATTACTGGGCATAGTAAAGGCCTACCAAAATCATGTACACCCAGAGAAACAAAGGCCTTTTTTTCACCCCAGGATTCCCTAATATAACTTTCAGAAAGAGGAGTACACTTCTTTTAAATAGCAATGTAATTGCATATAAATATTTTATTTCTTTTTTTAATGCTATCCAAGAAATAGTTATGTTCAAATATGTGACCCTTACCTACTTATTTTCAGATGTTTTGTATTTAAGATTAGTATGATACTCAAAACCAATATTCTTCTTTTGCTTTACTAAATCTTTGGTCAACTTTTAATTTTAGGGTTCATCTTAAAAGTCTTCCTCTGTGTAAAGGCACAGCATATATTCGATATGTGAAATTCTAGACATAATAAAGTAGAAATAGTTTAAGACAGGCATTAGTGAAAAGTAGCTGAAAGAGGTGAGGTGGGAGAAGTTGATGGGAGAGGTCTTTTCAAGATGTCTGGCCAAAGAGGGTTCAGACAGGATGGAAAAACAAGGACAAACACGTATAATGAAGAAATACTGCTGAAGATGAGTTGAGGTTTTAAAATGTACTGTGACCAAAATGAATAAATCAACTTGGGTTAATGAGTATCTGTCACATAGTTTAATTAACCAAGGTTACAGAACTGGTACCTACTTAACCAGGTACAGCATCCCATAAAGCCACTTGGCAGAGTAAACAGTGAACAGTGTTTATACATACAGTGAAATTCAAAGATCAGAAATGTTCTTATTTACAGACACATGTTAAAAAGACTGAAAAGTGACATATTAATAACAATAGTTCAAATGCAATAATTTACTGATGATTTCTTTATCTGTATTAGACCATTACTCCATACACAGAAAATCAGTCTAGACATCAAGAACAGAAGAATGTTACCTACAGTGGCAATGCTAGTAACTTGACTTTTACGTAAGTCAAACTTAACTATTGTTAGCTGGAGTCTAAATGATTTCCAGTTTCTGTAAGTCAACTAATGGATTTAATGATACTCCTGAAATTTACATTAAAAGATCAACTGGATATGCTGACCTTTATGCTAATACTTTAAGTGGAACACTTATCTTTCTGAATTATGGCACAGGTCATTTCAAGTAGTGTTTACCTGCAGGTGAAGATCTTTAGCACATGATGAAAAAAACATATTTTAAAAAGTACTGGGATTAAAAGTGTTATTTCTTGTATATCCATGTATCTTACCTTTGATGTCAAAGTTTTCAAGAATATTTAGAGCCATTAGAGTTGTTATCCCCTGTCCATTTGGAGGAATCTCCCATACTCTTACCCCCTAAACAAAAAGAAAAAAATATATAATGATATAAATATTAAATGTCCATGAACTATATCTATATTGTGATGAAATAAATAAAATAAACATTAATTTTCTATTTTCAGTAAACAGTTGAACAAATCAGAACAGACTGTTTATTACTACAAACAAGACTAATGCCAGTAGGTATGAACAAACATGCACTATGTTATTTTTCACATATCAGTGTTAATTACTAGGCATTGTTGAGAATACTATGACACTGCATAAGTGCAAGATGAAAGAAATACTTAAAGTAACTTTCTTTGTTTGCAAAAAATACATTTTATAATATTAAAGTACTGCTGGAAAAAAATACCCCTCTCATTTGCTATAACAAAACAAATGTGGTGTGTGTGTGTGTGTGTGTGTGTGTGTGTGTGTGTGTGTGTGTGTGTGTGTGTGTGTGTGTGTGTGTGTGTGCGTGTGCGCGCGCACGCATGCAAGCTCATGATTATGTTTACAATAAAAGGAAACTTGAAAGTAACAGTGATTTGAAAATGATATTACATTCATAAGGTAGTAGCAAACAATTATTATTATTTCTTTTTTGTTTTTTCTTTCATGGCTAGCCACTTAAAGTGGTGTAAACATTGATCATTTTGACTAATGTTGGTATGACACCGCAACTCTATATACAAATGGGAAAAAGGGGACTGACGATGATGACAATAACTAATCATACACTGTGGAATAAGCCAACAAGGCAATGCAGAATGTCCTTTGTATGTATTACACCTGGTAGGTTACCACCCCACTTTCCCATTTCCACCCAAAGGAAGTTCTGCTTTTACACAGACAATCCTTCTCAGAACTTTTCTATTTACTTTGCAAGTATAATCTTCAAGGAAGCACAATGAAAAGCCCTCTGTTACCCCTCCCCAATGTTGAAGGTCTAAATCATAGTAAACAAAGTTTAAATCATGTTGGAAAGAAGTAAGTTAGCAGGGACGGGGTACAGCGACTTGAATTAAGACACCACAGGGGTGAGACACTGCAATGGCTGCAGATTAACATCATTTACAGGTAAGCTCTGGTGAAAGTGAGTTTGACGGATATACAGCAACCTCCTGCACTCAGAAGAGGGGGTATCATCTGGAGAACTGCTCTTTCAACCCAGAGTCCTTTAGGGCAACCACAACTACCCTTGAGGATGCCAAGAAGAAAGACCTTCAGCTAGCACAGGTCTCGAGGAGATGAATCGGATGGAAGCCAGGTACATCTCTCTTAGTGTGCACCTCCATAATTCCTATGTTATCCTGACACACACTGATTCTTCTAAGCTATATCACCAGCATAGATTAAAAAAGTTACCCATTTTAAATGGGAATTACAAGAAAATGACAGGAAATATCAAAGAAGGAAGCATCTGCTACTCAGTAAGGGAGAAAACACAGAGATAATGTGCATGTCTGCTGCCATTCAATTAAGGGGAAAGTGAAAAAATCCTCAGAATCCTGGGATCCATGCAACAAAGCATTATTGGGCACATGACTAATTTGGGAAAGAGATTAATGCAGCAATGGAGAAAGTGGAGAAAAGGCTTACAAAAAGCAGCACCCACCGTAAAATACTTAGAGGTGAAGCCTATCTTTAGAATGAATACAGGTAAAAGGGCTCCACATCATGTGGTTTGGCAAATGGATCAATTACTGCTGCTGAGCTCAGGGCTTTGGCAACCTTGGAGACAGAGGTTCACTTGGAGAATGTAGACATGAATTTGAATGGTGGTCTACATCAGTCAGGGAGTTGTACCAGGATCTTTAGTAAAAGATGTGTGTTTTGATAGTAGGCATTTAAACTAGTATGGGAAGAAGATAAAGCAGTAGGAAAACACCAGACCTTGCCACTCAAATCATAAGCATAATTAGGAAAAGATTAAGATACATGGGGGAAATGGCAAAAATTATGTATTCATGGATGGCAAAAATGGCTTGAGCATAATAAAAATGTTATGCTTTACACAGCCATTCCCCTGCCCCCATAAGGAGAAGAGAGAGATACAAAAATATCCTTGGATCACAAAGGAAAGGACTGCGTCAACACCTGGCATAAGAACTTATACAAGAAATAGCATTCCTATACCTAATGCTCTCAGTGAAGGCTGAGAGGGGATTACTGATTGGAAGTGTGCTGCCCTTTGTGAATTAGTGATCTGTAAACATCTTGCTTAATTTTAACTTTCACTGATTGGAAGTGTGCTGCCCTTTGTGAATTAGTGATCTGTAAACATCTTGCTTCATTTTTAACTTTCACTGATTGGAAGTGTGCTGCCCTTTGTGAATTAGTGATCTGTAAACATCTTGCTTCATTTTTAACTTTAACTGATTGGAAGTGTGCTGCCCTTTGTGAATTAGTGATCTGTAAACATCTTGCTTCATTTTTAACTTTCACTGATTGGAAGTGTGCTGCCCTTGTGAATTAGTGATCTGTAAACATCTTGCTTCATTTTAACTTTCACTGATTGGAAGTGTGCCCTTTGTGAATTAGTGATCTGTAAACATCTTGCTTCATTTTTAACTTTAACTGATTGGAAGTGTGCTGCCCTTTGTGAATTAGTGATCTGTAAACATCTTGCTTCATTTTTAACTTTCACTGATTGGAAGTGTGCTGCCCTTTGTGAATTAGTGATCTGTAAACATCTTGCTTCATTTTTAACTTTCACTGATTGGAAGTGTGCTGCCCTTTGTGAATTAGTGATCTGTAAACATCTTGCTTCATTTTTAACTTTAACTGATTGGAAGTGTGCTGCCCTTTGTGAATTAGTGATCTGTAAACATCTTGCTTAATTTTTAACTTTACAGAGCTGAGCTAATGAAAAGTACAGGTTCTAGAGTTCAAAAGGACAGACTTTGACAAAACAAGGCAGTGTCCCATAAACACTTGCAGATATGGTAATCTCTCTTTTATTCCCTCCCCTGTTCTTTCTTCCTTCTCATACTCTTTCTACACTCTCACTCTCCTCTAACCCTTTTACTCTTAAGTCTTTGCTATCATTCTGCTTTCTTTAGCTTCACCCTTTCATCTCACTCTTAATCTATCTCCTTGCATCATAATAGCTATCTCCCCTTAAGTTGCTATCCATTGCATTTCTCATCTTAAAGTTCTTCTTCTGTTACTGACCTTTTATTAGCAGTAGTAGCAGTAATAACAATAATATAATAAATATATTGTAAACCTTGTCTAAACAATGATTTTGTTTTCCTCTTCTTTTTTTACTTATGTAATTGCTTAAACACTGCATTTCCATTTTTTTCTCTTAGATAATTTATACTTATTATCACGTGTGCAATTTTGTTATGTGTGTATTGTATATTGTTGGAGCTTTTCTCCCCATGCCCCCTCAGAAAAGTAGCCTTGCATTAACCAGTCAGACCTTCTCAGTAAACAAACATACATAAATAAATAAATAAAAAAGACGATCTCGTATAATCATGTAGTACAACTTAAAAGTAAAAATAATGTTAGAGCACAGTATGGAAGGCTGACAGAACACTGAGATGTTCAGTAAGAGGTGTCATCTGTAGAACGCAAGAGGTTATTATCCATCTATACAGGTGGAAGGTAAGATGGTAGCTACAGTACTGTGTGCAGTTCAGGCAAGTACATAGCTTAACACTATGGTTATGCCAGTTACAGTCTACTGTACAGCCAACTTGCCAAAATCAGCTCAGTGGAAAAAAATATAATAAAACTGTTATTTTGCAGGAAGCACACCCTCGCCTGCACTCCCAAAACTTATATATACCTACACCATAAAACAGATGGTTCAAAATATGAAGAAAGCTGGAAATTCCTAAACCAGAGACAACTGGAAACCCCAGCTGAAGTGATTACCCATGGGAAACAGCAATCAGGGAATTCAACACTGGGGAGCTGACCTCTGGAGTTTGAGCCCTTATTTACTAGGAATTACGCAGGAAGTAGAGAGCAGTAGCACATATCCTTAAGGATACTAGAATATAGACAATATACAGTAATTTAAGAGAAACTGTACACTGTCTATACCAGAAGACATACAAATTGAATGCAGAAGAGCTTAACCTGTACAGCCTCAAAGAGTACAGGAAAACATTAACTACGTCAGTGGAACCCACAAAATCTTAGAGGGTGCAATCAAAAAAAAAACAAAACTACAGGAGATCAATAGCATAAAATTTGAGGCTATAAGGTGGATGACTCAGGAAACAAAAAGAAGTGTGACTTCTCAGAATGGATGGAGAATGACTGAAAAAAATCTAAAACAGGTGTACAGTCAACAACAGCAACAGCATTCAAGAATGCATGGGACAAACTTAGGGAAATGTTAATGCAAAGTGGGAAAAATAAGGTCTCAGTAAGTTTTGCAGTTTGTCCACTGAACAGGGAAATGGGTACAAAATGTAAGCATGTTGTTGCAAAGTATATTTCTGTATTAAAGTATCACTCATAACTCCTTTAGATTCAGTTTTTATTAGATTCAGTTATTATAGTCAAATTCACTTTCCTGATTCTAAAATGTTTAATTCTCAGTAGTCTCAAGCATACTCAGGCAAACCACAACTGGCTACCAAATCTTTCAATACTGAGGTCAGGAAAAAAGATCAAGGCCTATAATTGTTTCTACCTGTGGATTCTCTTACTTTTGTTTTTACTTAATTGACAACAGACTTCTAAGGGAAAAGAGAACAGCATAATCATGAAAATCTTCTGACAAAGAAGGAAAGACAGAAACAGAAGAATACATGTGTTCAGTCAGGGTCTAGTGTAGAAAAGACATACAGGTTCCTAGATTCATAGGCAAGTACTAGGATGGCTGCTCTTGAGGGCCATTTTAAGCCTAGCCAATTTCCCTTTTTATGCTCAAAATAAGCTATCCCATTTGGTTATAGAATGCCCTTACCCATCCCATGGACGATAATTACATATTACCCCTAATGAGAATAACTGGAACTTTGTTCACCAGTGGGAGTGGGGAGCACTGAGCAGCCTATTTGTCCCTAGAGGAGTGGTTCCAGCCAGAAACTTGTAGTCTATTGGCCATTTTGGGTCAATTCCTAGCTCTTTTCAGCCCCCTGTAATAAGGCCCGCTTTAGCGCGCTTTTTCGCTTGTATTCAACTCAGCACCGCTCCTCGTGGTGTCCTGCAGAGTTCTACAAGCAGCAGAGAGCAAAAGAGTGACTTTTTCCTGATTTAAGTATTTTTTTCTGGCTTTTTGATTATTTACTGCTTAGCGACTGCATTTTCGCCTGTTTATACAGCTCTGCATTTTATTTAAACTGTGTTTGTGTTGATTAACTGTTTTGCACTTTTAAAAAAGTTATTTGTTGCTTAATTTTACCTGTAGGCTAACAAACTCAAGTGTGCTAGCCGTTTAAAAGCATTTATAGCATTTACTGTCTGTTTTTCCTCTGTTTTCTGCAAAAAAGGCAAAAAAAAAAAAAATCTTGTTTTCCCGCCTTACTGAACTAGAATAGTCCAGTCTTCAGAGTTTGCTGATCTCTGGGCTTTGTCTTGGTTCCTGTGCTATTCCATATCCTTATTTGGATAAAAGGAAGCGTCTTTGTTCACCAGTGGGAGTGGGGAGCACTGAGCAGCCTATTTGTCCCTAGAGGAGTGGTTCCAGCCAGAAACTTGTAGTTTATTGGCCATTTTGGGTCAATTCCTAGCTCTTTTCAGCCCCCTGTAATAAAGCCCGCTTTAGCATGCTTTTGCGTGATTTAGCGCGGAGTTGCCCATAGAGCACCATCGGGCAGCGCCGGTTAAACAAGGTTAAACTATTTCTGGCTCCGTAAAGTCTGCTCTTCAATTTTTCCCTTAGAACTTCTCTACTTGCAATCTAAACAGCCTATTCCCTATCTCAAAAGCTCAGCACTTGCTCCTAAAGCATTTTTATATAGGTAAAGTACTTATATACTAAACAAAGTACTACATTAGCCTAGAATCCCCTTGAGTACCCATTTCCCTATAGGTCCCTTCTGACTCAGTTACACAACAAACTTTTTCTAGCATGTCGAAGGGTCAGTTGCTAGCGTTCTCTCCTGTTCAGCTGGTGAATCTGGGCATCTTGAGGCAATGTTACAATTGCCTCATGTACACAGACAACCCACTCCTTCTCCCACAAAACACAAATACATGTGAGAGATGCAACTATATAGCCAAACTGGAGGCTGAGCTCTCTCAACTCAGGACTGGCAAGACCAGACAGGAGGAGAAGGAAACCACGCACACCACAAACCCAGTTTCACATAGAACTATCACAACTGCAAAACAAACACATAAACACAAAAAGACATACTCGGAGGTACTGATCAAAAATCTACCAAAACTACAGAGGCCTCCAAAGCAGGCACCCAAGCAACTGCCACCTCAAGACATAAGACATGCAACACATAGTTCTCAAAGTCAGTGTGCTAAATAGTCACAGCCCTTAAGGCCAAACACAATGCCAGACACACTTGTTATAGGTGACTCCATAGTCAGACACACTGATGTCCCACTCACCAGACTGAACAAGGAAAAGATCACAGTAAGCTGCCTGTCAGGCTAGAATCCGCCACATAACACAAGCACTCAGGTCACTCCACAGCAAGTACAAGTATGACTCAGTCATTGTCCATGCCGGTGTGAATGACCTGAGACACCTCCCTGGACTACATGAAAAGAGACATAGAGGAGCTCTCAGATTATGTAGCCCAGGCCGGTATGACCCTGACCCTGAGCAGTATCCTACCCTCACCAAGAATGATGCCACAATACAGAGACAAAATGATCAGCTTTAATAATTGGCTTAATTACTGGTGCCATTCTAAGGATCCAATGTCTGTCTGTCTGGGATGGCATGCTTGACAAGCCACGCTGCTTTGCAAGGGACGGCTTGCACCTGTCACCCCTGGGCTTCCGGATATTGGCAAAGGCTCTTGCCACCCCATAGTGCCTTTTTAGGCAAGGCTCAAATGATAAACCTACCACCCTAGAAAACAAAAATGGAGAAAAACTAAGGGTAATACTGCTCAATGCCAGAAGTCTAAACCTCAAGATGCACGCCCTCAGCCCACCTCAGTATGGAGAACATCGATGTCTGTGCTGTGACTGAAACCTGGTTCAAGGCTCCTGAGAGCACCCCAGCACTATCAGGTTATACCTCATATCATGCGTTCTGGCCCCAAAATCCGGACCGAACCACAAAAGGAGGGGGGAGTATCCATATTCATAAAGGATACCCACACCTCCAGGTTAGTGGCAATGCACGAAGCATCGGAGACCATCCAGGTGCAATTAACCATAGGTAAAACTGCCCTACAGTTTGTAGCATGCTACAGACCACCCTCTCAAACTCAGGAAACCCACACAGCCTTCCTGAAGACACTGGAGAGTATGAATGTCTCTCCAAACACCATCATATTGGGTGACTTCAACTACCCAAACATAGACTGGGAACATTACTCAAGCCCCAACACCCTAGCCCAAAGGTTCCTGGAGTTCATAAACTCAAATGCTATGGAACAACTAGTCACCATTCCCACAAGAGGAGAAAATATACTAGACCTGATCATCACAAACATGGGGACAAAATGCTCCACACCGGAAGTATATCCCTCATTGGTGAGATCAGACCATAAATTAATCTCACTGGAGATCCACATCCCGCCCCCACCCCCAGCAAAAAAGACCACAGTGAAGAACTTCTCAAAAGTAAACTTCACACTTCTTAAGCCAGTGGAAACCACAACCCACGCTGCTGAAACCCTTACAAATGCCTTCTACGAGCACCTCCAGGAATGTATGGATCAAGTAATCCCTAATAAAATCAAGACCCTTTCCACCAAAGGCAGGCGCCCGGTCTGGTGGACCCCAGCCATAAACAAACTCTACAACAAGAGGAGAAAGCTACTACATGACAGAGCAAAATCCCTAAAAGGGAAGGCATCTCTGATCACTACTAGCAAAAACTACGATCACTCATAAAATCATCCAAGGCCAACTTTGAGAGAAAAATCGCTAATGACACAAAAGACAATCATAAGGCCTTCTTTAGCTATGTTAGAAACCTGGGTGGAAACTCCCAGATATGCTCAGAATTAGTCCAAAATGATACAAAAATCACTGAACCCACAGACATTGCCAACATACTGGCAGACAGGTTCAGTGCAAATTTCTCCCTCCCTCCCCAAAGGAGAAATATCTATTCCACCAGAGTCTAGCCTCCCAAACATCTCAGATGCCCAGGTGAGAGCTGCTCTCTCTAAAGCAAAAAACAGCATCAATGGGACCGGACGGTGTCCCCGGCTGTGTGCTACACGAACTCAATGAGGAACTAAACCCACACATAAGGCTGCTGTTTAATCTTAGCCTTACTACAGGATAAGAATGGCGACGGCAACTGTGGTCCCACTCCACAAAGGCGGTGCTTCTGGACCCTGGAAATTACTGCCCCATAAGCTTGACGAGCCTTGTCTGCAAAGCTATGGAGAGGATCATAATGGAACTCATAAATAAAGACATTGGGGACCTACAAACACTGGATTCTACCCAATTTGGCTTTGTCAAGGGCAGATCCTGCCTCTTGAACTTGGTCGACTTTTTCTAAACAGTCACTAAGGCCATTGATGAGGGTAAGGCAGTTCACACAGCCTACCTTGACCTAGCAAAGCGTTCGACACAATACCCCACTCGGGCATCATAGAAAAGCTCACCAGCTTAGATGTAAACCCATATGTCACAAGATGGGTTGCAAACTGGCTCAAGGACAGAACCCACAGGGTTAGAGTTGCTGGTGCCATGTCAGACTCTAAGCCGGTCACGAGCGGTGTCCCACAGGGCTCAGTCCTGGGCCCCCTCTTGTTCGGCATTCATTTTTCTGAAGTGCAGGCAAACATAGGGGGATTGTGGCTGACAAAATTTGCAGATGACTGCAAACTGGGCACCATAATTGACACTCCATCAGACACAGACATCCTCCAGAGAGGTCTCATAGAAATGGATAACTGGTGCCAGAGCCATGGCCTTAAGCTAAATGCCAAAAAATGTATAATCATACCCTTTGGGAAAAACAAGGTAACCCCTAATTACCACATAGGTGGTAATCCATTAAACACGGAAGACGTTATCAGGGACCTGGGGACCCAAGTTGACAGTAACCTCTCTTTTGACACTCACATTGCCAAAGTGGTTAGGAAGACCTTCTACATTGCCCACCTGATCATGAAGGGATTCACATCCAGATCAGGAGAGGTCATTGTACCCCTGTACTCTTCACTTATCAGACCAATGATTGAGTACAATGCCCCATTGAATGTACCTTGACACCTGCAGCAGTTGGAAAGACCCCAAAAGTTCCTCACCAAAAGGATAAAGGGGCTCAAACATATGTCATACGCTGCCCGACTGAAGAAACTCCGGCTCTATTCAGTCGCATACCGTCTGCTCAGAGGTGATCTGTGCCTGACATACAAGGCCATGTCCAACCCGGAATTAATGGACATGCTCCACCTCAAAAAATCCAAATCCACCACAGCCACGAGAGCAAGAGACTTAAACCTCAACACGGATATAAACAGAATGTGCTGGAGGGACAGATTCATCACCCAGAGACTCCCTACACTATGGAACAGAATCCCAGTCCATGTGAGGCAGAGCCCCTCACTGACTCTGTTCAAGAGAAATCTTGACGAGTGGATGGGAGATCGTAGGTTTACTGCTGGACAGAGGCACAGCAAACTAATGGGTATAGTATTCTCATCCTAAGGGGTGGTGAAAGCCACACACACTCTGGCTAGGCTTATAAATGCCCTAGGGCAGATAGCCTAGTATGAACCTATGAACCTATGAACTGGGATCATACTATAGATAATTTGAGGGGATCCATGTATGGGATAAAGCATTTATGAGCTCCCTCTATCCATTAGTACTACAGGGGGCGATCCTGGGATAATTTTTCTGTTTACCATCCATAGGTCTAAGCTGTGTTTGAAAATGGATAGGGATGAACTCTGTTTTATGTGGATGGGTAGGCCACTCCACAGCAGCAGCATCCTCTGTGAGATATACCTGTCCCTCCAAACTGGACTATTGATGTTGCAGAACAGGTTTAGATCCCTAGACTGAGTATTTCAGATGTGATTTGACTTGCTGATGTGCAGCAAATCCACCAGTAATGAGTCAGAGGATGGCTTGTATGCCAGATATGGGTCACCACTTAGTAATCTGAAGGATATCAAGTGTAGTGATAGAGTCGGTTCATGTAGGACATGTTTAGGTTTTGTATCTTTTTAGCAAGGTGTCTCTGTGGGTGTTCCAGTTGTTGCATGTGTCTGGACAGACACATGCCAAAGGGAGCATTGTATTCCAAGTAAAGTAAAGTAAAGTAAAGGGGACAATGACAACCCTAGATCTAGACACAATCCCTTTGTGCAATACAGAAAGACTTTCTTACATGAATGCACTTGGATGACTGAGTGATATAGCAGTTGCAAGCTCTGAAATGCCTGTCATGTCGATGGTCTAATATTGTAAAACTGAATCATTGGTGGGTAGTGTGACAGTAGTGGGCAAATGCAATCTCTACTTGGTAAGGTGAAGTTAACTGGATTATTTTGTGACTGCATATTGGCAGACCAGTTACTACATTGGTTGAATAAGACTGCTGATCAAAGAAAAGAGTAGCATTGCTTTAATGAAAGGTAACATAAATGTTATACATTACAGTGTTTCTCATATTTATTAATTTAAATATTGTTAATGTCACATATACAGGTATCTGTGTGTTTCCTTATCAGTGTACTAAACAAAAATTAATGCTGACGTTTTTGAGGCTACCATATCACATCAGCATTTTTAAATCTGAATAGACACATGCATTTCAGACAAGGGTTGAACTCTACTGATTATGAACACAAAATGTAAACACATTGAGGGGTGTGGATGAGGAGGGGGTTCCTCTCTTTCCAATGTTGTTTTCTTTGCAATACAATTTAAAAATATAGGTATGCTGTTGATCACTTTAATACTGGATAGGAAAAAAATAACTGAGATACTAAAATGTTAGATACTGAATGCAATTTGCCCAGTGTTATATCATGTTTGTCTTATGATCTGAGAACATTAAATCTGACAAAATTAGCTACACATGTAATAATTTTAATAGCTTTTTATTAGATAAATGTTATGTCAAACTATGTTTTAAGAAGTATTAGGCAACTGTATACATGAAAAGTTGCCTTTTTGAACAAGAAATTAAAACAGGAAATGCATTTTACTCCATGCAATTCATTGGTATAGGTTATGAAACAAGCAATAAAAACAAGCACAGATCAGAGAGATTGCAACATTAACTTATTGAGCCACTTTTTTAAAAAGGTAAGTGTTGTCATCCGTTTTCCTGCTTTTAATTTAAGAAGCACGTAGACTTCATCACATTAAGATTTACACTTTATTCTGACCGTAACTTTCTTGCAGTTTTTACTGAATGGTTCTGTTTTTCTAAAGTATAGCCAAACAATTAAGTTATGCTGTAATGAAAAGTTTAAAAAAAGAGGGCCAAAATATACATGTCTACAGCTAGTGGGGTTAGGCTTTATTGGCCAGAATGTATCATTTACAACTTAAAATGGAAAAAGTCAACGGCATTCAAAAAACATTAGTATGTCATTAAGGGGTCATTTGTACATATCCCATGGGCCTCCAGACTCTAGTTTGGCTAGAGCTTTCTTTTAGTTTTCATGAATGGTTTGTCTTTGTGTCACTTTTTTACCCTTTGGTTTGGATGTTCTTTGGGATATTTTGCAGTTACCCTAATAATTATGGACAGGCTTGATTTTAAGCTCTGTGTATTTAAAGTATAGCCAAGTAGCCCCTTTATATTGTACTGATGAAGTAAAAAAAAAATGCTGAAACATGCATGTCTACAGGTAACGGTGTTTGGCTTTACTGGCCTGAAAAAAGTAATGGACATTCAAAAGCCATGTAGAAGAAACAGTGGTACATCCTTAAGGAATGATTTGCATATTTCCCATGGGCCTTCAGTACAGGAAGTTTAAGGTATTACACAGTAAAGATTTTAGCCTGGCTGGATCTTTCTTGCATTAATTTTACAATATCATATGGCAAGGCAGAGAAATACACGCAGTTCAGTAAAGACAGTATGTTCTCATGTGACTGGAGTGAAAAATGAGATAGACATGTTAAAATTTATGGTCTAAAATCTTGAAGTGAGAAGATGAATGGAAGCATCATAATGCATTAAAGATTGTGTGAACTCACTACAGATAACTGCACTGAGACTTGGCTGGCATACTGTGTTAGTTGGAGCACTGTGCATAATAATGTAGTAACTGAATCACAAGCAATTCTACAGTGGATTTAAAAAGTTTACAATACCCCTGTTAAAATGCCAGGTTTCTGTAATATAAAAAACGAGACCACAATACATTATTTGAGAACTTTTCCCACCTTTAATGTGACCTATAACCTTTAAGATGCAATTGAAAAACAAACAAATTTGTTAGGGGAAAAAATATAAAAAAATAAAAAAACGTACAATACGCTGGTTGCGTAAGTGTGCACACCCTTAAACTGATACTTTGTTGATTTAATTACAGCATTTAGTCTTCTTCAGTATATCCCTGCCATCAATTAAAGAGACTCTGATTAACCCCAAATAAAGTTCAGCTGTCCTAGTAGGATTTTCCTGACATTTACTCAGTTGCCTGCTACAGCAAAAGCCATGGTTCACAGACAGATTACAAAGCATCAAAGGGATCTCATTGTTGAAAGGTATCAGTCAGGAGAAGGGTACAACCATGGAACACAGTGAAGACCGTCATCAAAAAGTGGAGAAAATATGGGACAACAGTGATGTTGCAAAGAACTGGATGTCCCTCCAACAGTGATTAAAAGACAAGGCAAAAACTGGTCAGGGTGGCTGCCAAGAGACCTACAGCAACACTGAAGGAGCTGCAGGAATTTCTGACAAGTGCTGGTTGTGTACTACATGTGACAACAATCTCCCATAGTCTCCATATGTCTGGACTATGGGGTAGGGTTGCAAGACAGAAGCCTTTTCTTACACAGAAAAACATTCAGGGCTGGCTAAAATTTGCAAAACAATACATCAAGTCCCAAAAGCATGTTGGAAAATGTGTTATGGTCTGATGAGACCAAGGTTGAACTTTTTGGCCACAATTCCAAAAGGTATGTTTGGCACCAAAAGAACACTTCGCATCACCAAACGAACAACATCCCCCATGGTGAAGCATGGTGGTG
Source organism: Protopterus annectens (assembly GCF_019279795.1). Classification (NCBI taxonomy): domain Eukaryota; kingdom Metazoa; phylum Chordata; order Ceratodontiformes; family Protopteridae; genus Protopterus; species Protopterus annectens. The sequence continues at coordinate 837,565,646 of NC_056734.1, read as the reverse complement.
GCAGTATCTTGCTTTGGGGTTGCTTTTCTTCAGCTGGAACTGGGGCTTTAATTAAGGTGGAGGGAATTATGTACAGTTCCAAATACCATTCACGTTTGGTCCAAAACCTTCAGCCGTCTGCTAGAAAGCTGAAGATGAATTTCACCTTTCAACACGACATACATCCAAATCAACAAAAGAATGGCTTCACCAGAAGAAAATTGAAGTTTTGGAATGGCCCAGTCAGAGCCAAGACCTAACTCCAATAGAAAATCTGTGGGGTGACCTGAAGAGGGCTGTGCACAAGAGATTCCCTTGCAATATGACAGATTTGGAGTGCTTTTGCTAGGAAGAGTGGCCAAATATTGCCAAGTCAAGATGTGCCATGCTGACAGACTCCTACCCAAGTAGACTGAATGCTGTAATTAAATCAAAAGGTGCTTCAACAAAGTATTAGTTTAAGGGTGTGCACACTTATGCAACCAGAGTATTGTACTTTTTTTTTTTTATATTTTTTCCCCTAACAGATTTGTTTTTCAATTGAATTGCACGGGTTATAAGTCACATTAAAGGTGGGAAAAGTTCTGAACTGGTTTATTGTGGTCTCATTTTTTCTATATTACAAAAACCTGTCATTTTAATAGGGGTGTGTAAATTTTTTATATCCACTGTATAATGTCACTTGTAGGATCACAGAAAAGTGAGGTAAGGAAGGCTTTTCCTTCTCAAATGTTATGCAATTTTGTAGTGAACATATTTATAACTGTGGGAGTGTAGAAGATGAAGCCTCCCATGTGGGAGGTACAGGGAAAATATGTTATCTGCTGTTTTCTATACACTGGGACTTGATCACCTTGGTATAATTAACTGAGTCCCAACTAACTATATAGCAGACTAAAATGAATATAATTGATTGTTTGCACTAAGTCAAGTTTTATCTCTACCCATCTATCTATCTTTTCTTGCACAGGTTAGCTCCACTAAGGCAGTAGCCTTTTTTAGGGAGATCCGAGGTGGTATTCGTACCAATGAGGGGAAATTTGACATTGGGGAACTTGCCCTACCCTTTTCATAGTGTATGGGAATGCTATTCATTGTAGCACTTCCGGTTTCTGTTCCGAGCACGTAGATGGCTCAGAGAAGTTGGAAGGAAGATGGAGGCAGTGAGCAAATGTAAGGAGGTTAGTGAGCAGCAGATGGAAGAGAAGGATTTGGAGAAGGTAGCGGTATCAGAAAGCTACAGTCATTCAAAGAAAATGGAGTCAAAGGATAGGATGAGTTAATGAGAACTTAGGAGAAGGGTGAAGAGAAGGAGGATATTGAAAACAAGGTTGTCGAATCTTCACAGGCCATGTTTCAGAAAGATCTGTTTTCTGTGTCGAGATTGGAATGTATAATTACCACCTTCAAATCAGGAGGGTTGCGGGATGAGTGAACCAGAAAGTGAAGTGGCAGCTTTTTGGGGTAAAATTATGGCCAAAATACAGGAAGAGGAGGTGAGAGAAATCATAGAAAAGAAAACAATCCGAAGCATGAACGGTGAAATAAGGTAAGAAGCGAGGAGAAGGAGAAGGTGAAAAGAGATGGTGAAATGGAAATTTGTTGGGCAGCTTAGCAGTAAGGAAGAGAAAGAACTTGAGAGGTATAAGGTATGGGATGCAGTGATTGCAGCTTTGGGAATATCACCTAAAGAGGTAAGAGCCTTTATTCATCTTACTAGAGAGACTTACTGTGACATTTTGTTTGAGACAGGACAGTATATGGAAAGTTTTTTTAGGCAAGTTTGAAAAAAAAAAAAAGATTGTAATCCTTGGAACTCTTATGTAGTACATGCATTTAATAGAGAAACAAAAAAGGACTGCTACACAATTTTGAACTGAGGTGGATAAAGAAGCATTAAAGGACTGTTTAAAAACTGTATGTAAAGAATATATGATAATAGAGGTTTATGGGCTGGGGTGGGATTGTAGGGTGATTTTGAAAATGGAAAATGACAACATTGTACATACTCCAACTATAATAAATGTCGAAGGTAAGAGAAGTGTTGTCAGATATAGGGGTCAGCCCAAAACATGTTTCTTTTGTGGAAAGAATGATCATTTAATAAGTAATTTTGATAAGAGAAAATATTCTGCTTGTGGAAAGACGGGATATGAAACAAAAAAATATTTAATGTGTAAAAAATGTGGGAAAATGTGATATAATAAATGTGATATAACTGGGTAAACTGTGATGAGCAGATACACGTGGAATAACAAGAACAAATACAAGAATGTCTGCATGATAAAGATAAAACTGTAGAACATAAACATGAAAAACAGGATGCTACACAATGGGATAATAAAGAAAAAGTAATATATGAGGAAAATGAAAATAATGAAGACGAGGAATTGGTATTGGGAACAAGTGATGAAGAGCATATAAGCTGGAAAATAATGGGAGGAAAAAAGAATCCAATAGGGAAAAGGGTGAAAGATAGAAAAAGGAAATGTAAAAGTACAACTGCAAAAGAAAAAAAATGACAAGGATGGAAGGATACAATAAATTTGAAAAAAGCTGAAAGTCCTATCAGTAAATGTTAATACCATAAAGAATATTAAAATAATCTTAAGTGTTATAGAATGGTGTATGCTACTTGATATGCATGTAATTATTCTAGAAGACACAAAATATTAACAGAAGAAGAAGGGCTGCAGACTGAAGAGCTCTGGGATAAAAGTATTGTTTGGAATATGGGAAAGGATACATGTTCAGGGATTGGTGTGTTACGTAAAGAAACAGTTAAAATCTTAGATTATACTATAGTGGAATTAGGTAGAATAATAGTGTTACATATAAGGTATAAGAAAGATATGTATAGAATTATTGTAATTTATGCATATTTTACTAAAAAAGAAAGAAAGGAAATGTTTAAAAAGTCTTAAATGATGTAGGAGTGAATATGGAAATAATATTAGCGTGAGATATTAATTGTGATTTAAGGAAAATAAAGAAAGAAGGGAATGATGTTAGGAAGATGTATAAAATAATGAAAAATGGAAAGTTATATATATGGGGTAATAAACACTGGACTGACAAAATAAATTAGATTAAAATAGTAACTGATTATTTTGTAATATCTGATAGTCTGAAAATTATAAAAGAAGGACTAAAGGAAACAGGTATTTCAGATCATCTAGCTATATGGATTGAAGTGAAGGAAAAGGAAGAATATATAAAGTTAGAAAAAGGTATTAAAGGATTTAAACAGAAATATTTAAATGAGGGCGACAGAAAGGAAATTGATCAATTATGGAAAGATCATGTAAAAATGAGAATTTTCTATGAAGACTTGGCTGAATGGTGTATAAGCTTTAAAGAAAAATATATATTTTTTAAAAATGTCAAGCAGTGGGAAGGAGGAAAGAAAAGCAGAAATATACGTTATCAAGTCAGGTACTATTTAGAGAGGTGTTAAAAATAATACAAGTTTCTATGAAAAGGCAAAAGAGAGATATGAAATGAATAAGGAGATTAAAAAATGTTATATAAACAAAGGTATTTCCTACAAGGAAAAAAGAAGTGGTTCTTTATTTGAGTAAGATAGTGAGAGAAAATAAGAGGATAATAAGGGAGTTGAAACATAATGAAGGAGAAAGGTTAACACACAATAAAAAATATTTAAGGTAATACAGCAGTATATAAAAACACATTTAAAAAGAGGGAGGCAAAAGAAGGCAGATATGGAAAGTAAATAAAGTAAGGAAGATAATGAGATTATGGAGAAAAATATAAATGCAGACGAGCTTAATGAAATTCTAAAAGAACTGAATATGGAAAAAGCCACAGGAATGGATGGAATTGAGTATTATATGTATTATAATATGGAAGAATGTCAAAAAGTATATTTTGTGGAAGTGTTGAATGAGCGGTTAGAAAAAAGGGACAGCTAAAAAAAATATATATATATAGGTTATGAAATTTATCTGTGAAAAAGGAGAAAAAAAGAGGATATTAAAAACTGGAGACCAAGAGTATTGAACAATACAGATTATAAATTATTTATGAGAATGACAGGGTAAAGATTAGGAAAAGGTATGGATAAGTTGCTGGAGGATACGATTTTTGGAAAAATGGAAAGGAAGTCAAGTTTTATTATGGATATTAAGAGAAGTGATAGATTATATAAATTAAATGGTAGAAACTAAAATTATGGTAGGAGGTGCGAGTAAAGTATTCAACAGGATACAGCATGATGCATTATGGAATATATTAAGAGATTATAATATAAGTGATAAAATAATAAAAGTGATCAGATCAGTGTATTAGAATAATAATGTAAGAGTAATATTAAATGGATGGCTAAGTGAAGAAATAAAAATGGAATGTGGGATAATGTAGGATTTTATTTGCATTAGTTATGAATGTGATTAGTAGTCAAATGAATACAGAATTGAAAATGGCGAGGTATAAGATGATAGCAGGAGTTTATATTCCAATAATTCGTACTTAAACAGATGATATAATTTTAATTACTAAGAATAAGAAATAGATGGAACAAGGAATTAGAAAATTAAATAAATATTTAAACATCTATAATGAATAAAAAGGACCAGTGGAGTGAATGCTCAACGGAACAACAAGCTCAAAGATAAATAGTTAAAAACAAACACCGCTGAGCAAAACAATGGAGGATTGCAGTCTCATTTAAATCACAAGTAGCTCCTAAATCCAATAGCCAATGATGTAAATAATCCAAGTGCAGGCAAGGTATGTAAAAAGCAGGTTTATTAATAAAAGAGGTGAGCGCCGCATGAGCTTCTTCAGACCTATACAACTAAACTGTCTGTAAACATCAGTTTAAAAAGCCAAAATGGCGCCAAAATCCTGTCCATTATTTAAAGGTACATGGCTCATTAAAATATCATGTAAAAAGTCATATATAAAATTCTATACACCATCATAAAACAGTACGGCATTTCAAAACAAAGCCATTCATATTCATATCCATTATTGGAATAAATAAATCAAAAGTATGTGTGACAGATGGAGGGGGGGGGGGGGGGGAGGGAAAAAATTTTAGTAACATAACCATCAAAACATTGACAGAGCATCTATGCATATAAAGGTTCAAAAAGACCCTACTGGCCACAAAGTAAAAAACTCTTCATAGCCTCTTAACATCTTTTGGACAATAACCTTCTTGATTTCAGCAGAGGTCGCAGGGGAACCCTTCCATTGAGACCTGGGGTGATATCTGCCCTAAACTTAATAATCCAATGGATTTCCTGGTCTCTGTATAATTGTTAATGTCCCTCTCCTGTATGTCCTTGAGATCTGTTCCAAGATCCTGAACTTAAAACGATGCTCTTGACCTTTGTCATTAGTGTGTTTGGATAGTGCATTATGTGTAGTACCTCTCCTTGTGTGGTATACATGCTCACGAATCCTATCCCTCAGTGTCCTATTGGTCTTGCCTACATAGTAGGCTGGACAGACTGTGCAGCAGGCTAGGTAAACTACATCTCTGGACATACAATTACCCCTCGTCCTGATGTAGTAAATACCCGAACCATATGGATATCGGAAGACAGGGTCGGTTTCTATATATGGACAAAAATTGCATTTGTCGCATGTGGTCATGTAGGGACCCAACAGAGCAGGTGGATCATTATGGACCCTTGGGTAGCAAAGCAAACTCTTTAAGTTCTTATTATTCCGGTAAACGAATCTAGGTCGAGTACCTGTAAGGCTCTTAATAGTTGGGTCAACTGATAAAACATGCCAATGCTTAGAGAAAATATCTTTAAGTGTACCTACATCCCTGGTGTAAAAAATGGGAAATGCAATTCCATTGTCCATATTTGAACCGCCCTCTTGGCTATCCAAGCCATCACTGGCCTCTCCCAGATATTTCAACAGCACCATCTGAGAAATATGGTTTCGCTCTGTCTATCCTCAGATCTGCAATGCCCGCCATCCCTCTGGAGATATCTAAGTGGTCATAGCCACGTTCCCTCAATTTGCTGCTAAGGTCTCCTAATTCACTTGCCAGATGACTGTCTAGCCGTGTATATCTAGACATCCGCATTGATTGTCCCTTCACTATGTTCTTGTATACATAGCCAGGATGCATGCTCGAACGATGCAGCAGTGTATTCCTATAGCAGGTCTTGCGATAAACACCCGTGTTGACTATCCCACAGGGTAATTTATCAACAAAGACATCTAAAAAAGGAATAGTGGTCTTCGACCAATCCATAGTAAACTTCAGAAAGGTGACAGACATGTTGATCTGTGTAAAAAAGGACTCTAATTGTATTGTAGAGCCACTCCACACAAGGAAGAGATCATCCACAAAACGCCTATAGAATGGTACTGACTCCTGAAACAAACTATTCTGAAACAAGAAGCTATGTTCCCACTCTGCCATCACCAAGTTGGCGTAGCTATTGGCACAGGAAGTGCCCATAGCTACGCCATCCTTCTGCAGAAAATCTTGTCATGGAAACAAAAAGATTGGATTCTAAAATAACAGCCAACAACATAAGAATCAAATCAACATCATACTTCAGAGGGAGGTCGGTTCTCCTCAGATATGCACCTACCATTGCTCTACCTTCCTCATTGGGTATAACCGTAAATAAGGACTGAACGTCCATGGTGACCCATATGAGGTCTTCAATTCCAGAACAAGTGTTGATATATTGGTAGAAATCCAACAAAACTGTCTAGTATCCTTAAGAATGAACCCATTGGCATCAACCAATGGTCTGAGTTGTGCCTCAACAAAAGTGACAGGGGTTCAGTTGACCACCCTCTCCCTGCAACTATGGGTCTAAGAGGTGGATGTAGTGAATCCTTATGGATCTTTGGGAGACCCTGAATGGTAGGTAATAGGGATGAACCACATTGAAAAATTCATATAGAGAAGTATCAATAACACCATTATCAAAAAGACCAAATAATATGGAGCGTATGCTCTCAATGATGCTGTCCACCTATCATTGGTAATAGGAACATAAAACTTGTCATCAGCCAACATTAGTAGCATATCATTGTTATACCTGTCCATGTCAAAACTACAATCCCACCTCCTTTGTCTGCGGGTCGGATAATAATCTCCCTGTTGTTACGTAGGGAGTCCAAGGCCCTACGTTGTATAAGGCTGAGGTTATATTTCCTTCTCCTGTTACCAGATTCTGACCCATTCAACCTATATATCTCATCTTCTACCAGTTTGCTATATGCCGCAACCAGAGGGTGTATCGGAGGGAGGAATGTACTAGGTGTCCTAAACACAGTGGTATTAGCCTTCATCTCTGTGCTGTTGAAGAAAACCTTCAGGGACAAATTCTGACAAAAGCTTAAAGTCTCTTAAAGTCTCTTCATATCTACTATCTGAGGTTGGAATGAAAGTGAGACCCTTAGAGAGGACTTGTGACTCATGTTCAGTCAAAACATGACTGGACAAATTGAACACGAGTCCTAATGCTTCCCCTCCCACATTTTCTTGATTGTCCGGTTGGATGGACGATCCGGCGAAAGTTTCCTCTTGTACCTCCCCTTGGCATTCTGGAACGACTTCTCCTCGTTCGTAGGCACCCTGATGGGAAAAGGGTGTCTGCCATCCCTCTGGAGGGGAGGATGATGAAAAGTGGAATCCAAGGGGGAAATGGGATCCCGTCCATCAGGATCTCTACTCGATGCATGGGAGGAAACTTTCCTCCTAACGACTGGTTCAAGAGGCGGAACAGTTGATTCAGCCCTGCTGACTAAAGATTCAGCCCTTCTTACTGAATCAGCATTGGCATCCAAGTCGGTGGTAGCTGTCGGCTCCAGCACAGAGTCCGTTCCGATGGGTACAGCATTGGCAACGGTACCTGCACGACCAGCTTGGTCTGTAGGGATGGCTGGGCCAATGTTGCTGTTGGAGCCAGTGTGATCGTTGTCCAGGCATGAGCCAGGAAGTTCAACCGTGCCTACATCGATTGCATCTCTATTGGGAGCACGGTCCGTGTTCCCTGAGTCACTGGTATTCCCTGTGGTGATGGAGGAAGAGGTACAAGTTCCGGGGGCCTGACGGAATGCACTGTTTGTATTGTTGGTATTGTTGTAATCATTGTGCCTGGGCCAAGTGAAGATATTACCCAGACGGAAATCCGTTGAGTCCCGCTGCAACTTGGCCCTTTTCTGATTCAGAAGGCGCCGCTCATAAACCGTAACATTGTCCAACAAAACAGATAAGGTATGGTCTACGACAGAGACCGGAAACACATTGAGTATCTCATTCTTCGCCTTCCTGACATCTTCTTTAAGTTTCTCCTCTAACGGGAGAAAAAAAGCATTCATAAGTTTCAAATATTTGAGGCTTACCTCAATATTAAGCTGTTGCCAATCATACAATAGCTCCGGGTAGAGGGTGCCAGTTGTCGGCATCTTCAATACCCTTAGTCCTCTGGGCACCAGCCGGCGCTGTAAGCAAACCTCGAAATGCTGTCTCTGGGTTTGCATGCGCTTTAGTTTGAACAAATCCTGCTCCAACTGCTCCACTGCTCGATTTAGCCCTTCACGATCATAATCCAAGGTACTAGTGGGGCTGAGCCAACATCCTCTTCTACGAATGACGCCAATGGATTCATTCCAGTGCGCAAGCAGTCTGCAAAACGGTCCAAAGACGGACATGATGTCATCGGTACTTCCTTGGTGCTAGATGGAGTATACGGCAGCTCAATAGAGGTTGAATCTCCTCCAATCATGCCTCCACTGGTTCAGATAAGCTCTAAGAATCTATAATGAATAAAAAGGACCAGTGGAGTGAATGCTCAACGGAACAACAAGCTCAAAGATAAATAGTTAAAAACAAACACCGCTGAGCAAAACAATGGAGGATTGCAGTCTCATTTAAATCACAAGTAGCTCCTAAATCCAATAGCCAATGATGTAAATAATCCAAGTGCAGGCAAGGTATGTAAAAAGCAGGTTTATTAATAAAAAGAGGTGAGCGCTTTCGCATGAGCTTCTTCAGACCTATACAACTAAACTGTCTGTAAACATCAGTTTAAAAAGCCAAAATGGCGCCAAAATCCTGTCCATTATTTAAAGGTACATGGCTCATTAAAAATATCATGTAAAAAAGTCATATATAAAATTCCTATACACCATCATAAAACAGTACGGCATTTCAAAACAAAGCCATTCATATTCATATCCATTATTGGAATAAATAAATCAAAAGTATGTGTGACAGATGGGGGGAGGGAAAAAATTTTAGTAACATAACCATCAAAACATTGACAGAGCATCTATGCATATAAAGGTTCAAAAGACCCTACTGGCCACAAAGTAAAAACTCTTCATAGCCTCTTAACATCTTTTGGACAATAACCTTCTTGATTTCAGCAGAGGTCGCAGGGGAACCCTTCCATTGAGACCTGGGGTGATATCTGCCCTAAACTTAATAATCCAATGGATTTCCCTGGTCTCTGTATAATTGTTAATGTCCCCTCTCCTGTATGTCCTTGAGATCTGTTCCAAGATCCTGAACTTAAAACGATGCTCTTGACCTTTGTCATTAGTGTGTTTGGATAGTGCATTATGTGTAGTACCTCCTTGTGTGGTATACATGCTCACGAATCCTATCCCTCAGTGTCCTATTGGTCTTGCCTACATAGTAGGCTGGACAGACTGTGCAGCAGGCTAGGTAAACTACATCTCTGGACATACAATTACCCCTCGTCCTGATGTAGTAAATACCCGAACCATATGGATATCGGAAGACAGGGTCGGTTTCTATATATGGACAAAATTGCATTTGTCGATGTGGTCATGTAGGGACCCAACAGAGCAGGTGGATCATTATGGACCCTTGGGTAGCAAAGCAAACTCTTTAAGTTCTTTTTATTCGTAAACGAATCTAGGTCGAGTACCTGTAAGGCTCTTAATAGTTGGGTCAACTGATAAAACATGCCAATGCTTAGAGAAAATATCTTTAAGTGTACCTACATCCCTGGTGTAAAATGGGAAATGCAATTCCATTGTCCATATTTGAACCGCCTCTTGGCTATCCAAGCCATCACTGGCCTCTCCAGCGTATATTTCAACAGCACCATCTGAGAAATATGGTTTCGCTCTGTCTATCCTCAGATCTGCAATGCCCGCCATCCCTCTGGAGATATCTAAGTGGTCATAGCCACGTTCCCTCAATTTGCTGCTAAGGTCTCCTAATTCACTTGCCAGATGACTGTCTAGGGGTGTATATCTAGACATCCGCATTAATTGTCCCTTCACTATGTTCTTGTATACATAGCCAGGATGCATGCTCGAACGATGCAGCAGTGTATTCCTATAGCAGGTCTTGCGATAAACACCCGTGTTGACTATCCCACAGGGTAATTTATCAACAAAGACATCTAAAAGGAATAGTGGTCTTGACCAATCCATAGTAAACTTCAGAAAGGTGACAGACATGTTGATCTGTGTAAAAAAGGACTCTAATTGTATTATAGGGCCACTCCACACAAGGAAGAGATCATCCACAAAACGCCTATAGAATGGTACTGACTCCTGAAACAAACTATTCTGAAACAAGAAGCTATGTTCCCACTCTGCCATCATTAAGTTGGCGTAGCTATTGGCACAGGAAGTGCCCATAGCTACGCCATCCTTCTGCAGAAAAATCTTGTCATGGAAACAAAAAAGATTGGATTCTAAAATAACAGCCAACAACATAAGAATCAAATCAACATCATACTTCAGAGGGAGGTCGGTTCTCCTCAGATATGCACCTACCATTGCTCTACCTTCCTCATTGGGTATAACCGTAAATAAGGACTGAACGTCCATGGTGACCCATATGAGGTCTTCAATTCCAGAACAAGTGTTGATATATTGGTAGAAATCCAACAAAAACTGTCTAGTATCCTTAAGAATGAACCCATTGGCATCAACCAATGGTCTGAGTTGTGCCTCAACAAAAAGTGACAGGGGTTCAGTTGACCACCCTCTCCCTGCAACTATGGGTCTAAGAGGTGGATGTAGTGAATCCTTATGGATCTTTGGGAGACCCTGAATGGTAGGTAATAGGGGATGAACCACATTGAAAAATTCATATAGAGAAGTATCAATAACACCATTATCAAAAAGACCAAATAATATGGAGCGTATGCTCTCAATGATGCTGTCCACCCTATCATTGGTAATAGGAACATAAAACTTGTCATCAGCCAACATTAGTAGCATATCATTATTATACCTGTCCATGTCAAAACTACAATCCCACCTCCTTTGTCAAGTGGTCGGATAATAATCTCCCTGTTGTTACGTAGGGAGTCCAAGGCCCTACGTTGTATAAGGCTGAGGTTATATTTCCTTCTCCTGTTACCAGATTCTGACCCATTCAACCTATATATCTCATCTTCTACCAGTTTGCTATATGCCGCAACCAGAGGGTGTATCGGAGGGAGGAATGTACTAGGTGTCCTAAACACAGTGGTATTAGCCTTCATCTCTGTGCTGTTGAAGAAAACCTTCAGGGACAAATTCCTGACAAAAAGCTTAAAGTCTCTTAAAGTCTCTTCATATCTACTATCTGAGGTTGGAATGAAAGTGAGACCCTTAGAGAGGACTTGTGACTCATGTTCAGTCAAAACATGACTGGACAAATTGAACACGAGTCCTAATGCTTCCCCTCCCACATTTTCTTGATTGTCCGGTTGGATGGACGATCCGGCGAAAGTTTCCTCTTGTACCTCCCCTTGGCATTCTGGAACGACTTCTCCTCGTTCGTAGGCACCCTGATGGGAAAAGGGTGTCTGCCATCCCTCTGGAGGGGAGGATGATGAAAAGTGGAATCCAAGGGGGAAATGGGATCCCGTCCATCAGGATCTCTACTCGATGCATGGGAGGAAACTTTCCTCCTAACGACTGGTTCAAGAGGCGGAACAGTTGATTCAGCCCTATTAAGAGATTATAATATAAGTGATAAAATAATAAAAGTTATCAGATCAGTGTATTAGAATAATAATGTAAGAGTAATATTAAATGGATGGCTAAGTGAAGAAATAAAAATGGAATGTGGGATAATGTAGGATTTTATTTGCATTAGTTATGAATGTGATTAGTAGTCAAATGAATACAGAATTGAAAATGGCGAGGTATAAGATGATAGCAGGAGTTTATATTCCAATAATTCGTACTTAAACAGATGATATAATTTTAATTACTAAGAATAAGAAATAGATGGAACAAGGAATTAGAAAATTAAATAAATATTTAAACATGTTTAGATAATGTTAGGTTGTCAAATGCTTAATGATCGACACTTAAGCACTGAAGTTTCAAAATCTCAGGAAAGAATTCGCTAGGCCGTCTGAAAATAAAATTAACATTTCAACATAAATATAGTGGGGGGCTGTGGCCCTCACACCCCCCTAATTATGCCAACTCCGAGATCACTCTACATTCGGGAAAGGGCAAATCCTCGATAATGGCCAAGCAAATTCTTTCCCAAGGAAAAAAATTTGCTTATATGGCCATTCATGATTCTGAAACTTCAACGCTTATGTGCCGATCATTGAGCATTCGACAACCTAAGCTGTCGAAGAAATAATATAGACCCTTGTAATATATATGGGGATCAAGGCTAAATCCTGTGAGGACTGGAATTTTGTAAGTTAGGGAAGAAGAAGGGGGATTAGGGTTAATCGATCCTATTGTCCACGGAGCTTCTTTGAATATTTATAAAGTGTCTGTAGGATTGAAAGAAGAAAGTAAGAATTTAGTAGATGATATGATGAAATTCAAATATAAAGATGTTTGGGAAAGAATAAGATGTGGGAAAATGGAAGAATAATGTAAATGATTATATAAAAGAGTTATCAGAATAAAATCTTACTAAAGAAACTGCAAATATAAACTGTAGAAAAAAAAAAACAGAAAAGAAGGGTACTTAAATATAATGAGTGAATACTATTATATTTATCCTTAGAAGCATTTAGAAAATGAAAAAAAAAAATGCAATTCAAGCAAGGTTTCTGTGGTGTAAAAATGTATGAATGTAAGGATTTTATGTGGAGATTGACAATAAGTAAATTACCTGTTAAAACAAATATGCCCTACAAAAGGATTCAGGAGGGGGTATGCAATTATTGTGGGGAAATTGAAATGATAGAGCATGTTTTTTTGAGTTGTGTAAGAGTGAGAAAACTATGAGAGTAATTATGTGAAATCAACATACTGAAAGATTTTAAAAATGTAAAAGACATACACATGAATATGACAGAATATAGGTATTATAGAAACAGAAAATGGTGAAATAAATGGATGAAAACTTATTTTTTATGTCCTATGGACAATATGGAATAAAAGACTGCATGGAATAAAATTTAATGGGAAATATCTGAAATTTTGAAGATACGTTTTTGGTTGTGGAAAAAAGGGTGAAATTGTATTATGTTGTAATGTAGGATGTAATTAAATGTATATAATGTAAATAGTGTATATAAGTTGTCATAATTAATAATAAAGGACTCCTACTCTTTTCATAGCAGGAAGTGTTGCAACAAGCTGGAGAGAGACTGCTCAATGCAGCAGGAGGAGAATGGAGTGGCTGCTGCTGCTGAACTTGTGTAGAAATTACCACAGTGATGTCTAATGCTTTACCAGATGAATTTCTTGAAAATATGATCAATGCTGGAGAAACTGAGATCAAAAATGTGGTTTCATGGAGTCAAATAATGGATTAAATTAATCTGAAGAAACAGTTGATCCTATGGTAAAGGAAGCAATGTCAGGAGAAAAAGGGAAGGGAGCTACTCCTGTTCCTGATTACCAGTTAAGTCTAAGGATCTTGCAGTGTACTGCAAGCAACAACAAAGTGTAGTTGTGTAAACTGAACATACCATAATAGTAGCTGCATGAATGATCACTACTGCAGTAGCCTTACTCATATGGGTTATATCCTGCCAAGGATATAACAGCCAGCTTCCAATCGGCTTGAGTGAGCTGATTAAAATACAAGTTTGGGTGCAAAGCCCTTCATAGCTTTCCTGCCAGCAGAGTTAGGGAGGCTGAACTCTGAAAGGGCAATGCAAGGCATAACAAAAAATAGAAGTCCACACCCTGGCATAAAAAACAAGGGAGATGGAGGGAGAGAGAGACACCACTGCAGCAGTGTTCATTCCGCCATCTACTGACATAGTACGTTCAGCTTACACAACTGTACTGTGCTATTCATATTGATCACTGCTGCAATAGCTTTAGCTATATAGGTAGATTACCACACCTAATGATATATAGAAGATGGAAGGAGAAGAGTCCAGAAATCCCTAGAGAATGCTCTTAGCAATGCATGATCTAGATTTAGAGAAGGAATCCAGCTTATATTGCTTTGCAAAAGTATGTAAAGGGGACCAAGTAGCAGCTTCTGGAATACTTCTAGAATGCTACCCTTTCCAAAAAGCCATAGAGGAAGCCAAGGTCCTTGTACAGTGGCCCTGATGTTGCCTGGAATAAATTTGTCATGGTGATTATAACAAAATGTAATAGCCTCAGACAACCTTTTGTAAATAGTCTGTTTTGACAATGTTTGTCCCTTCTTCTTACCTTCACAAGAAATGAACAACTGATCTAATGATCAGAAAGATTTAGTTCTATAAAGATAGTACCCGAGTTGTGTGCGAGCATCCAAGGTATGGAATATCTTTTCTCCCTCATTTTTAGGTTGAGGAAAGAAAATAGGGACATGGATAGTTTAAAGTAGACTCGGATACCACTTTAGGCATAAAAGAAGCAATATTACTCAAAGAAAATGTCATTGCGGAAAATGAGGAAAAAGTGACTCACCATAAGAGCTTGCAACTCAGATACCCTTCTTGCAGAGGTCAGAGCAATCAATAAAACTGTTTTCCATGTTAAGAACTTCAAGTCAGCCAGATCAGCTGGATCAAATGGAGCAAGTGTTAGTTTCTCAAAAATAAAATTAAGATTCCAAGGAGGGGACACTGGTTTACTTGGAGGCCTCTTATGGATCACCACTTTCAAGAACATTTTGACATGCAACTGCCTTGAAAGAGGAGGATACATAGGCAGACATGCTGAAATGGCTGATAAATGAACCTTGGTAGAGGAATAAGAAAAGCCATAGGATAGTAAATCACACAAATATTGTAAAACCAGATAACAACTAGAAATGAATGGGTGCTGGTTATGTTGTTGGCACCAACTAGAAAATGTTTTCCATTTGGTTATATATAATTTTCTAGTAGCAGGCTTTCTTGCCCCATTAGTACTTGCTGCATGTCCTCAGAAAACAGGTGCCTAAAAGGAATTAAGACCCTATTATTCATGCAGTCAGTTGAAGATGACTGATGTTGGGGTGTATCAAACACCCCTGTTCTTGTGTGAATATATCCATTCTGTAAGGAAGCTTGTGGTAACTGCCCCTGGACATTTCCAAAAGAAGGGTGAACCACAGTTGCTTGGGCCAGAAGGGAGTCACCACAATGATCTTGGGGGATTCCTTCTGAATCTTCAGATGTGCCTTGGATATTAGTGGAAAAGGGTGGAAAGGCATACAGGAACATTCCTATCCAAAGAAAAGAAAAGAAATGGCAAGTGTCTTCCAGGCCTTCTTGCATGGAGTCCTGGTGCAGAATTTTGCCAGATGATTGTTCAGAGAGGAAACAATGAGGTCTACTTGAGGAACTCCCCACAGACAGATCAATCAAATCTTGGAAGACCCACAGATCTAGTTTCCATTCATAATGGTTTGCCCTGGCCCTGTTCACTTTGTTTGCCACACAGTTTGGCAGAATGTAGGATGCCTGTAGAGTGAGACTGCGCTGTGAAGCTATACACCAAGTTAACATGACTAGTCTTTAAAGGGGGTATGACCTGCTTCCACCTTGCTTGTTCATGTACCACATCACTGTGGCATCTTCTGTAACAACTTGAAGAGGTCCCAGAGACCAAAGGTAGAGAACAGAGTGCCTTGATCAGAGCAAGTATCTCCTTGACATTTATATGCTTCTTGCATCTGTCCTTGATGCCCCACACCCCCCGCACATTTCTCTCTCCTGAAAGTGCTCCCAAAGCAAATTCTGAAGCATCTGTGGTGACTCACTGCCTTCTGAAGCAGGGAAGGAGAAGGGGAGACCTTGATTTAAATATATCTGTTGTCTCCACCTAGTGATTTCTCTTTTGATAATCCCCTGTACTGGGATCTGAAAAGACAAAGGGTGTTGATACTGGGACCTAAGAGATAAGAGATTTCAGATAACACTATATTTCTCCCATGTGGAGTCTTGCCAGGAGTATCATGAGAATCATAGATTCCATGACACCCAAAATCCTGAGGTATTCCCTCACAGTGACTGAAGTCTTTGTGGAAAAAAAATAGAAAAAGATCTAAATAAAGATCTATTTTTTTCCTGGTGAAGAAAAGCTCTTTGAACTGAGGTGTCTAGTTGACATCCCAGGAACACAATCCTGTGTAAGGGAATAAAGAAAGACTTTTGAATATTTTCTTGGAATCCCAACTTGTTCAACAGATCTCTCACCCAAGACAGAGATTCTTAACATTTTGAAAAAGACTCTGCAAAGGTAAGCAAGTCATCTAAATATGGAAAACTGTGGATGCCCTGTAGTCTGCAATGAGTTATAACAGGTGCTAGACACTTTGTGGACACTTGGCAGAAGTCTGGATGAACAGGAATGTGATAAGCATCCTTTAAGTCTAGTGTTACCAGGAAACTTGAAAGAGGAAAAAGAGGCAAGAGGTTGTGAAATGACAGCATTCTGAATGTGGGCACTATCACAAACAGGTTTAGAAAAGAAAGATCCAGAACTGGTCTCCAAGCATTTTTTTTCTTTGGGACTAGGAACATCTTTGAATAAAACATCTTCTCTACCTGAGAAGGAGAAACTGGTTCTATCACTCCTTGGGACAGCATGTGATAAAGAACAGGAGAAAACAAAACAATCTGATTTCAAGAGGAGGAATGACCCCCTGGAAAGAAGAAATTTCCTTCCACTGCCATCTGTAACCCTGGTGAATGATTTAAAGAACCTATTTGTCTGAATCAATCTGTTGCCAAAGAGAAAAATGGAGATTCAGACTTTCTGGAATAGAAAAAGGGCCAGGGTGTGAGAAGGTCACAAGGTCTCTTGGATAGTCATTCAGACTTATTGGAGTGTCATTGGTTTTGGGAGGTTTGTGACTTCTTTTTGGAAACTCTTCTTCTTAAATGTCTATTTACCTGAAGTCTGCTGAGACTGTTTATTCTATTTGCTGAAATTGGATGAGAAGAAAGAAAATCTCTTGGACAATTTGGAAAAGGAAGGCTGATAATTCATAGGGATTCCCTGATCAGCTTGCCCCTTTTGTCACACTTTTTGATCACCGCTGCCACGCTTTTTGATCACCTCTGCAGCAGAGGGGCAAAGCACTAAATTTCTATCCAATGGAGAATGCAGCCAAGCAAACCTTCTTAAAACCATACCAGCTGTCATAGCAACTCTGCAAAGAAACAGTAGTGACCTGTGCAACAGAAGAAATTTAGTTATTTAAAGCAGATTGCTCTTCACAAGATGAAACTGTAGCTTAAACATTCCTCATACTTTCACAATATGTCAGCATAAACTTTAACATATGAATCTGACAATTTAGAATTCTGAAATTCAAAGCTATAGAAGTATACACTTTCTCCTATATGTATCTCTAATTTTCCCATCCTTATTAGAAAAAGTAGGATTGGAATTAACTAAGTGCTTAGCAACAGAGGCATCAACTAAGGTTATAGCTGCTGGGTGAGGATTTGGAATAGTATATAAATATTTAAAAAACCTGAGGAACGTTATATGTTCTATCTGCCTTTTTAGGGACAGCTGGCTGACTATCAGGAAAACTGCAGGCAGTAAGACACATCCTCTAAAGCAGAGAGGACAGGAGGAATGGGTGCAGGTTCTGGAAAATAATTCTATATCAACTCATACTACTTTTTGAGGGACCGATAAACCTTAGTTTTCTCCCACTGAAAACACTGGACACTCTAGCAAAAGTCTCACATAAACAGAAACCCTGCAGGGAGAATCAGAAAGAGGGCTCTCCTTTGAGTCTGAATCAAAAATCTGAGACAAAACCCTGAAGCCATTCCTGCATCTTCCTGTTCAGATTCAGAATCTTGAATATCTTCAGCAAAGGTGCATTCATATTTCTTTTACCAGAAACTACTTCAGAAGAAGGATCAATAGCCTGAATCAAACCCTTAGCCAGTCCCATTTAACTACTCCTACAAACAAAATTTGAGGCGGAATAAAGACATGCTTGGTTTTCTGTTTCTTTTTGACAGGAAAAATGGGGCCAGCCATGTTACTAATGGCAACCACTGCTTCCCTGAGGATGGGCACAGCATTCTGACACAGCAGGGAAACCTGTCCTGTTCCCTCTCCTAGGACCAACATGAGTTGTTTTCCCTTGCCAAGTGAGATGACCCCAACAGCCACAGAGAACATGGCTAACCCCCACGCCATAGTGGTTTGTAGGTGCTACTCCAGAGGGATCTGGGTAAAATATGAATGGTCAGAGGTACAACAAATGGCCATAGCAGAGTCACCGACCAGGGGTTGAGGCAAATTGCTAGCCTGTTGTGGTGGCAAAGGCTGTTTGCTTAACTTTTTCTTTTTGTGGCTGGAAGAACTGACTATGGGAATAATGATCTGTTCCATTGTCAAGTAGAAAATGGTGCCTCTATCATGGAGAAAACCAAGCAACAATGCCAGTAAAACTGCTACTCCACAAAAATTACTTTTTTGACAGAAAAACACAGTTAAAAGTCCTTTCAAACCCTATGGCAGCCCCACAGCCTTAAAATAAACAATTTATCTACAGAAAAAGTTTATCTGTTAGATAAAACTACTTTTAAACTGACAGAAACAATGAGTGCTCCATTTAAAAGTACATTACAGTCTTAAGACAATCCATTAAAACACAACAAACCTAGCTTTAAAATAACTTTCCTGAAGAGGAAAGTAATAAAACATCAGTAAAAAATAGGAAAATTAAAGTTTTTTTATCCCCAAAGGGAACTTATCTGCCCAGCTAATAAAAGCATAAGCTGACCTTTGATCCTCAAAAGCCTCAGAGGAACATAGTCTTTGGCGTCAACACAGCTCTGGAGGGTTTTGCACCCAAACTTGTCTTTTAGTCAGTTCAACTTCAGCCATTTGACAGTTTGGGTGTGTGGAAAGTACCCTGAAACTGTGGAAGCAGGTCGTATATTACATCCTTGGCAGGATATTATAGCTAAGGCTACTGCAGCAGTGATCAATATGAAGAACATCAGATATTCCTACATATGCTACTATTGTGAAGAGGTCGCATACTAAACTTGTTAGGGGCAATACAAAAACAAATGCATTAATTGTGGTACGTATTTCACCCACTAAAGATATTATTAATCTGTATGTGGTTTGGGATGTCACTGTTGCTCCTTTGGGATTTACAACTAAATCATGTGGGAAACGACCCCTTTTGTGATATCACCTTTGAGATTGTTGAGACTGCAGATCAATTTTTACAGCAGGTTGATTTGAAATGTTTATCTCAGCCATGGGTGCAGTATACTTTTTCAACCCTGAATATGACCTTTAAAAGAAAATTCATTCTACAGTTTAAAAGTGAAGACAATAATGATTATTTTATTAGGCAGTACTTCTCAGTTCAATGAGAACATGTTTTTGATAGTAAGAAAATGTATGACAATAGGGGCTTGTGGAATGGGTTGTGAGAAGTGTGGGTTTTACTACCTAAACAGCAAGATAAAGCTAAGCATATTCACAGTGTCATTTCTATTAATTATCATAGAGCATATGTGTACTACAAATGGCAGCCTAAAATGTGTTTTTTTTTGTGGTTCCTTATCACATCTGATTCAAAATTTGATAAACTACATTGTAGTCAGTGTGGTGCTCCAGGCCATTCTGCTTTTAATTGTGTTCTTTCTTGTAGGGAATGTAAAACTGTTGGACATTTTTGGTTTGACTGTCTCAACTTACTTGCATGAGATACTAAGCAAGTTATGAAGGATGCTAAACATAAAGATAATATATCAGGGACTGAGGAGTCTCCTGGGGAAAAAGTTATAGCACCATATATCAAGGCTATGCAAGAAAATGTTTCTCTTATTACTTCGAATACACTTCAAGTATTGGATACAGAAGAGGTGCATGACAGTGATAATGAACATACTTACAAACAACAGGAGAGTCCACAGAGGAATGGTTGGGGGTGATGGCACTGATGATATACAAAGTTCTGGAAATGAGGAAATGAATGAAAATAATACCACTACTGCTAAGGGGGTATATAAAAGGAAACTAAGACAAGGGGCTAAAACACATTCAGGTAAGAAAGGAACAGGACAGTCTTGTTATTAGCAGTTTAATGTGAACATTTTGATTAATAAACATTGCAGATTACAGATTTTACATTTTTAAATATGGGCAGCAGCTGATATCTGTTCACTTGATATAAGATTACTTACGGATTTACACAAAAAACAGACTGAGGTTGTCTGGCAGCATAAATTTAACTGGAGCTTTGGAAGAGAGTTATGCTCTTCTTTAGCTACTTTATTTAAATCTAGTATTTCTTAGTTAGATATATTATCCGCTGTCCCAGGACAAATTCTTATTTGTGATATGCAATCCTGGGTTGGGATTTTCAGACTCATTGTTTATGCTCCTAAAAGTAAAAAAATCTAGGGAATATGCATTTTGTGTACTGCAACATTTGTAAGTGTTAATTGCCCCATTAGTGTTGCAGGAGATTAGAACTCCCATAAGAGATCCGACAAAAAGGTGCAAATTTAAAGTTACTGCAAGATATATAAGACTAATAAGTTCGCGGATGACTGCAAGCTGGGAGCCATTATTGACTCTCCAGCTGACACAAACATCCTTCAAAAAGGTCTCACAGAGACAGATAACTGGTGCCAGAGCCATGGCCTAAAGCTGAATGCCAAGAAGTGTACAGTCATAACCTTTGGCAAAAATAAAGTGCCCACAAACTACCATATAGGTGGAAACCCATTAAATACAGAAGTAATTAGGGATCTGGGGACCCAAGTCGATAGCAATCTCTCCTTTGACAACCACGTTGCCAAAGTGGTTAGAAAGACCTTCTACACAGCTTATCAGAAAGGATTCACATCCAGATAAGGGAGGTAATAGTGCCCCTCTATTCATCCCTCATCAGACCCATCATAGAATACAATGCCCCTTTTGGGATGTACCTTACCGCCACCTGCAGCGGCTGGAAAGACCCCAAAAGTACCTCACAAAGAGGATCAAGGACTCAAGCAGATGCCATATGCTGCCAGGTTAAAGAAACTCCAGATTTGCTAGTTGCATACCGCCTACTTCGAGGCGATCTATGCCTGACATACAAAGCTATGTCTAACCACAATTAATGAACATGCTCCACCTCAGAAAATCCAAATCCTTAGAACCAACTCGAGGGATTTGAACCACACACAGAGCTAAAAGATGCAGGCACTCAAGCACTTCTCAGTATGGAGAACATCGATGTCTGTGCAGTAACTGAAACCTGGTTCAAGGCTCCTGAGAGCACTCCAGCGCTACCAGGCTATACCTCATATCATGCTTTCGGCCTCAAGTTCCAGGCCGAACCACAAAGGAGGAGGAGTGTCCATTTTCATAAAGGACACCTACACCTCTCGATTGGTGGCTACCCATGAAGCATCAGAAACCATACAAGTTTTACTCACCATAGGCAAAACTGTTATACAACTGGTCGCATGTTATAGAACACCCTCCCAATCCCAGGAATCCCATCAAGCATTCCTGAAAACACTGGAGGATATGAATGTCACACCAAACACCATCATATTGGGTGACTTCAACTACCAACATAGACTGGGCCCACTATTCTAGCCCTAACACCCTAGCCCAAAGATTCCTGGAATTCATTAACTCAAATGCTATGGAGCAACTGGTCACTTCTCCTACGAGGAGAGATAATATACTTGACCTGATTATCACAAACATGGGGTCCAAATGCTCCGCACCGGATATAAACCCCTCACTAGTAAGATCTGATCATAAACTGATCACGTTGGATGTACATATCCCACCCCACCCCCAGAACAAAAGACTACAGTGAAAAACTTTTCAAAAGCTGACTTTGCGCTCCTTAAGTCAGAAATGATATCCTTTAAGCCTACTGGGTTAATGGAAACCACATCCCAAAATGCTGAATCCTTCACAAAAGCCTTCTACGGACATCTCCAAGAATGCATGGATCAAGCAATCCCAACTAAAACCAAGACCCTCTCCACTAAGGGAAAACGCCCAGTTTGGTGGACCCGACTATAAACAAACTGTACAACAAAAGAAGGAAGCTACTGCAGGACAAAGCCAAATCCCACAAGGGAAAGGCTTCCTGATCAGCACAAGTAAAAACTACGTTCTCTCATAAAACATCTAAAGCAAACTTTGAGAAAAAGATTGCCAAGGATACCAAAGACAATCACAAGGCCTTCTTCAATTATGTCAGAACCTTGGGAGGAAATTCTCAGATATGCTCTGAGTTAGTACACAACGACAAAATATTCACTGACCCTACCGACATTGACAATATTCTGGCAGATAGGTTCAGTGCAAATTTCTCCTCCTCACCCCTAAAGATGAAGTAATTATCCCTGCTGAATGTAACCTACCTGTCATCACAGACATACAGGTGAAATCAGCACTCAACAAAGCAAAAAACACAGCATCTATGGGACCTGATGGTATCCCCGGTTGCGTGTTACGTGAACTTCAAGATGAACTAAACCCGCCCCTAAGAACGCTTATTCAATCTTAGCCACACTACAGGATATGTACCTGAACACTGGCTGACAGAAACAGTGGTCTTACTCCACAAAGGGAAATTCTACTGACCCTGGTAACTACCGCCCCATAAGTTTGACCAGCCTGGTCTGCAAGGCTATGGAAAGAATCATCATGGAACTCATAAATGGCGACATTGGGGATCTGCAGACCCTTGATCCCACCCAGTTCGGTTTTGTAAAAGGAAGATCCTGCCTCTTAAACCTGGTTGACTTCTTCGAGACAGTCACTAGTGCCATCGACGAGGGCAAGGCTGTCCACACTGCCTACTTGGACTTGGCTAAAGCCTTTGACACGATACCACACTCTGGCATCATAGACAAGCTCAGCAGCCTAAATGTAAATCCATATGTCACAAGATGGGTAGCAAACTGGCTAAAAACAGAACCCATAAGGTCAAAATTGCTGGAGCCATGTCAGACTCAAAACCAGTCACGAGTGGTGTCCCACAGGGCTCAGTCTTGGGACCACTCTTATTCGGCATTTACTTCTCAGATGTGAAAGCAAATATGGGAGGATTATGGCTGACAAAGTTTGCAGATGACTGCAAACTGGGTGCCATAGTTGATTCACCTGCTGACACACACATCCTACAGAAAGGTCTCACTGAAACGGACAACTGGTGCCGGAATCATGGCCTCAAACTAACGCCAAAAATGTATAGTCATCCCTTTGGGAAAAACAAAGTACCCACAAATTATCACGTAGACAATAACCCACTGAATACGGAAGAAGTAATCAGAGACCTGGGGACTCAAGTCGATAGTGACCTCTCCTTTGACAACCATGTTGCCAAAGTGGTCAGAAAGACATTCTACCTTGCCCATCTCATCATGAAGGGATTCTCATCCAGATCAAAGGAGGTCATTGTACCTCTATATTCCTCCCTTGTCAGGCCCATGATTGAATATAATGCTCCATTTGGGATGTATCTCACCCGGCACATGCAACAACTGGAAAGACCCCAGAAGTACCTCACCAAGAGGATCATAGGTCTCAAACGTGCCTTATCCAGCTAGATTAAAGAAACTCCAGCTCTATTCAGTAGCATACCGCCTGCTCAGAGGTGATTTGTGCCTAACATATAGGGCCATGTCCAACCAAGAACTGATGGACATGCTCCATCTCAAAATATCCAAATCCACCAGAACCACGAGCTAAAGATTTCAACCTCTGCACAAATATGAATAGGACATGCTGGAGGGATAGATTCATAACACAGAGGTTACCCATACTCTGGAACAAAATCCCAGTTCATGTGAGACAGAGCCCTTCATTGGCACTGTTCAAGAAAAATCTCGATGCATGGATGGGAGATCGCAAGTTTACCCCGGGAGTCACCTCAGTGTCACTACTAGACAGAGGTATAGTTTACTAAATAATGGGGTCCCACATGTGTCACTACTAGAGAGGCGCAACTATATAATACGGGGTGGCGGAAGCCACATCACTGTTGGCTAGGCTTATAAATGCCCCCGGGCAGATAGCCTAGTACACTACTATGAAACTATGAAACTATGAAAATGTATGACAATAGGGGCTTGTGGAATGGGTTGTGAGAAGTGTGGGTTTTACTACCTAAACAGCAAGATAAAGCGAAGCATATTCACAGTGTCATTTCTATTAATTATCATAGAGCATATGTGCACTACAAATGGCAGCCTAAAATGTGTTTTTTTTGTGGTTCCTTATCACATCTGATTCAAAATTTGATAAACTACATTGTAGTCAGTGTGGTGCTCCAGGCCATTCTGCTTTTAATTGTGTTCTTTCTTGTAGGGAATGTAAAACTGGTGGACATTTTTGGTTTGACTGTCTCAACTTACTTGCATGAGATACTAAGCAAGTCATGAAGGATGCTAAACATAAAGATAATATATCAGGGACTGAGGAGTCTCCTGGGGAAAAGGTTATAGCACCATATATCAAGGCTATGCAAGAAAATGTTTCTCTTATTACTTCGCATACACTTCAAGTATTGGATACAGAAGAGGTGCATGACAGTGATAATGAACATGCTTACAAACAACAGGAGAGTCCACAGAGGAATGGTTGGGGGGGGGGGGGGGTGATGGCACTGATGATATATAAAGTTCTGGAAATGAGGAAATGAGGAAATGAATGAAAATAATACCACTACTGCTAAGGGGGTATATAAAAGGAAAGTGAGACAAGGGGCTAAAACACATTCAGGTAAGAAAGGAACAGGACAGTCTTGTTATTAGCAGTTTAATGTGAACATTTTGATTAATAAACGTTGCAGATTACAGATTTTACATTTTTAAATATGGGCAGCAGCTGATATCTGTTCACTTGATATAAGATTACTTACGGATTTACACAAAAAAACAGACTGAGGTTGTCTGGCAGCATAAATTTAACTGGAGCTTTGGAAGAGAGTTATGCTCTTCTTTAGCTATTTTATTTAAATCTAGTATTTCTTTGTTAGATATATTATCCGCTGTCCCAGGACAAATTCTTATTTGTGATATGCAATCCTGGGTTGGGATTTTCAGACTCGTTGTTTATGCTCCTAAAAGTAAAAAAAATCTAGGGAATATGCATTTTGTGTACTGCAACATTTGTAAGTGTTAATTGCCCCATTAGTGTTGCAGGAGATTAGTACTCCCATAAGAGATCCGACAAAAAGGTGCAAATTTAAAGTTACTGCAAGATATATAAGACTAATAAGTTCGCGGATGACTGCAAGCTGGGAGCCATTATTGACTCTCCAGCTGACACGAACATCCTTCAAAAAGGTCTCATAAAGACGGATAACTGGTGCCAGAGCCATGGCCTAAAGCTGAATGCCAAGAAGTGTATAGTCATACCCTTTGGCAAAAATAAAGTGCCCACAAACTACCATATAGGTGGAAACCCATTAAATACAGAAGTAATTAGGGATCTGGGGACCCAAGTTGATAGCAATCTCTCCTTTGACAACCACGTTGCCAAAGTGGTTAGAAAGACCTTCTACACAGCCCACCTTATCACGAAAGGATTCACATCCAGATAAGGGGAGGTAATAGTGCCCCTCTATTCATCCCTCATCAGACCCATCATAGAATACAATGCCCCTTTTGGGATGTACCTTACCCGCCACCTGCAGCAGCTGGAAAGACCCCAAAAGTACCTCACAAAGAGGATCAAGGGACTCAAGCAGATGCCATATGCTGCCAGGTTAAAGAAACTCCAGATTTACTCAGTTGCATACCGCCTACTTCGAGGCGATCTATGCCTGACATACAAAGCTATGTCTAACCCACAATTAATGAACATGCTCCACCTCAGAAAATCCAAATCCCTTAGAACCACGCGCTCGAGGGATTTGAACCACAGCACAGAGCTAAAAAGAACGTGCTGGAGGAACAGATTCATAACACAGAGGCTCCCTTCACTTTGGAATAGAATACCGATCCATGTTAGGCAAAGCACCTCAATGACTCTCTTCAAGATGAATCTTGATGAGTGGATGGGAGATCATAGATTCACCCCGGGGATTACTTCTGTGTCTCTGCTAGACAGAGGCTCAGGTAACTAACCTTAAAAAGGGCATAGCAAACTCAATTCTAAGGAAGGGTGGCGAAAGCCAAACACACTCGGGCTAGGCTTGTAAATGCCCAAGGGCAGATAGCCTAGTATGAACCTATGAACCATCTTGTTTTAAGACCTTACATAGGGCCCACTTATCACAGAGGTACATTATCAACACAGATTATTTTTTCTTATACAGATTTTTTTTAAATTTCTTCAGATTTTATTCATGTAACTATAACTGATCGTATGACACTGTTTTTGAGCTTGTTTGCAATACATCTAGTTTAACAGCTGGTAAAGGTATTAAAAAGTTAAATACATGGGTAGAAAGAAAACAGAATGGAAAGATATGTTGCATCTGTTATGGCTACAAGTAGTCAGTTTAATTGACTTTAGTGAAAACTGATCATGATGGTGGAGTCTTTATAAAGGAAAACATAAAACTGTATTTGTTTTGTAGAAAAACAACTTCTCAGTAAACATAAATAAGTATTTTTCTGCTTGGAAGAATTATGAGGCTTCCTTTAAGTGTGTAAACTCTTGTTTGCCTAGAAAGTGAGAGAGTTTAGAAACACAGCTGCTAGAACAGATATTTTTAGCAAAGCAACAGCACGTTATTCAAGGTTATAAACAAGAAGTATTTTCATTTTTTAATAAGAAGCTAAGAAAAATTCTGAATTAATGCTAGGGTTGCTTAATATTGATGGTGTTATGGCCATCACCCACTCTGACATAATGCAGACAGTGGAGACTTATGTTTGGACTGTTTTCCCTGTGACACTGTTGTAACAATGGAATGCCCCTCACATTTATGCAGAAGATGTTAAGGTATTAGATGATCACATATCTCTATCAGAATTAGATTCTTTTTGTGTGACCTTTCTGCTGATTCATCCCCATGTATAGATGGCATTATCTATGGGTGTTATAAAAATGTCTGACAGACAGAAACATATTTTTCTCAAGTATTAAATGAATGGTTAGATACAGGTACAAACAGTCTGTGTGTGATAGTGTTATAAGATTTTAAAGAAATGGTACAAAGAAGATATTCAAAACTGAAGGGCCATTATATTAACAAACACAAACTATATAATTTTCTGTAAACTACTACAAGTTAGACTAAATCATGTTTTCTTAAATAAATTTCACACAGTTTTCTACAACATCCTTTTTGCTGCCCTTGTAGAACTTATTTTCACAAATTGCTATACTTATGTTATTTGAAGTTTATGATATTGACATGTTTTACCTTTATGTACTCAACTGTTAATCTTCAAATGTGTATCCAATTTTGTCTCATTTATTGTTATGAGCGTGTTTATGTGGAGTTTTTCTCACTGGGCCTCCACTGGAAATGGGCTCTTTTTGGCCCATTGGACTATCCCAGTAAATACAGGTTTTATTAGAGTAAAGAGGAAACTGAGTAGGGAAATGTTGTGTTACGTGAAATCACTGATAGTATTACTCATACTAAGAAAGCCTTTGATGCAATTTCACATAAACATTTGTGGAATATACTGAAATCTTATAGTACTGGTACTACATTTTTGCATGTTCTACACAATATTTATGAATATTCCTTGGTTAGGCATGTAATAAAATTAAAATCTGTCAGTGTGTCAAATAAGGTTACCCCTGAGTGGCATAATATTTAGCTTGGTCATGAATCCTGTTGTAGAGGAATGTTCTAGATCTTGTAAGGATGCTTTATAGGAAATAGCACTATACCTTACTCTACTACTTTTTGTTAAGCTGATGATTTTAATTTTATACTTAACTTGGAATATTATACTGATGCTATCCATTAGGAAGTTAAAACTATATTACGGAAAGTGGGATTGTCCCTTAATTTGTAAAAGTCTGTTGGTTTTGTTTTTAAGTCAGCTTTACATGAAATCCAGTGTGTGTACAATAAAATTACTATTTTAGGAATCACTGTAGGTGGGAAGCAGACATTTCTGACCCAGTGGGATTGTACTCCTGTTGACATACAAAGATTTTTAATACTTGTCTGTGTTTCAAATTGCCATTTTCAGAAAAAGTTTGTTTCAAATACAATTATACTAGGACAATTAGGTTATATAGGACACATTTTTCCTTTTCCAAAAAGAAAGAGAAGATACTTTTTGACATCTTTTTTTTCATTTTTAGAAGGTGGAAGATAGGTTAAACCCTATTAAGAGAAATGTTATTTTTTGGAAAAAAAAGAATATGGTGGGTTAGGTCTAATAAATCCTATTGTCTGTTTAGTCTCTATGCATTTATACTGGATATTTCTAAGAGTGAAATATGACAGAGTATATTTGCTTAGTAAATTATGGAAAAATATGATGATACTTGGGAGAGCATGTCTATAGGTAAGCATAGGAGACTGTGCCATTGCATTCTAAAGGAATATACTGATAAAATACTTAGTTGGAAACTTACAATTTCTTGATCAATTAAGACCAGAAAACTGTGGTATATATACGTGATGAAATTCTTACTTTTTTTGATAGTTCAAAGGAAAAAATTTCCCCTCGTGTTTTACAAAGTATTAGCCATAGAAAACATAGGTTCGAAAATATTAAGGAAATTCAAGACCTTTGTAGAGACTCTTCTTAGGTAAATTACCAGTTAAAGGTGACATGGAATACAAGGTTAGAGATCAATGTTTGTTTCATATTTTTAATGTTGAGGAATCCATTTCAGGCACTTTTTAGACTGTTCCAGAATTCAGTTATTTTGAGAACTGCTTTTGTGTTCTTATAATATTGATTTTGTTTTTCCTTTCTCATTAGACAGGATTTTGTATGGCTATTCCTACAGGTCTTTGCCTAGTGGTGGATTTTTGAAAGATACATGTTTTGTTGCGGTACTATGGCATATTTGGTTATCAAGATGTGAAGAATTATTATTTAACAAAATTTGGAATTTTTTTTTTGATATTGGGAAACCTAAGGGAAATGGTTGTGGAAGAAAGAGTGGGTGAATACACATTAATGTTTCTCAAAATGATTTTGTTGAATTATTGGACATGGTTTTTAATTGTGTATATATTTATCTTACCCGTACATTATCTGATGTGCTTGCTTGTTGCCATAATAAAAGTCTCCTAGTCTTCCTGACAGGTGTTGCTGGAATCTTTTAATTCCACCTGAGTAACTACCAAATCAAGTAGAAGGGACCGCAGTTTAACTTATCATCTGAAGGGCGACACACTCAGGAGTGCTGCAACTCCTACTGCTGCACTACAGAGTCAGCAATTTGAAAATTAATACAATTACCCAACAAAAGTGTCAAGATTATACCCATTTTACAATTACTGCTAAAGATGATCTATTGAATTATTTCTAGATTTCTTGATGATGCAGACTTCTTCTTCTTTTGGCTTTTCCCGGTTAGTGGTCCCCACAGCAGAACTCTGGTCTGTTAATGATTGGCAGTAGATTTTTACGGTGCTGAGGTGTCAGCTCGATGCCCAAACTTCAGCAAAGGCACGCCCATTCTATGCATGTCTTTCAAACGCCACTCGACCATGGGGAGGACATGCAGACTCCACACAGAAGGCACTCCAGCCGAGAATCGAACGGGAGAACCTCTTGCTGTGAGGCAACAATGCTACTGCTGCACCACCGTGGCTTCTTGGTGATGCAGACTGATCAGTGCAAACTAGAAGGCAACAGAGGTGTGTAAAAAACCTTCACAGCTCGATAAAGACTGATCAGTGCAAACTAGAATGCAACAGAGATGTGTAAAAAATGTAAAAACCTTCACAGATCCAGTTAGGTAAATACAACGCCAAATGATGTTTTCTGGAATTACTATAAAACACACAGACACATACAAACATACATACATGCTCACAGAAACTTGCTGTCTCAGACAAAAGTACACTCATGCAAGCATATATTTACTGACACACAGATACAGTGATACACACATAGCACACATATTTATCGCCAAGCACAGACTGGATTCATGATTATTTATCAAAGGATGATTGCCCAACAAACAAAACAGGGAAAAAAATTGCTGAAAGCCACCTTCAGCAAACACAAACCAAAGGCTTTTTTGAGGGAGGCAAGTCCCCTGAACCCCTGTGTGGAAGGAGACATCCACAGACCCTAACTAGTATATACTAACTCCTCACTTGGACAACAATGGAGAAAGGGCAAATCCACATGTTCACCGAAAGTGGCCTTCAAGAGATAATGTCCTCACACTGCTGTCAGTCAAACTCAAAGTGATCGGCTGTAGCCTGTAGGCTCACATATACACATACCACAGGCTCACACACAAACATACCACAAACATCCACATTCATTCATACAGAGCTGCAATCAAATGCATATATCCAATGACACTTATCGAGGCATTTATAAAAGAAAAATATGTTAACTATTCCAACTGTCACATGCTGGTTATGCAAAATCTGTATGCCATCTTAAATGTGTTTTCAGAATGTATGGAGACTGGGGACATTCTCACAGCAATCAGCCAAACCACAAAATCTTAACATCCAACTGCAACAACATAAAAGAGATTAGCCTGGAGAACTAACTTTAAGAAGTGTTTTCCATCATTGCATGATCATCCCACAAAAAGACATGTAAGAGTGAAGTGACAGGGCACCTAGGTGCGGCTAACTTGTGGAATGTAAACTATAGATTATACCTTCTAAAACTACCTGAAGCTAGGCCTGGGAAAGGCCTAAAGCCTGTGGCTTTTTAAGCAAGGCAGCCTGTACTGTGAAACAGAGGTATAGCTAGCTTTTCTTGCACCTGGTGTTAAACTCCACTCTTCTCCCATTTCTGACTGCAAATGCAGCATTTCTGACTTCTGGTAATGCACTGAAGACTGATCAGGATCATTCAATTGTGCCTCTTAACACTTTGTGCCTGGGACAGCTACCCTTTTCAGTCCACCCTAACAACCCCTCTGAGAGGGAAAAGCTGTGTAGATTGGACATGGTTATGAAGGTATTGTTTATTATTTTTTACACCTTTATTAACTTCACATATTACATGGTGATATGAGTTCACATACAGCTATAGAAAAAAAACAAATCTTGACAATTTCACTCCTCCAGAACATTTCTTTGTGTGTACTGTTTTCACAGACTCCATTTACTTCTATGTAGTTTGCCCCTTCCCTTAAAGATTCTACCTTCAATTCTTTAATTGCCTTTACGACATTCAATAATTCTGTTTATGGTCAGTTTATATTTTGATTGTATAAACCTGTTATAGATATATATATATATATATATATATATATATATATATATATATATATATATCTATATTAGGAACAAAATTTATTGAAACCCCCCTTTGGTCAGCATCTGTTTAGCTGACAAAATTTAGTCGACTACACGAGTGTTTGACAGGTGTGTAAGACCACACAATTCTCAGGGTAGAGAAATATGCTCTTTTCCCGACAGTGTGCATTTCAGAGTTAGCATACATAATTAGCAGCGGGTGGGGGTGTGTGCGAGGGGGCTTGCCCTCCTGCAAAAAATTTAAGGCAATTTTTAAAAAGTTTGTTTTGCTTCCACTGAAATTTTTCTCAGTGCATGTGCAGCAGCATGGAAAATTTTGCAAAGCTGACCTTTTGTGATCAACCTTGTGAAAGCTGATATTTTGAGTCATTCAATTTTTTTCAGTAGACCCATGTGTGTGTTCGTGTGTGTGTGTGTGTGTGTGTGTGTGTGTGTGTGTGTGTGTGTGTGTGTGTGTGTGTGTATATATATATATATATATATATGTCTACTTCATAACAAATTAAATTTCATAACGTTGAATTTCATAACATTGAGACCATAACATCGAAAATTCAAAACACTGAAAAGCCAAAACATTGAAAACTCAGAACATTGAAAGTGTGCTTCATAACATTGAAAACTACATTGCACAAGTAAATAAGACCCCCCCCCACCTACAACAACACCTAACAAACACACTTTCTACTATGTTTCTGGGGGCTCTGCCCCCCCACACACACACCCCCCGTAAATTAAATTTACCAGCTCCAAGATCTTACTACAGTGGGAAAAAGTTAATTTCCTAACCTCAGCGTGGTTAGGAATTAACTTTTTTTCCACTGTAGTGCGTTCTTGGAGTTGGTATATTTAATTTACAGGGGTGGGGGGGGGTGGAGGGTGCAGGGGGCGATGCAGAAACATAGTAGAAAGTGTGTTTGTTAGTTATGTGTTGTTACAGGTGGAGAGGATATTTACATATGTATTGTAGTTTTCAATGTTATGAAGCACAATTTCAATGTTCTGAGTTTTCACTGTTTTGAGTTTTCAGTCTTTTGGTCTCAATGTTATGAAATTCAACATTATGAAATTTCAATGTTATGAATCCGCGGTGGTGGTGCTGCGGTAGCGGTGTCGCCTCACAGTAAGACGCTGTCCGGTTAGATTCTCAGCTAGAGCGTCTTCTGCGTGCAGACATGCATGAATGGGCGTACCTTCATTGAAGGTTGTGCGTCAGAGCTGGTAACTCGGCACATAAAAATCAACTACCAATCATTAGCGGACTGGAGTTCCGTTGTGGCAACCCCTAACCGGGAAAAGCCGAAAGACAAAAACAAACCATGTTATGAAGTAGACCCATATATATATATATATATATATATATATATATATATATATATATATATATATATATACATAAATATATGTAGATATATACATATATATATATATATATATATATATATATATATATGTGTGTGTGTGTGTATGTGTGTGTGTGTATATATATATATATAGATATATATATATATATATATATATATATATATACATACATCTTTGTGTGTGTGTGTGTGTGTGTATGGCCTGCCTCTAGTGTCTTTTTGGAATATGAGGATACAGGAGATTTGGTCAGAGACTGGCCAAAATAAAATTTCTTAGAGTAACTTGGATGTCAAGTGCAAACCATACTTTAATTTCTAAATTCCCTGTTTTATTGTGACTTATGTTGCTAGCATGGTTAAGTAGTGTTTGCAGCAATAGGAAAGACGCAAGGAAAAATTTTGGAACTATAAAGAGGGCTTGATCAGAAACTGGTGCAGGTACAACAAAAGCTGAGTATGCTAGCCAATACAGCTGCTAAACCTCAGTACTTTGCAATCGCTAAAGAAATTATCCAGGTATAATGACCAGAAAGCTTATTTAGTGACAATGAATGCTAGGCTACAACAGTGAAATGAATCTCAGAAGAATGGGCAAGAATGCTGTCATCCTAGCTGACAGGAGATGCACTGATAATATATGGACAAGAATAATGTTGACTGTACTATTTATAAGGTAATAAATGGGAATGCAAGTGAGGTATCAGCAACTAAGAGTAAAAAAATAAGCTGTGGAAACTATTCTGCAAGAGATAACATAGACAAGGATTTTTTAAGAGACATTCCTACATTAAAAAGTTCTGGGTTCCAGAAGAGTAGTGTAATTAGAAACACAGGGTATATTTTTATAACTGCACAGGACACAGAATATCACAAATAGTTAAGATGGTGTGAAACAAGTATGTGTAGCCCAAGAAGCAACACAGCAATTGTTGACTTCAGTCGGGCAATGTTACAAACACAGCACAGATACAGTAATGCTTTAGCTGAACGTGTGGGCAGTCAGACAGATATTAGTGATTACTTTATGAGGGAGGATATGTTACTGGTGTGTTTAGAAAGCTAGCACACTACTGGTCGGGGCCAAAAGCTATTTAAAAACTGTATCATTGGTTTGTCTAAATTGTTACCTCAGCTAGACTGCCCTGACTGAAGCTTGTTTAGTGTTTGTGATATAAAACTCAGAGAGATATGAAAAGTGCACACATAATGGAAAAGCTAAACGTGTCATTTGGATCTTATTTTAAAGTAAAAATTCAGGGAAAATGCTTTTACTCTTCTGCACTTACTGTCACCTGTTGAATTCTGCTGATTTTGTGGTATTTAAATACATTTTGCTGATTTTATTTTGCTTTCCCGCTGATATTGAAGTGTATCTGTTCAATCAATCGCCTTAATGAATTCATTAACTTCTGTGTTACTGCTCTGTGCTAAATCTACTTTAACTCTTTCAGTTGTCTTTAGTAGTATTCAAGTAAGTAAGTAAGTAACTAAAGCTATAATTTGTAAATGATATATTTCTCAAAGTGTACAATTATCTGTAACATTTAAATGTGGAGCTTTTCTCCCTGGGCCTCTGCTGAAAATGGACTTGCATCCAGTTGGACTCTCCTGGTCAACAAATGTAAATAAATAAATAAATACAATTCAAAAATGTCTGAGCATTTATTTTGCTTTCATTGCTGGTAACTGAAGTGTTGTGTTGCACACTCACCTGACTGAATCCATTAATTACTGTATTGTTTCCTTGTACTTAATCTGATGTTTTCCCTGCATTTTTACTATTTATAACTTAGTTACCGATAAAACAAAGTTTTAGACAAGTGTGTGTATAGTTTGAGAGATAGTAGTGATTATTCTTTGAGAGAGGATAACCTGCTAACATTTCTAGAAAGCAGCATTATTGACTGGGGCTAAAAAACAGTTTAAACATTTTTTTTTTTTTTTACTGGCTTGTCTAAATTCTTAGTTTAGCTTAAGCTGCATTCTACCCAGTGCCATTCAAACCTGCAAGTGATAGAAGGCGGCACTACAAATGAAACTTTACTCATAGCAAACCTGCTCAGAGTGGTACTTGTTAGGAGGCTGTGTAAAAAGTGCCACCTCTCTTTTTAGGATGAAGTTAAGTTACTGTAAGCTGCTTATACCTTAGTAGAGCACCTCCATTAGCTACCTATTACAATATAAACAAACAGAGAAGTTTGACAATACTGTTCAGTTACATATTTTATTTCCATATGTCTACACTCCTAGAGTCTTCAGATTGTCTTCACTCAGTTGCCAGCCTCATTACACTTGGGATACTCAAGCAGTATAGCAACTGCCTGATGTTCATAGACAATGAACTACAACTTACTGCATTACAAACTGCCAATAAGACATGCAAATATTTAACTAGGATAGGGGCATCACTGATAGAAAAGCTCAGTCTATGAGCACCACACCCCTGCAGTACTCCACACAAATATATGGAAAATTATGATATGCTGAGTCAGTAAAGTCATTTCCTAAGCCTCCATAGTTAAATAAGACCAGGTTTCAGGAAATTAAAAAAACAAAACACATACTGCTTGTCCACAACTCAGAATCACCAGAAAAAAACACTTGCCACAAACGAAGAAGACTGAAACCTTCCATGAACAATAATGTACTGGTAATAGGTGACACCATAGTAAGATACAAGACTCTGTCCTCATAAGGTTGGACAAAAACAAATGACAGTGAGATGTCTTTCAGGTGCCAAGATCTCTGACATCTCTATGGTCCTCAAAACTCTTACAACCATGAGATGGTGGTGGTCGGTGTGTGTAAATGCCCCAGTGCATGAAACCTTAAGAGAAATGCAGAGAGACACCTCTTAGCTCTCCATGTGTGACACAAATGCAGGAAAGACTGTGGTATTAACAGTGATACTACCTACACCAAAAATACTGCTGAGGTAGAAGTAAAATAACTGGTACAGTAACTGGTGTCGTGCAAGGAGCATTGAATATCTGTCAATGTAGGATGAACAGCTATACAGCCCTATTTGCTTTGTCAAGGACAGCTTGCATCTCTTACTCCAAGGTTTCCACATACTGGCTAAAGCCTCTTCTGGCCCATAGAAACTTTTTCCTGCAGAATACTGCTAATGGATCTTCTGACCAAAAAAGCACAGCAAACAGAGTACCACATAATATTAGCGTGAGGCTGCTCAATGCTAGAAGTCTAAACAACAAATTTCCTGATCCTGAACCCTTCCTGAAATTGGAGCACACGTGTGTGTGTGTGTGTGTTATTATGCTGTTTCGCAGTTGGCTCACAGGCATTCTTTGCATGTGGGGGTGACATAATGATTAATATGTTTACCTCACATATACAAGGTACAGAGTTTGATTCTCCCCTTTCGTCACTGTTTAGTTATTGGCTAGGCATGCAATAGTCTGCAGACTGATTGCCTAGCACTTAAAAAGTCGGGCAGTTGGTGAAGAGGATTAAGGCTATTAACAACCTACTTCCTGTGGGGTAGGGTTTAATTCCCTCAGTCTTTATATGCCTACTGTGTGACCTTGAGCAAGTCATCTAACCAGACAGCAATTTGTGGATATTGTGAATTCGGGCTAGGTTCATAGGTTCATACTAGGCTATCTGCCCAAGGGCATTTATAAGCCTAGCCCAGAGTTTTGTGGCTTTCCCTTTAGTTTGGAGGATACTATGCCCATTATTTTGCTGTGCCTCTGTCAAGCAGTGACACTGAGATAATCCCTGGGGTATATCTGCGATCTCCCATCCATTGGTCAAGATTTCTCTTGAACAAAGCCAGCGAGGTGCTCTGCCTCACATGTACCGGGATTTTGTTCCACAGCATAGAGTCTCTGGGTGATGAATCTGTCCCTCCAGCACGTCCTATTAATAACCGTGTCAAGGTTTAAGTCTCCCACCCTTGTAGTTCTGAGGGATCTAGATTTTTTGAGGTGAAGCATGTTCATCAATTCTGGGTTGGACATGGCCTTGTATGTCAGGCCCAGGTCACATCTGAGCAGACGGTGGCGACTGAATAGAGCTGGAGTTCCTTCAGTCGGGCAGCATAAGACATATTTTTGAGACCCTTTATCCTTTTGGTGAGCAACTTTTGGGGCCTTTCCAGTTGCTGCAGGTGTCGTGTCAGATACATTCCGAATGGGGCATTGTACTCAATCATTGGTCTGATGAGTGATGAGTACAGGGGGACGATGACCTCCCTTGATCTAGATGTGAATCCCTTCATGATCAGGTGGGCAATGTAGAAGGTCTTCCTAACTACTTTGGCAACGTGAGTGTCAAAGATTACTGTCAACCTGGGTCCCCAGATCCCTGATAACCTCTTCTGTGCTTAGTGGGTTGCCGCCTATATGGTAGCTAGGGGTAACCTTGTTTTTCCCGAAAGGTATGACTATGCATTTTTGGCGTTTAACTTTAGGCCATGGCTCTGGCACCAGTTATCCATTTCTATAAGACCCTTCTGAAGGATATCTGTGTCAGATGTGTTCTCAACTATGGCCCAGTTTGCAGTCATCTGCAAATTTTGTCACCCATAACCCTCCTGTGTTTGCTTGTACTTCTGAAAAGTAGATGCCGAACAGGAGTGGGCCCAGGACTGAGCCCTGTGGGACACCACTTGTGACAGGCTTTGAGTCTGACATGGCGCCAGCAACTCTGACCCTGTGGGTTCTGTCACTTAGCCAGTTTGCAACCCATCTTGTGACGTATGGGTTTACATTTAAGCTGATGAGTTTTTCAATGATACCTGAGTGGGGTATTGTGTCGAAAGCCTTTGCCAGGTCAAGGTAGGCTGTGTGGACTGCCTTTCCCTCATCAATGGCCTTGGTGACTGTTTCGAAAAAGTCAACCAAGTTTAAAAGGCATGATCTACCTTTGACAAAGCCAAACTGGGTCGGATCCAAAGTCTGCAAGTCCCCTATGTCTTTATTTATGAGTTCCATTATGATCCTCTCCATAGCTTTGCAGATCAGGCTTGTCAAGCTGATGGGCCGGTAATTTCCAGGGTCGGTGGAGGCACCGCCTTTGTGAAGTGGGACCACAGTTGCCGTACGCCACTCCTTGGGCACGTATCCTGAGGTGAGGCTAAGATTAAACAGCTGCCCTAACTGCGGGTTTAATTCCTCATTGAGTTCGTGGAGCACACAACCAGGGACACCTTCTGGTCCCATGGATGCTGTGTTTTTTGCCTTGGAGAGAGCAGTTCTCACCTGAGCGTTAGAGATGTTTGGGGGGCTACAATCCTCTGGTATAGATATCTCACCTTTTGGGGGGGGTTTGCACTGAACCTGCCAGCCAGTATGTTGGCAATGTCTGTAGGTTCAGTAATTTTTACATCATTTTGAACTAATTCTGAGCATATTTGGGAGTTTCCTCCCAGGTTTCTAACATAGCTAAAGAAGGCCTTATGATTGTCTTTTGAGTCCTTAGCGACTTTTCTCTCAAAATTTGCCTTGGATGATTTTATGAGAGATCTTAGTTTTTTACTTATAATGATCAAAGGTGTCTTCCCTTTTAAGGATTTTGCTCTATCTTGTAGTAGCTTCCTCCTTTTGTTGTAGAGCTTGTTTATGGCTGGGGTCCACCAGACTGGACGCTTGCCTTTGGTACAAAGAGTCTTTGTTTTGTTTGGGATTGCCTGATCCATGCAGTCCTGTACATGCTGGTAGAAGGCATTTGTAAGTGATTCAGCGGCTTGAGTAATGGTTTCCGCAGGCTCGGGGGCCTTAAAAGAGACCACACCAGTCTTTAGAAGTGTGAAGTCGGCTTTTGAGAAGTTCTTCACTGTGGTCTTTTTTATCTCAGGTGGGGGCGGGATGTGGACTTCCAGTGAGATTAGTTTATGGTCTGATCTCACCAGTGAGGGGTATACTTCCGGTGTTGAACATTGTGACCCCATGTTCGTGATGATGAGATCTAGTATGTTTTCTCCTCTTGTGGGGATAATGGTCTCCTGGAATGCATGCCTAGTAACTACCTACAAACCTATTACTGAAACCTGGTTTAAAAGTGCAGAAAGCATTCCTTATACACCATGGTTTTGTGCCCATCACACCTTTAGACCTGATGTTAACTGGTGGAATATTCATATTTATTAAAGACCAAGCTATTTTTTTTTTGCTACTGTTTACTGGGTTTGTCTGACAAGGTTTAGTCAAAAAACCCTTTCCAGTAGCGCCACAGGGAGAAAAGCTCCAACATATTACTTATATTTTTAAACAGACATTCAGTAATTTACATAAACACACATTAAATAATATGCATTAACAATTATACATTACACATACATTTACTAATCAGTTTACATTCAAATGAAAAAAAAGGCAGCTATTACAATATAAAGATACTCATGCATTAGCAGATGTTCGATACTGAGCATTTGAAGAGGTATGAGTGAGACTGTCATACAGCTAATAGATCATGTGATTAGTGCTTAGAATTCAAAAGAAACTGAGGTGAGGGAAAGAACTAAGTAGGGCAAAGTGCTCATACTGTAGTTAAGAAGTGGGGTGTAAAGCAGGTTAAGAGACAATTATCTATATGGCCATAATAATGTTTATATTAGAAGTACAGGGGTGGGAATGTGCAGGGTCACAGAAAAAGAAGTTATGTCTTATCATCAACTTCCAGCTGTGTTGTGCTGTTGTGCTGTGTTGTTCAGCCTTTGGAGGGGGAAGGAGGGTGGTAAGTGATGAATGAAAGAAGATGAACAACACAGATGGAACGTTATGGTAAGACATAACTTCTTTATCTGATGTTGTTAATCTTCTTTCCATTCATCACTGATGGGACAGAATCCCAAGCTACCCTGAGGTCTATGGGCGGCCCTTATGGAAGAACATTCCTGAGTACCATCGAGCCGAAGGCAGCTCTCCCCTGGAGAATAGGTCCAATTTGCAATGATTGATAAAGGTACGAGGATTAGCCCAAGTAGCTGCTGCACATATGTCATCCATAGATGCCCTGGAATGGAATGCTATAGAAGTTGCCATAGATCTAGTGGAGTTGGCTTTAATTTTTGGCATGGATTCATTATGGAGGGAATAGGTGACACGTATGCAGTCCCTTAGCCATCTTGATAATGTAACCTTGGAAACAGCTTCTCCTGTTTTGGGTCCCAAAAAGGAGATGAAAAGCTGTTCAGATTTACAAATAGGTTTGGTCCAATCTAGGTAAACTCTTAATTGTCTATGTATGTCTAAGGTGTGAAGGTAATACTCTTCTCTATTGGCACAATTTGGAAAAAACACTGGTAGATCAATGGACTGGTTAAGAGAGAATTCATAAACAACTTTGGGAAGAAAGGATGGGTTTGTCCGAAGTGACACTCTGTCTTTATGAAAGATGAGGTAGAGCCTCTTGATACACAATGCCTGCAGCTCCAAAACTCTTCTGGCAGAGGTAATGGCTACCACGAACAAAGATTTCCAAGACAAAAACTTTAGGTCACACTTAGCAGCAGGCTCAAAGGGCTTTTGAGTCAAGGACTGGAGGACTAAAAGAGATCCCATGGTTCCACGGGCTGCCTGAGAGGTGGCTAGAGATGAGAGGTCCCTTTGAGGAAAGCCATGCAGAGGCGTAAGAGGGGTGCCATCTATACCATTGTGGAAATTGGAAATTGCTGCTAGATGCACTCGTACTGTAGAGGCAGAGGCTCCGTTATCAATAAAGTATTAAAGCACTGCAGTAACTGGAGCCGAATACGGGTCTAGCATGTTATTCTTGGGTCAAATGGAGAACCTTTTCCATTTATCCTGATATAGTCTTCTGGTGGATGGTTTGTGAGAGGCCAGAGTGATGTCTTGAACAGGTGAGGAGAGATTAGCTTGCCTGGCGACTAGCAGAAGTGGAGAAACCAAGCTGTCAGTTTGAGAGTGGACAGGTTTGGGTAACTCAGTTCCTGGGGGTGAGTGATCAGATCTGGTAGAGGGTCCAGAATCCACGACAGGTATACTAGGTGAGGCCAAAGAAAGGGAACAAACTTGCCGAGGCCAGAATGAGGCTATGAGGATCACCTTGCATCTCAACCGAAGAGCTTTCTTTAGAAATTGTGGGGTCAAAGGAATGGGGGGATAGGCGTAGAGAAGTCCCATGGGCCAATCGTGGATCAGAGCGTCCCTCGGTGACTCCCCCTCTGGGAGAAGTGGGGTGAAGTAGCTGCTGCACTTGGTGTTTGATGGGGAAGTGAAAAGATTGCAGCAAGGCTGGCCCCAGTGACTGAAGATTACAGACGCCACCTCGGGGTTAAGGGACCACTCGTGGGAGATGAGGATGCATCTGTTCAGTTTGTCCACAATCACTTTGGAGCTCTTTGGGATATGTATTGCTATCAGAAAGCGGTTGGAAGCTATCGCCCATTGCCAAATTCTCATGGCTTCTCGACATAGGGGGTAGGACTTGGTTCCTCCTTGCTTGTTGATGTACCACACCACTGACATATTGTCTGATTGAATTGCAACTGTCCTGGAGGGGACAGACGAATGGAATGCCTACAACACTAACAGCACGGCTCTCAGTTCCGGAACACTGATATGCAGGTGGGCCTCTGAGGTGGACCATGTGCCTTGGGCAGTCTTGTTCCTGGAAATGACCCCACCCACACAATCAGGGAAGCATCAGTGGTCACAATGGCTGTGGGCTGGGAGGGTTGAAATGGGTGGCTCCAAAGATCTGAGTCTGGCCTCATCCACCAAAGCAGGTCTTGCTTGCAGGAGTTGGTTATTCGAATCTTGTAATCCAGGGGATGACAGTTTGGGAACCACTGACACAGAAAGAGCCATTGCAGAATATGCATATGTAGCTTTGCTAGAGGCACTACTGGAATTGATGCAGCCATAGAACCTAGGGCTTGAAGAACTTCCCTTGCAGAGGCTGATGTTTGAGAAAGAATCATTCGGATTTGAAGCCTCAGTCGGTGGAGTCTGTGAAGAGGAAGTGATACTAGACAGGACTGAGTATTGAACATTGCTCCAATGAACTCTATTTGTTGTGTAGGGATAAGATTTGATTTCTCCCAATGTATCGTTATTCTCAACGATTTTGCCAGAGAGAGACAGAGTATGTTGTAGTGCAGTTACCAGAAGCTGCTTGGTAGGGGCGGTAAGGAGCCAGTCGTCTAGATATGGAAACACTCGGAATCCTTTTAGTCTCAAGTGAGCTGTTACCACTGTCATGCATTTCATGAACACTCTGAGGGCTGTAGAGAGACCAAATGGCAGGGTGTGGAATTGGTAATGACTGGTGCCTAGCCAGAAGCGAAGCAGACTCCTGGAGCATATGTCCATCTTGATGTGGTAATATGCTTCCAGGAGATCTATAGAGCACATCCAATCACCTTCTCTTAAAAAGGAAGGG
The DNA here is from genome assembly GCF_019279795.1 of Protopterus annectens. Classification (NCBI taxonomy): domain Eukaryota; kingdom Metazoa; phylum Chordata; order Ceratodontiformes; family Protopteridae; genus Protopterus; species Protopterus annectens. The sequence continues at coordinate 837,523,241 of NC_056734.1, read as the reverse complement.
ATGGCCTGAACCGTGACCATCCGGAATTTGGTGTGGGTGACAGACTTGTTTCAGCTGCTGAGATCAAAAATGGGTCTCCCGTCCCCTGTCTTTTTTGGCATCAAAAAGAATCTCGAGTAAAATCTGGATCCACACTGGTCTGGTGGAACTGGTTGGATTACTCATTTTTGAGAGAGCTTTATAATCTCTGAAGCTGCTTCTTCCCTTTGACTGGGTGGAATGTTGGGAAGTTTTCTTGGAAGTTTTGGCTGACAAGAAAGGGGAATGGTGTAACCTCTGGTGATAATATTCTGCTCCCAATGATCGGTGGTGATAGATTGCCAGGCAGCTTGGTGCAGAAAGAAATTACCCCCGACTGCTTCCAGGAGCGCTGATAAGGCTGTCCAGAGAAGGAATCCCTGGAGCCTTGGTTCTGAGGACCAGAATTGCTACCCCCTCTGCCTCTGGGAGTATCATCACTAAGTGTGGCACGGAAAGGACACTGAGATTTCTTATGCCACACTTTCCCACTCCTCTGATTCCTAGAGAAGGTATGTTGAGTTTTGGAAAACCATAGGCCTACAGCAGACATGGTTTTTCTATCTTGCTCGCACCTGGCTAGCATGTCCTTCACTTTGGAGCCAAAAAGGGATGAAGTTTCGATGGGAGCATTCAGAAAGGAAGACTTGAAGAGATCCATGAGGTTACAGATGCGCATCCAGGCATGACATCTCATAACAATGCCCGAACCTGCAGCTCTAGCTGCGAGTGACAGCAACCTCATGGACGAGTTTGATACTGATTCCAGGGTTGCTAACTGTTAGGCCACTTTGTTACTGACCTCATCAGACAACTGTCCTGCGAGCGTCCCAGAGAGTTTGGAGATCAAGTCCCTCTGGAGCCTCATAAAATGTGCCAAATAATTCACAGATTGTATAGCAAAGGTCTCTGATGCAAAAACATGCTTCCCAAGTCTGACCACTGCCCGGGACTCCCTGTTGTGAGGGTGGACAGTGGAACTTTCCTCAGCCAAGTCTTTTTTTTGTGGCCACCACCATAGCATCAACTGGTAACCCTTTGGACCAGTGCAGTTTCTCCACGGGAGGGGAAAGAATTTTGTCTGGTCTCCGGGGGCTCACCTCAATGGAATCAGGGTTCTTCCACGTGCGCTGCACGACAAGCTGGATGAGCTCATCGGCAGGTGGGATCACCCAAGAGGTAGAAGGCCGGGCACAAAAAGCCTGCAGGAACACGGACTCCTCAGATGAAGGGTTGGAGGGCTTCCAGTCATCTCTCTGCTTTAGCATCTCCAGGATGTCTCCGAAGAAGACTTCATCAGGAGGTGACCATGGGGACCCTTCACCATCATTGTAATCTGAGCCTTCCATTAAGGACTCCTCAGGCAAGTCCACGTGCTTCCTCTTGCATGTCCTTCTCTCAAGGGGGCTCCTCAGTGGGGGTCTTTGAGGAAGACTCGGAAGAGTGGGTACCCTGAGACTTTTCTGCCCAGTGTCCCGGGGGGGGGGTGGTCTGTGACAGCTGTGGCCCAGGGGGTGAAAACTGGGGTTCTGACATCAAAAACGTGCTGCCAGAAGCAAGAGCCCTCTCCATGGCGTGAAAGGCAGGCTCACCCGAAGAGGAATGGGAGCCTGGAACTGAGAAAGACAACCCTGCTCTGATGGACCCCCCCACGGATGGAGTCTCAAGTAGGATCAGCACCGAGGAGAGTCGGCACCATACCCCGGGCCGACGACACGCCCATCCCCCAATCCCAAGATTCAGGAAGGACCGGTTCAGCGGGAACCGAAGACCAAACAGGCAAACTCGGAGCTGGAGTCAGATGCAGCGTAGATGCCAAGGTGATGGGTTCCAAGAAGGATGTCAGAGCAGAAGGCTTCAGAACCATGATGGTCGAAGGAGGAGTGTAAGCTAGAGTCCATGGATAAGGCAACCCAAGTCCTGCAGATGGATGGGTTTTAGAAAGTGAGGGAATCCACCTGGCTACCAACAACTGGTCCACAAGACGCACCACGTCGTGTTCCGGAAGGCTCCTGGTGGATCTAGTGGATACTCCACATGGAGAGTCAGGACGTTCGAGCAATGTGCTATACACTTTACCCAGAAACGGGTCTACGGTGTTTCCCCCCAAAATGTTGGCACAGCTTGTAGATATGGAAACAGAATCACCTAGAAAACTGTATAAATGTGTCAGTCTCTACCAAAACTAAACAAAAAGGGAAGGGAAAGAGTAAACCAGACTGGTAGTCCACGGGCATAAATACAATAAAAGGAAAAAGGTCTGTAGAATGTATAGCAAAACTAAGGACTCACAAATCAAAGCCAACATCAAAATGTTACAAAAGGTACTGAAAAATACCATCAGGAAAATAAAGGTTTCCAATGAACTTTGGCTGGTATTGGTAGCAAGAATAACTACAAATTTGTCTTCAATTGTATAAGAATGTTATAAAATACCACCCAACATTGCTCTCGCCTCACAGTAAGATGTTGTCCTGTTCGATTCTCAGCTAGAGCGTCTTCTGTGTGTAGACATGCGTGAATGGGCATACCTTCGTTGAAGGTTGTGCGTCAGGGCTGGCAACTCAGCACGTAAAAATCTACTGTCAATCATTAGCGGACCGGAGTTCCGCTGTGGCGACCCCTAGCTGGGAAAAGCCGAAAGACACAAACAAACCACCCAACATTGCTCTGAACTTATTAAAACTTGCACTGCCTACTCTGATCAAGTGGATATCACAAATATTCAGAAAAATAAAATCTGCCATTTTGTTGGATTCCAAAAAAGTGGTCTTCTATCCCCACTACTGCTAATGGGAAGGCAACCATGTTTTAATCTACTACTTGCACGTATGCCTCAGTTTCAAAAGGCACTTAAAAAGGGAAACGCATGACTTTATTCTTGACTTTTTGAAATGCAATAACTGCTTAAATCTAAAAGAACTAGCTAAATGGCAACCACAGAAAGGAACTTGGCCCCAGCATCATAAACATACAGAGCTGTATTGAAACAGTACTTTCATCTTAAATAAAATCCCAGATGATTTTTTTTGGTCTAATTCTCTTTTAAATAAGCAAGGATGCTATCTAGTACAGTCCACAGCAAGTGTGAAGAAAGCTTTCTGATGAACATTTATTTGTCAAACCAGTGATCTACAGATGATTGCATTTTGAGTCAGCAGTCTGTTGTCGCAGATGCACAGCAATGTAGAAATGGGGAAAATGTTATTTTTGTTTTATTTTGAGAAGCCAAAAGCATTTTCTTTTCTCTGAAGCTGTACAACCACAAAGTTTGTGTAGTTACTTTAAAGGGATGTAGGATATGATAATTTAACAACATGCAGGCCACCACAAATTCATATTTAATTTCAAATGTATTTAGGTAGTTATAAACTATGCACCAATGCAAGAAAACTCAGTGTAGTATACAAATAAGAAACATATAAGAATAAAATATTAAAATAATAAATATAAAGGGCTGAAGGCTAGTGTCATGAATAAACTGAGAGCCTTAACCAGTATGTATTTAAGGAGTTTCTGAAGCTGGTAAGCACTAGGGACATCCTCAACCACCTTAGTGAGAGGTTTCAGAGATGTGACCTTTAAAAAATGCAGGAAAATTTATCAAAGGGATTTATCTGAATGACTGTGAACTTTAACCACCCCAGGTAGATGAGTGCAAGGCATGACTGTCTGTCAGGCCACATGTACCTTAATAAAGAATAAGGTTTGTAGAATTTCATTGCTTATAACTGAAATTCTCACCTTCTTATTGTCACAATTCACTAGATACCACAGGTATGAATTCTGGTAAATGAATTATTATACTGAAGTAGTTCAAAGGCCATAAAAATGAAAACAGAAAAGTAATGTTTGTTACCAAAACATAAATTCACCAATGGTTCAGTGGTAGTCTTTGGACCTGCAAATGCTATCACCTGAACCAACAAAACAGAGTGCCTTGAACTCTTAAGCAGAGAAATACCGATTTACATTTGGACTGTGCAATGTGGACTGCATTTCTGGACAAAGCTCAAACTGGATTCTTGTTTTTTTCTCCGGAATTATGCAAGTATCATTTGTACTTCTAAGTCAGAGGTAGTCAACATTCAATATCTCTCTCTCTCTTTAGCTATTGGTAGTGACATATCCAGACAAGCTGTTAAGTTAGATTTTTGTTGATGCCATCTGTTAAAATAAACATATTCTCTATTTTCTTTATGTAAAGGTACTTGTATACTTCATTTTGCAAAGTACATTGCTTAATTTTAAGAATTAAAAAAAAAATAGTTTTAATACACAATGTTTAAATGTGTGTGGCTGGCAGTTTATTTATCATTAGCTTAACAATATGCGTAATGAAATGGCGCACTAATAAAAAGAAGTTATGTACTCACCATAACGTTCCATCTATGTTGCCCATTTTCATTCTTCCTCAACCTGTGGATTCATTTCTGATCCTTGGAACTGACTTGGCCGCTATCATAGCTTGTGGTAACCAAAAAACTCTTCAGCTTATCCCTTACCTGCAATGCACCTATCCCAGTTACCGCAGATCGAATTTGCTGATAGACAAAAGAAAATATTATTTGTGAGACATTCATTGAGACTATATCTGTAACCACAATTATACGCAAAGGGTAATAATCTGCTAGGCATTCATTCCTCTAGAAATTCAAGGGTATGGGGGTTGAAGGGAGGGGTGTTGAGAAAGAATGAAAATGGACAACACAGATGGAATGTTACTGGGAGTACATAACTTCTTTATCTGATGATGTCAATTTTCATTCTATCCTCAGCCTGTGGGACAGAGTCCCTAGCTACCTTAGACCCTGGGTGGACTCAAGGAAGGGCATTCCTGAGCACCACTGAACCCTATGATGCCCTTCCCCTGGAGACCAGATGCAATCCGTAATGAGTAATGAAAATATGGGGAGTAGCCCATGTTGCTGCTGCACAAATATCATTCATGGAGGCTTTAGACTGGAAGACAGCTGAAGTTGCTACAGCTCTAGCTGAATGTGCTTTCAAAGGTTTCAATAAAGTAATCCCCAATGTACTGTAGATGAAAGAAATGCAATCTGTTAGCCATCTAGCCAATGTCACTTTGCTGACAGGTTTTCCTAGTTTTGTATTTGAGTAACAGATAAATAATTGGTCATATTTTCTGATATCTTCTGTTCTGTGAAGATAAAACCGTAATTGTCTATGAACATCTAATAAGTATAAGCAGTATTCACCTTTATTAGCAAATTTCAGGAGAAAACTGGTAGGTTAATAATTTGATTGATATTGACTTCTGAAACCACCTTTGGTAGAAAAGAGGGGTTGGTTCTTAGTGCAACCTCATCCTTGTGAAAAATCATATATGGTGGTTTACATGACAAAGCTTGAATTTCTGAAATCCTTCTGATGGAAGTTATGGCTTCTAAAAAATAGTTTTCCAAGACGACAGAAACTTAAGATCACAATTTGCTGCTGGTTCAAAGGAGGTTGTATGATTGCATGCAACACCAGGTTCAGGTCTCAAGGAGGAATTGGATCTTTGTAAGGAGGCTTTAACAGAAGAGTACCCCTCAAAAAAGCTTTAACAATGTTTATGAGAAGCAAGTGATGAGTCTTCAAATCCAATATGAAAATTGGATATAACTGCTAATTGAACTTTAGCAGTAGAAGATAAAGCTCCTTCATTGAACAGTGAAGCTAAAAAATCAAGAATCTTATGAACAGGTGCTGAAAAAAGATCAACATTATTTTGATAAGAAAAGACAAACCTTTTCTATTTACAGTTGTAATGTTTACACATAGATGGTTTCTGAGAGACCAAAAGTTCAGAATCCAACCTGGGTGACTTAGATGAGGCCAAAGGAAGGGGAACCAAATCTGTTGAGGCTACTAAGGCGCAATGAGGATTACCTTGCTCTTCAATCTTACTGCTTTCTGTAAGAATTTTGGAATTAGAGGAATTGGAGGAAAGGTATAATGAAGACTGGAGGACCAATTGTGGACAAGAGCATCCCTCGGGGATTGAAGGCAAAGTAATTGCTGCACTTGTTTAGGGGAGAGGTGAAAAGATCACAGCAAGGCTGGCCCCATTGACAGAATATTCTCTCCATCACTTTTGGATTGAGGGACCACTCATGAGGAATGAGTATGCATCTGCTCAGTTTGTCTACTATCACACTGGACTTCTCTGGAATGTGCATTGCTATGAGAAAGTGGTTTCATGAGATTGTCCACTGCCACACTCTGAGAGCTTATCAACACAAACGACAGACCTGGTTCCTCCTTGTTTGCTGATGTACCAAACTACTGACACGTTGTCTTTTTGAAAAACAACTGTCCCTGAAGGGAGAGCATCCTGGAAGATCTGCAATGCTAAAAGCACTGCACTCATCTCTAAGACACTGATATGTAAGTTGGCCTCTATGGGGGACGAAGTGCCTTGGACAGTGTTCCCCAGATAATGCCCCCCCCAACCTAACTGGGAAGTGTCCATGGTTACTGTGGCCTTGGGTTGAGAGGGGGTAAAAGCACGACCTTTTAGAATTTGATCTGATTGAATCCACCATTTGAGATCCCTCTTGCAAATGTTGGTGATTGCAATCGAAGTTGACATTGGTTGGTATAGTACTGACCATTGTGTTGCAAGAAGCCACTGTAAAATCATCATGTAAAATATGGCTAAGAGGACTAAAGTTATAGCTGCTGCCATGGACCCCAGAGCCTGTAGAATTAGACATGCAGATACTTTCTTGCTGTTGATTATCTTCCTGACTTGTGATCCGATTTTCTGAAGTCTCAGTGGGGAAATATAGGCTATTGTTGTCTTTGCATTATGGCTCCTATGAACTTTAAGGTCTGAGTTGGTTCGAGGTGAGATTTTTCATAGTTTATGGTTATCCCTGGATAGGAACATATCTGGAAAACTTGCGCTCTTGCCTCTAACAGTTGATGCCTGGTCGGAACAGTAATGAGCCAGTAGTCTAATCCCAACACTCTCAAGTGAGCTGCTATTACTGCCATGCACTTGGTGAACACCCTGGGGGTTGTGGTGAGACCAAAGGGCAGAACTCTGAATTGATAGTGACTGGCTCCCAGACAGAAATGGAGAAACCTTCTGGATTGCCTCTTCATCATTATATGATAGTACACATCCTGAAAGTCTATTGAGTACATCCAGTAGTCCTATTCCAAAAATGGAAGAATGGACTGAACCATGACCACTAGGAACTTTGTTTGTTGAACTGTCTTGTTTAAAACACTGGGATCCAAAATTGGTCTCCAGTCTCCTGTCATTTTTGGCACTAAAAAGAATCTGGAGTAAGTTCCGGATTTTCACTGGTCTGGTGGGACTTCTTGGATGCCTCTTTTTTTCTAGCAGTTCTTGAATTTGTAGTATTGCTTGTTCCTTCTGATTGAGTGGGATATTGAGGATTCTTTTGCAAATGGGCAGTGGAAGAGAAAATGGTATAATATAACCTCTGGAAATGATCCTCTTCACCCAGGTATCTGATGTTATTTCTAGCCAGGCTCTCTTGTGCAGGGATAGATGACCCCCAACTGCCCACAGAGGAAGACAATCGGGCATCCTTTCTGGATCGCCTGTTCATCTTTATATGACAGTATGCATCCTGAAGGTCTATTCAGCACATCCAATCATCCTGTTCCCAAAAATGGAAGAATGAAATGAACCATGACCACCCAGAACTTTGTTTGTTGAACTGACATGTTTAAAACACTGAGATCCAAAATTGGTTTCTAGTCCCCTGCCATTTTTGGCATTAAAAAGAATATGGAGTAAATTCTGGATTTTCTCTGGTCTGGTGGGACTTCCTGAATGACTCTTATTTTCTAGCAGTTCTTGAATTTGTAGTCCTGCTTGTTCCCTCTGATTGGGTGGGACATCAGGGATTATTTTGCAAATGGGGGGTGGAAGGGAAAATGGTATAATATAACCTCTGGAAATGCTCTTCTGCACCCAGGTATCTGATGTTATTTCTAGCCAGGCTCTTTCGTGCAGGGATAGATGACCCCTGACTGCCCCCAGAGAAAGACAACCAAGCCTCCTTTCAGGAGCGCTGAAAGGGTTTACCAAAGAGAGAATCTCTGTATCCTTGATTTTGTGCGCTTCCCTGTTGCGAGGGCAGCACCTACCACTGAAGTTCCCCCCTCTGCCACTGGGGAAACCACCGCCACGTGTCTTAAAAGGACCTTTAGGACTTTTTGAACCACATTTTTCCACTACTTTGCTGATTCCTTTAAAAGGATCATTGAGGTGTGGAAAAACATACACCCATGGCAGACAGGGTCTTTCCATTCTCCAAACACCTGAACAAAGATTCTTTAACTTTAGGACCAAACAAGTATGTGCCTTCAAAGAAATAATTGATGAATGAAGACTTGAACAGCTTTGTAAAATCTCATAAGTGCATCCAGGCATGTCTTCTGATGGCAATGCCTGAACCTGCTGCTCTTGTCATCCCTTTGGCTACATGAGAAATGAGCCTCATGGATGAGTTGGATATGTACTGCAGGGTAGCCAACTGACAGGCCACAGATTCCTGAACCTCTTCAGCAATGGATCACGAAAGGGTATCTGAAAGCTCCTTTATCAGATCCCTCTGCAGTCTGGTGAAGTGTGCCAAGAAATTCAAGGACCATAATGCAAAAATCATTGAAGCATAAACTTGTTTCCCAAACCTATCCATCACCTGAGACTCCATGCTTGCTGGATGGATAGAGGAACTTTCCTCACCTAGCGCCTTTGTGGTTGCTACTGCTATGACCATGGAATCAACAGGCAAAACTTTTGACCAGCATTATTTATCCTCTGGGGCAGTGATAATTTTGTCAGGTCTCCTTGAAATGGGTTCAATGGTGTTGGGGGCCTTCCATGCCTGCCGAGAGACCAACTAAATGAGCTCATCAGCGGGTGGAGTTACCCAAGAGGTAGATGGGTGGGTTCCCAAAAGTCTGCAGGTACACTGACTCCTCAAACAAAGGATTGCTTGACTTCCAATCACATCTCTGTTTTAAGATTTCCAGGATGTCTCCAAAGGAGAAATCATTAGGAGGTGATCTTGGGGATCCTGTCCTCTTCGAAGTCTGTGTCTTCTGTGATAGATTCCTCTGGGGAATCTGAGTGCTTCCTCTTGCACATCTTCTTAGGGACTTCCTCAGTGGGATGTTCTGGGGAAGTATCAGAAGAAGAGGGAAATCCCTTTTTGGACTCCTGAGGTTTTGGTACTCACTGTCCTTGTGGAGGCACTGGTTGAGACTCTGAGCGTAGGCGTGACAGGGATGTATGTTCCAAGTAGGAAGGGGCCGACTGACTGACTGCTACAATCATAGCTGTCACCATAGCCTTGAAAGCTGGTCCAGCCAGAGAAGGGAGAGAGGGAGGGACCCCAGATCCAAAAGGATGGGTCTGGGAACTGAGGTCACCTTCTGCTCCGAACAGATCCATGGTGCAGAGAAGGTTCCGAAAAAAGGAGTCGACTCTAGCTCCTTGGAATCAACAGGACAGTTATGGTCCCAACATGTCTCCAGTTCCAATTGAATTGAAGAACTCAGTAATCAGTTCTGAAGATAAAGACACTGATGTTTTTTACAGCTGTTGATTGGTTGCGACTTTATGTTACTATGTATTTATACTAGTTTTAGTATAAGAGACTTTTAACATCTGAGGAGGCAGTATAATTACTGTGAAAGCACTAACGTCCTTCAATAAATTTGCTTGATTTTAGTTGGTGTCGACTTATTTTTGAGCTACCTCATTGTTTTGATTCACTTATATGTTTCTTTTGCATGTATTTTGGTGTTTAAGTGAATCATTTATCCTCCATGCTACATTTTTAATGTTATTTTTTGCCTTACTATCTCCATCACTGGGTAGTGTTTCTCCCTGACTCTTACTTTAGCTTCACAATGTTTACATACTGCTAATACAGTATTCTGTCTGGTGTATGATTCCCTTTCCCTTGTCATCCTCCAGATCATTTCAGTCCCTCTTAGTTTAAACCATGTAACTGATGATAAATTACTTGTGCTAAAATTCACTTGCCCAAATGTTTCTCAACTTCGTTAACTCCAATGCCCTGGACCAGCTGGTTGACACCCCCACAATGGGTGCCAACATCCTGGATCTGATGCTTACCAATATGGTGGACCACTGTAGAACTCACACTGTGAGGTCTTCCCTGGTGAGATCTGACCACAAATCAGTCAGTCTCATTTGAAATAACTGTCACACCTAACCCCTCCTAGCAGCAACTAAACTAAAAAAGTTGTCCAAAGCAGATTATAACCTCTTACAGGATGGTGCAAATAGCTTCACTACACCTCCCCCCTTAGATGGAACTGGCAACTATGCCAAGTTCTACAATGCTTTATACAAACACCTGTATAACTGCATTGACTCAGCCATACCTGAAAGAACCAAAACAAGTTCCTCAAGTAAGAGCAAACCTGCCTGGTGGACAACTGCCATTAACAGGCTTTACAATAAAAAGAAGAAATTGCTGTTTAAGGGTAAGAGGGAGTCAGCCCTAAACTGGAAACACTCCCTCATCAGCTTAAACAAGCAAATAGCTTCCTGGACTAAGGACAACCATAAGGTATTCTTTAGCTGGGCTCGAACAAGAATTAGCAACACCATTGGGGTACTCTTTTCAATCATAGTCTGAGCATTGGCTTTGTCCCAGATGAATGGAAAATGGCCACCGTTATTCCCTTGCACAAAGGTGGTGCTTCCATTGACCCCAGGAGCTATAAACTTATTAGCCTGACTAGCCTTATCTGCAAGGCCACATAGCGAATCATTATGGACCTTATCAACAAAGATATAGGTAATTTCCAAACACTTGACCCTACTCAGTTTGGATTTGTCAAAGAGAGATCATGCCTGTTAAACCTGGTGGACTTCTTTGAGACAGTCACCAAGGCCCTGGACGAGGGGAAATCTGTGCATACAGCCTACCCAGACTTAGTTAAGGCTTTTGATACCATCCCCCACTCAGCCATCTTTGACAGACTCACCTAGCTAGGCATCAACCCTTATATCATTAGATGGGTCACTAACTGGCTCATTGATAGAACACATATAGTCAAAATAGGGTAATTCACCTCCAATAGCAGACCTGTAACCAGTGGTGTTCCACAGGGATCAGTCTTGGTACCTCTACTGTTTGAAATCTATTTCTCCGCAGTACAAGCAAAAAGTAAAGGTCTGTGGCTGACAAAGTTTGATGAGGACTGCAAACTGTGTGTGGTCATAGAATCTCCAAATAATATCAAGTTCCTACAAGAGGGTCTTACACAAACAGATGAGTGGTGCCAAAGTCATGGCCTTAAAACTCAATGCAAAAAAATGTATTCTTATCCCTTTTGGTAAGAGCGATGTTCCTGCTACCACATCAATAGCAACATCCTAAGTACGCACTCAGTGGTGAGAGATCTGGGCACACAGGTTGACAAAACCTTACCCTTGATCACCATGTCTCCACAGTGGTAAGAAGGGCATTCTATATTGTTCATCTCATAAGCAAGGACATTGCTTCCAGGAAAAAAAGAAGTTATAACCTCCCTGTACTCTTCCCTCATCAGGCCAACAACCGAGTACAACGCCCCTTTTGGTATATACTTTTCCAAGCACCTGCAGCAATTGTAGAGACCACAAAGATGCCTCACAAGGAAAATTCAAGGTCTTCAGCATCTGTCCTATGAGGATTATCTGAAATCACTGTCACTTTATTCTGTTTCATACAAACTACTCAGAGGCGATCTCTGCCTTGCATATAAGGCAATCTCTGGCCCTGCTTTACTGGAAATGCTGCATATCCTTAAGTCAAATGGCACATGGGTTACTTGCTCTAAAGACCTTAATCTGGTATGTGACATTAATAGAACCTGCGGGAGGGACAGATTGTCTCCCAGAAGTACCACACCTTTGGAACAGACTCCCACTTCATGTCAAACAGGACACACCACTGGCCGTCTTCAAATGCAATCTGGATGATTGGATGGTTAACCATAAATTCACTCCAGGGTTCCACCAGTTTTCCTCTTGGACAGATGCAATAGGTGCTGATCATGGAAATAAGGGTAGAACTGTGCTAGGCTTTTAAGGGCCCTAGGGCCATAAGCCTAGTAACTTCCAATGATCCTTTGCTCCTAATGTTTTCTTTTTTTGTATGTGATGATTCCAGTAACTCCCCCTTGCCCTTATTTGACTCCATAATCTTGCAATGCTACTGTAAATGACAAAGTGAGGTCTCAGAATGGTCTATGGTTGCCAATCTTTCCTGATCACAGTGACCATCTGCTGCCTTTCTGATGTGAGTCATTTGCTGCAATATTTTTACAGCCCCTTCTTTACATTATTTTATATGGGAAGGGGACATGATTTCTGTGTGAATGGGGTCTGAAATGATAATGAATCATGTACACTGCTGTGCTTGCATACTGTGATTTATGCTTTTGGTTACCATGTGCTTTAAAAGGGGTCTATATTATAACATCGAAATCTACAAAGATCGAATGTTATAATATCGAACCCTAAACACCGAAATCCGCAAACATCGAACAGTCAGAATAGCGATTTTTTTCCCTGGGAAAAAAATCGCTAATCCGAGAAACATACACACAACACAAACACACACAAAAAACAGCAATCCACACACACACACACACACACACACTTAAAATCCTACACCTAAACCTAAACTTAACTTTACATACACTACTAGCTATCCACTTACCTTAACCCGACCCTAACCCTAAGGTCCGTCAGTATCGCACACTCATCTCACCCGCGCCCTAACCCTAACTCACCTAACCCGCCCCCTAACCCTAACCTACACACAACTGCACACTTACCTGACCCACTCCCTAACCCTAACTCGCCTAACCCACCCCCTAACCCTAACCTACACACAATCGCACACTTACCTGAACCTGACCCGTAACGCTCCAACATATCTAATGCTGAAAACAGCGAAGCCACGGCAACGGCCCACCAAATTCTTTCCTTGGGAAAGAATTCAGTGTCCTGCACCTTCGCTGTTTTCAGCGTTCGACATTACGGGTTCGATATTATAACATTCGATCTTAGTAAGATTCAATGTTATAATACAGACCCCTTTAAAAGAGTGAGAGTTAAGAGACTTCTCCACAGTGAACATTTCCAGCACATTGCTTAGCACTCTCCTACTCCCATGATTTAGCTGGTTTTCCATCAAGCTGAACTCTCTGAGATTCCACATTTGCCTAATGTCTCTCACTGGCTAAATAGACAGTTCTTTCAAGATCACAAATAGCAACAAAAAAAGCTCTCCTGTGTTAAATTATGCTGTTTAGTAAGTTGAACCACAGTATAACATATAATACTTCATTCTAACTTTCTACCATCAAACTCTTTCACTCACATAACTGCATACCCCTTCTCAGGGATATATTTTTTAGGCTAACTTATATTCATAGTATATTTAATGAGTTTTAAATTCAAAAATATTAATAATAATAATAATAATAATAATAATAATAATAATAATAATAATATATTTACTAAAGTTATAAAACACGTTTATTTTTGCCAGGCATACTCTAATCCCTTCCTCCATTTCTCATACCCTTTACTGCATTTCTTCTCTCTTTTGCTTCCCTCTTACCCTTTAAATTTCTGAGGCTCTGAGTGACTATTATACTTCATCTTACTTGCTCATGCCTAATATTTTTAGGTCACTGTGTCAGCTTTTAAATTCTTAACAATACAGGACTATGTTTAAATACTACTCACCCCTCCTTCCTTAAATAATTTAAATAAGTTGATCCAAACTATATTCACAGTGACTTATTATATCACCTTTTTACTTCACAAATGTATGAGTACTACCAAAACTGTCATTTCCTCATATGTGCATTACAAGCAGTATCAACTAGTGCATCTTCTTCTTCCCTTATTTCATCTTATCTCTTTGCTACTACAGTTTCATCTTTAACTCCTTAAAGTAAACTTATTAACAAGGAGTTGGTCTGTGATCATTAACCCATGTTTACAGCATTTAAAGTTGTAGTTTAACACATCTGTATATTCTGAATTGTTTAAAATAATCCATTGACACTAGAGGTTGGATGAAAACATTAACTCATACACAGGTAAACAAACAGACACACGTGCATGTGTGTGTGGGTGTGCATTTATATATATATATATATATATATATATATATATATATATATATATATATATATATATATATATGTGTGTGTGTGGGTGTGCATTTATATATATATATATATATATATATATATATATATATATACACACACACACGATTAAACAAAGAATGGTTGAAATGTTCAATGAGTGACACAAAAACATCAACTGAAATATAATGAACATTCATTTTAGAGACAACACACCACAGAAACACACACTACATCAAAAAAGGGAAGAAATGTCCTTTTCCAATGTACTTTCCATAACCCTAATACACATTCACCTCAAATTTGTCTGGCTAGTAATAGTGCTAGGACAGGGCTTTTTGTAAAGTAAGCTGCACACACACACACACACACACACACACACACACACACACACACACACACACACACACACACACACACACACACACACACACACACACATATCTATTAGTGTCAATGGATTACTTTAAATAATTCAGAAGAAGATAGAGATGTAGTAAGCCCTTTTCTTAACACTATCACTATACAAGACAGCTCTACCACTCTGCCACTCACCACTTGCGCGTACATGCACATACACACACACATGCACTACATCTAACCCCTAACACGCACGCACACACACACACACACACACACACACACACACACACACACACACACACACACACACACACACACACACACACACACACACTGTCCCCTTCCCTAACTCTTACCCTAAACCTAAAACACTCACACTCTCACACACACACTAAATCTATCCCCTTATCTTTTTTTTTTTTTTTGAATAATTGAGTTTTGATCATTTGTGGTCCATGTACTGCATGTCTATTTAGTGAGTTAGTAGTATGTATATATGAATCTATGTCACAAGGACAACATACGATAAAGTCAACTGTGACAAGATCAAGACCACATCATCTTAAATTCACAACAGACTGACACTAAAACCAGAATATGGACAACAAGCTTTTGTGTAGTGGCAAGTCCCGCACCACCCCCAGTTCTGAGACTGCATTACACTGGTATTGTCTCCCCCCCACCCCCCCGACTCACTCTTAATTAAATATACTAGCTATGAGATTGGACTACAGCAGATAAAGGGTAAATCCCAAATCCCTGCTGTGGTAAGATCTTGTTCAACCACCTACTGCCACTTTTCATTCATTTTGTTAGTCTGCACATGTGGCCCTTTATTTTTATGCACCAACATTGCTGTGATGCCTGCTGTCAATTCTACCTAATATATTTTCATAATTCTGAAAGTGGATGTTGTTAATGAGAGAATTATTTGCCTCGTCAATGTTGTGGCCTCTATCTTTTCAGAGTCAATGTTATTATACAGACCAATATATGTATATTAAATTAAAGTTGTCAGTGCTGTTACCCTTTATTGTACATCAACTGTCCTTATAATTCTTACCTATGCATATGTCATACACACTGTTAACCAACTTTACATATTATTTTCCTTAAAACTACCACAATAGTATTTGATAGAGGAAAACACTGCAATATTTTATGCACACTTATTTCAAGTGACTTCTTTTCTTTATAAGATTCCCCAAGATGTTCTTTGAGATTATCCTTTAGACAGCTCCTCTGTAAATGTACTAAACATATCTATTTTTATCTTTTTATAGCAAGTTCAAATGCTTTTCTCAGATACTCTACATGCCACCAAATCATAAATAATATTGTACACAGCTGCCACCATCCTGACTTCTGGTCTTTATCAGTAATATGCAGCTCAGTCTAATTTGTAATAATGTGGCTCTTAAATATTAATTTATGAATAAAACCTAGACCACCAAGCACAGGACTTGCTGTGCTCACCAACAGAACTCATGACAGGAAGAAAGAACACCATTATTATTGACAATATTCTAATACAGCAGGTATTAAAATATAAAAAGAAAGAAACCTATAGAGAGATAGTATACACAAATTTAGGTAGAAACTCCAATATATCATTGCTGTAAAAAAGTTATATCCTTTTATATACCCCAAGTCACCTAAGTCTACTACAGTAAATTAGCCAGGAGATTTAATTCATCTCCCTGAGAACCCAAAGGAAAGCATCTTTAATCAAAACAATGCAAAAACTAGTTGTGTTATTTATGTTTAAGGTGCTTTAAATTCAACTATACCATTAACAACATAATTACTGAATTTACTAATTTAATATTTAGTCTTACTATTCTAATCTTTATAAAGAAAGTACAGTTTTGTACCTACCATAAATGTAGATGTTCGAGTGTTCACACTGCTGCAGTCATCACACTTGGGTTATCCTGCCATCAGGCGGTCCCGCAGTCGGCCAGAGTTCCAAAGTCTTGGTCTGGTGTCGGTTGCTGTCGCTTCTTCCCTGATGTCAGTGCGCCAAGGGTATATAAGAGGCATCCAACACCATTTTCTTCAGTTTTTCTTGCCCCAGATGTCAGGTGCCCCCTAGTAGGAGGGCAATACATATTGCCAATGAAACATGTACAGAAAATACAAAGAATACCTTCAGTTATAAGCAAATACACCACAAAGGTTGTATCAGATAGAAAGGTATAGAAAAGTTCAGCTAGTTCAGAGGGGATGGAGGGAGGGTAACCTGGACTGCAGTAGTGTAAACACTCGAACATCTACATTTATGGTAGGTACAAAACTGTACTATGTTCATCGTGTTACACTGCTGCAGTCATCACACTTGGGTTGAATCCCAAAGCTAAGGATGGGTGGTGGAGTTAAACAGGGTTTGGAGAAGCTAGTAGGCCCTGAAGAACTGCAGTGGCAAAGCCAGCTCTAGTCTTAGAGTATAGAGGTAAGTGATAGTGCTTGGTGAAGGTGTGCACTGAACTCCAAGTTGCAGCTTCCAAAATATCCTTGGTTGGTACCCCCCTGAGAAAGGCTGTTGATGTAGTTGTAGCCCTGGTGGAGTGGGACCTAATGCTAGCAGGTACCGGTTTCCCATGATGTGTGTAACAGAAACGTATACAATGTCCTATCCATTTTGAAATGGTCTGTTTTGAGACAGCTTTTCCTTGTGATCCTGTAGCATAGGATACAAAGAGCTGGTCAGATTTTCTGAAAGCCTTAGTTTTATCCAAGTAGTAACGTGATTGCCTGTGAATGTCCAAAGAGTGCAGGAGTCTTTCTCCTTTGTTCTGGGGATTTGGAAAAAAGGTGGGTAAATGAATGGTTTGGTTTAGGGCCACACTGGATACCACCTTTGGCATAAAGGAAGGGTTAGTCTGTAGAGCGACTCTGTCTTGATGAAAAATGAAGAAAGGCTCCACTGCCATTAGGGCCTGTAGCTCTGAGACTCTTCTAGCTGAAGTTATTGCTAGTAGCAGGGCAGTTTTCCATGACAGAAACTTTAAATCAGCTGAAGTAGCTGGTTCAAAGGGCTGTAGTGTAAGCTTTTCCAGAACAAAGTTGCGATCCCACGTTGGAGTTGGTGCTCTCCTGGGCGGTCTTATGTTCTTAGCCCCTCTGAGGTACTGTCTTAGCAGTGGATGTGAAAATAAAGGAGGATCCGTGTTGTAGTGAGCTGAAATCGTCGAGGCGTGGATCTTAATAGATGAAAAAGAAAGTCCTTTGTGCAACATCTCAGTTAAATATTGTAGAATCTGAGGAATGTTTGGAGCAAGGGGATTTTGGCCTTTAGCCTGGTTCCAGGCACAAAATCTTTTCCATTTGTCTGAATAGTTTTCCTGGTGCTGGGCCTCCTGGCCTCCAGAATGACATCCATAACAGCTTTAGATAGAGGTGTTGGCTGGCTGTTTAGGTAATTTACCATGCAGCCAGATTTAAAGTCTTGAGCTGGCTGTGTAGAACCTGATTGTTTTGCTGAGTGAGCAGGTGAGGAATTTGGGGTAAAATCCATGGTGGGCCATGGGCCATGTTCCTTAGTATTGGATACCAGTGCTGGCGTGGCCAGTCTGGAGCAATGAGTATCATTTGTGGTCTCTCTAATCTGACTTTCAGCAGCACCTTTGCTAGAAGAGGCAGTGGAGGAAAAGCATACACTGTTAATGTTTTGCAACTGAATGAGAAGGCGTCCACTTTCCAACCTAGTGGGTGAAATGTCCTTGTGCAAAATTTTTGAAGTTGGTAGTTTTGGGGGTTGGCAAACAGATCTATGTCTGACATCCCCATTTTTGAGTTATCATTGCAAATACTTGTGGATCCAGTTTCCACTCGTGGGGATCCATGATGTTTCTGCTTAGGTCGTCTGCCAAAGTGTTTTTCTTTCCTGGCAGGAATTGTGCTTGTAGTTGAACTTGGTAAGTCAGTGCTGTGTTCCACAAGGTCATTGCTTGCCTGCATAGGGGGTAGGAGTGTGTGCCCCCTTGCTTGTTTATGTACCATATTACTGTGGTATTGTCTGTCTTTATTAGGAGTTGTCCTGGATGTAAGAGGTCCTTGAAAGCTGTTAGGGCATTCTGTACAGCTAGCATTTCTTTTTGATTGATATGCAGCTGGCTTTGATCTGTATCCCATTTGCCCTGAATGCACTGTCCTGCCATGTGTGCTCCCCAGGCATAGTCCGATGCATCTGTTGTTATAGTTTGCCTGGCTGCGGGCAAGGTAAAAGGCTGACCCTTGTTGAGGAGACATGCCTGTGCCCACCATAGAAACTCCTGTTGAAGGCAGGGAATGAGTGGTACCATTGTTTCCAAGCTGTGGCTCTACTGTGTCCATACGCTCTTCAGGTACCATTGTAATTTCCTCATATGCAGTTTTGCAAATGGTATTAGGAGTATGCAAGATGCCATGAATCCCAAGGCCTGCAGAATTTTTCTTGCAGGGAGTTGGGTCTTTGTTGCCATCATTTTGAAGTATTGAGTCAGCTGTTGTTGCTTGTCTGGCGTGAGGTAAGCCATCTGGGCCGTTGTATTCAAACTGGCACCCAGGAATGTTATGTTCTGTGAGGGCACTAGTTTTTGATTTCTTTTCATTTACTGTATACCCTAGGCAACTTAAAAGGTGTTTGACAAACGCCAGATGCTTTAAAAGAATGTCCTTGCTTTCTGCTTCAATAAGGCAGTTGTCCAGGTATGGGTATATTTGAATTCCTCTTTGTCTGCAGTATGCAATTACTGGTGCCAGGCATTTTGTGAAGACCCTGAACGCAGTAGATAAGCCAAAGGGCAGTGCAGAGAATTGACAATGAGTTGAACCTGCAATGAAATGGAGGTATCTTCTGCAATTTTGTCTGATAGGGACACGCAGGTATGCCTCCTTGAGATCCAACGTTACTAGCCAAGCCTTCTTGCCCAGCATGGGAAGAAGCTGCTGTAGTGTTAGCATCTTGAATTTGGGTACTTGGAGATAGGTGATTAGAATTGAAAGGTCCAGAATGGGTCTCCAGGCTTTGTCCTTTCTGGGGACTAGAAAGAGTCTTGAGTAAAAGCCTTGTCCTTGCTCCTGTGTAGGTACCTGCTGAATGGCTGTCATGTTCATGAGAGCTGTAATTTGTTTTTGTGCCTCTGCCCATTGATTTGGTGGCAGGTTTGGCATTCCTTTTATCCTTGGCAAGGTGTGAAAGTGGAATCTGTATCCTTGTGAAACAATGTTTAGGACCCATTTGTCTTTTGTGATGATGTGCCAGTTGTCTGCAAAAAGTGCTAATTTTCCTTCCAAGGGAGCTGCCAAGAGAGATTTGCTTGGCAGTCTGAGGATTAAGTCGTTGTGTTTGTCTTTTGTTAGCTTGGGGCCTGTCTTCTCCTCCTTTCTGGGTAGCGGCACTCCATTGGCAAGGTTTGTAAGGGCCTAGTGACTGACCTCTGCCCCCTGGGCATCTGTATTTGCCCCTCTGTGGTCTGTCAGATGCTGGAAAGGACCAGTTTTTTGTTGGCCAATTTCTGCTGAAATGAGGGGGTTGAACCTGTAAAAAGTCCTTGACCATCTGCATAGATTTTGCCTTATCCTCCATTTTCTTTAAAACCTCTTCTGCTTTTACACCAAATAAAACATCCTGCTGTAAAAGTGCATCCAATAACTTTGCTTTAACATGATCAGGCAAGGTTTGTTCTTTTAACCAAGCATGACTACATATAACAGACCCAGTGACTGCTGCTCTACAGGAAGCCTCCAATGAATCAAATCCACATTGTAAAGTATGTTTGCCCACCTGTTCAGCTGCATGTAACAGATCCTGCATTTCCTTAAAATCAGGCTGCTCTGAATGTGTGCTCATTTTTTGTTTTAATTGAGACATTAGGAATTGCTGATATTTCAACATGTGAAACTGGCAATTTAAGGCTCTCATAGCTAGAGTAGCTGAGGTGTATACCTTCTTTCCCCATCTATCTAGTGCTCTGGAATCCCTTTCAGAGGATACAGGATTTTTAGCAATAGAGGCCTTAACCCCTTTGGGACCCTGGGAAATTGTTTCTGGGTCAGCAACAGGGCTTTTATATAGGAATTTGTGTGAGTCAGGGACTCTGTAGTACCTGTCTGGTTTGGCTGGAGCAGGAGGTAGAGAGTCTGGATTAAGACTAGATTCTAAGTAAACATCATCCACAATGTCTAACACAGGAGGGATAGCAAGTGGTCTGTGCTGGGGAAGTAAAAGGAACTCTCAGAGCCTTTTCTTAGAATCAGAGTAATCCTGGCTTTCCCAGTGGAAATGTTCCCTCATGGTATGCAAAGTTTCCCCAAAGGAGTAGTCTTCTGGAGGAGATGCTGAGGGAATGGACTCTTCAGCATCAGAATCTTCATAAGGGGGAAAAGAGTATTCCTGTTCCTCTGAAGTATCTGAGGAAATTGAAACCTGGTCAGAGGAAGCATAATCCTCCTCTTGTCTTGGCCTTTTATCAGGAGGGGGATGGGAACCCCTGATTAGGGTAATTAAATCTTCAGCCATCTTAAGCATCTGTTTCTTAGGCATGGGGCCTTGTACTGGAGACTGATGCACAGTCTTTTTTGTTTTTAATGGAGTTTTTAGCTTAGCATAAGATTTAATGGTGAGTGTAGTCGGTCTGAAGACACCTTCTGCAACCAAAGGCGTTTCTACTGCACCGGAATCTCCTTCTGCTCTGGAGTCGGAACGGTCTGAAGAAGAAGGCTGCGGCGGCCTAGTACTCTCCGCTTGTGAATCAGTAGCCGTCTGGGGTTCTAAATCAGCGGTCATCAGGGGCTGCGTAGGCACCTCACTGAAGACTGGAGAACCGGCGACAGGCCTAGCAGAGGCCTCGGAGTCTGGTTTGGGTCTAGGCTGCCTGTCCTTATCCTTGAGTTTTTTATGCATGCCGGTCATCAGTTGCTCCGACGGCATGATATAATTAAATTTCCTACCAAAGTAATGTCGGGCGAAATAAAACCGACGTTTGATAGTTCGTTTATTAAACCTAGCACAAAACCAACAACCAGTGACGTCGTGGTCTGGGCCTAGGCAAGGAATACAATAAGAATGAAAGTCCTTATGAGGTATTTGCTTCCCACAAGAAATGCAGTTGTTAACTTTTTCTGACATCGGACTGAGGCAAGAAAAGGTTCCCCAATGGGATACTTAGCTTTATTGAAGACTTCGGTCTGAAATTCGATTTAAAAATCTCAGGAGTCGGCCGACCGGCACTTGAGAACTGCTTCTGCTTCGGACACCGTGCGGCAAGAAAGACTGAAGAAAATGGCGTTGGATGCCTCTTATATACCCCTGGCGCACTGACATCAGGGAAGAAGCGACAGCAACTGACGCCGGACCAAGACTTTGGAACTCTGGCCGACTGCGGGACCGCCTGATGGCAGGATAACCCAAGTGTGATGACTGCAGCAGTGTAACACGATGAACATCATGCTTAATGCTCTTCAACATCGTATCATCATATGCACATTTGACCTTAACCTTCTAACTTTAAAGCCATGCAGCTAAGAAGCATTAATTAAGCCAATCAGGATGTCAGTATGATTCAGTTAACCACTCCAAACTTGAATAAAACACCCAAAGTAGATGTGTTTCTGGCTGAATTATATAAATATCTAACTAGTAGACTACAACTGTATGTTATTTAATATATGTTATAACAATTTTTCAGGTAGAGCTTTTCCTTAATTCCTAAACATCCTCATTATGTCCAGTCAAAGCAAAAATATCTCTACACTCCATCCTTTATTCAGGCCAGTATCACCCCTCATTTATGACTACAAAATCATCTTATCTATTAATACAAATATACTAAAACTGTTTATACTGTTCTTGACACAGCCAAACCAAAAGTTAATAGTAAAAAAGTTTTGTCTAGATTTCAACACTCCGGCTCATTATTATTGTTTTAGGTCTTGAAATAGTTTTCTATTCTATTAGTTGAGCATACCTAAATTAACTACTTATTCATTTTCACTACACCCCCATATTTATAAAAAATGTTAACTAATTTATTTAATAATTCACTAGCATTTCTTAAAATAGTCACTGCTATTTCTGCCTCAGTCCCACTTTAAAGAAGTAAAAAGGAAAGATATTCACTGTTCTCACTAAAATTCAATTTAATGACATGCCCACACTGCATAAATTAAAAACATAAATTTGAACTTCGATTATTTTAGACTTGGGCATACCTATAGCTTGACAAGGCATTCTCTATTGGCTAGCTTTCATTTGATTTTGTTTTGCCACAGTTTGTTGAGAATAATGCACTGATTTGAAATGAGCAGGCAGTGCACTGCATTGGGTTTATTTACCATTCCTCACTGCAGTGTGGCCATGCAGTTGGTATATGTAAACTGGGGGGGGGGTGGAAGTGGGGTAAAGTCCACTACATATGGGAGCAACAGGTCTTCTCGTCAGTAAAAAGTCACCTTTTCGGTTTCTGTGCTCTTCTTTGTTCTACTTCTCAATACTGATGATGTG
This sequence comes from Protopterus annectens, assembly GCF_019279795.1. NCBI lineage: Eukaryota > Metazoa > Chordata > Ceratodontiformes > Protopteridae > Protopterus > Protopterus annectens. The sequence goes on along the minus strand of NC_056734.1, from coordinate 837,500,188 downwards.
TGACTCACTGTTGGATGAGTTCATTAAACACAGGGAAAGCTTAGAGTTGACCAAATCCATGATAAAATTTCACTTTTCATGAGACTATGATTTTACTTGCCAAAATCAAGTCAAGTAAATCTGTGAAAATGGGGTATAATATATGTATTAAAAATAGGCGAATTAGCTATTTTATTTTTAATTTATTACAATATCTTGCATATTTAACCTTCTAAAGGTATTCCAAACATGGCCACATTACAACCTGATCAAATCATAACTTACTTATGTATCCAAATCCATCTGTATAAAGATATAGTTATTAATTTAAGTAATCAGATTTCTTCATAACATTTTCAGGTGCTCTTCACCATTCTTTTAAGTATTGGGCCAAAGAAAAACATTTTAAAAGTTCCTTTAGTTACTGCCTAACCCTAGAGTTTAGATAAATCACTATATTAGATCTGCTATTACCAATGCATTGGGTTTCTTGAAGCTTTTTCAGACATGCTTAATGCTAATGAAACTGCTATTAATTCCAAATAAACTATCCTTCAGGTCAACAAGTGCAATAATTTAATATCCCCAAAGTTTTCATTACATCTAAATATATCATACTAAATTCCTCATCTCTTATATTCTGTTTATTAACTTTATTTCCTATTGAATATACAAATGATTTTCCTTCAGCTACTGACAATTTTATTATTAAGTCATCAGAAAATAACAGCCTAATGTATAATTTACTGAATGGAATCAAATGAAGTACAATACTGCCTTTAGACAAGCACACAAAAGTATGCCATTCTAAAACTACACCAGTTGCAATTACAACAAATACGATATTATCTAAAGGAAAATTTCAGGCCATCACAACAAAATAAGCTTTAACATAACAGAACTCATCATAATAATTAGTAAAATACAATAATATAAAACTTACCAAACAACAAATTATGTAGCCATTTTATACCATCTGTTACAGTACCTACTGGGTCAACTGCACAAAACAAAATGACCATAAATGTCCACTGGAATATGATTTAGACAGAACAAATCCTACCACAATAAGTCAGATGTTAAATGTCCCACACAATTTTCCAAATATTAGTATGCCAAACATTCCAATGGAAATACAAGCATAGGTTGTTTTATAAATTCTTCCAAGCTTCACTTAATGTACAATACTTTCAAAATAAAGCATTGGAGATGTCTCCAACCAATTATATTATTCTACACTCATATATTCTTGTTGATAGCTACTGTGAATCTGTTCAGTCTATTCAAGAACTTGTTTAGCTTATCTCTATCAGATCGTTCATATAATCCAAACAAATAATCTTATTTAATGGTCCATTCTGAAGCCATATTCCTCATTTCCAGTGTAATGTTGTAGATTACACTTGTGAATTATTTAAAGACTGTAAAGTCCTATACCACTTTTTAGCAATGGATTGAACAAATAACTCAGAAGTACATATGGAACTAGCCACATACTCATGACAGAGTTCTCTAACAATCATGTTTAAGCTGGTGGATAGCACTCACACCTCTAATGGAGAAAGTCTAGTCCTAGAAACAATTTATACTGATATATTATGCAATAAATTCAGAGTTTTCCTCTCATCAGTTTGGAATGCAGACCCCATCATCAACTTGCCCTGATCTACAGCATTTGTAGCACCTCACCACTTCTAATCAATGTCAGTAGACTGTCTACCCCTTCCTGATTTCCACCCTCTCCATATATCTCCTCTCTTCTTTGCTTCTGGCGTTAGCCACTTTAATCTAGATGTTTAGTGTTTTATAATTGTACCATTTGCATTTCTCTGGCATAACTGATTGCTTCTGCATTATATCTCAAACAATTTTATTCAGTTTATTATCAATTGCTATACGTACTTTGAAGTCTGAAACTGTATGCTGCCTTTTCTCTCATATTAATACTTTATTTATTGTTAGTGTATATTTTCTTGTTTATATTATGTACAATTTTTATTTTTTATTTATTTTAACATGTGTTAACTGGGAAAGTCCGACTTGAACAAAGTCAATTTTCAGCGAAGGCCCAGGAAGAAACGTTCCAGACACATATGTTTGTAACGTGGGAAGAAACCAGAGCACCCGGAGGAAATCCACACGAACGCAGGGAGGATATGCAGACTCCACACATAAGGCACTCCAGCTGAGAATCGAACCAGAAAACCTATTGCTGTGAGGTGACAACGCTACTGCTGCACCACTGTGCCATCCAGCCAGTAAATAAATTATTTAATACAGAAGTGGAAGAGCGTCACAATAATTAATAACTGACATACTAACATATTTTACTACCCAATTATAAATAAAACTACAAACATATACCTTTTCAATACCATCTAAGCTGTTGAGAGAGAACTCATATAGTGATTTCCTATATAGTTAGCCACTGGACTGATGTGACTAAATTGCATTTTCCGCTGTAGCAGAAACAGTCCCTTATGGCCACAACTCTTACCACCCACAGTTGGGTTCTTTCTGAATCCCAGAGTCAAGCTGACTGTTTAGTCATTTATTATTGCATTTTTCCATAAACAAGTGGTACTGGTAAATTTCTGCATAGCCTGGTGCCTTAAACTTTAGTAGAAGGTCAATATTGAGAAAACTGGCTCTGCTTCAGTTTGTACTTCAAAGTTTTTATATTTTGCTTATTTTTAACTTGCTTAAAGTTGCACTCGGTGTCTGCCCCATTCCCCAGTAATACACTAAGCTAAAGTTTCTGAAAGAGCTCCAATATTGCCTTTATTTAATTATATGCCTCTCCAGCTCACCTGCTTATTCTTCCCAACCCTCACAATCTTTTGCTGTTTTCTAGCCTCTACCCTTATGATACTGATTTCCAAAATCCCACCCTCCCCTCTTTCATTGCTATTGACTGTTGTATAAGCTATTTATGTTCTCTTCCCACCCATTGTTTCCATAGATTCATGATACAGAGTGCCCACCCAGCAAATTAGTATTGCTCTTGACTTAGCCTCCTTTACCACATACTGTCTCCTGTTCATTTTCTAGGAGTCCTAGCCTGCATTCCAGAAATGTTTTACTTGTATCTAGTGCCATCTAGGTTAAATCGCACTTAAAAGTTATTTGAGTTATCGTTGTGTGTATTTCACTGATGTTACAGCTGTAAGACTCTTGCAATTGCCTTCAGCAAAGTATTTCCAGCTAATTATTTAAATGGTTAGTGGAAGCATTGCACCTGTGGGTCCCTTCTACTGTGTTTTTGTGGGTCTCTTCTACTGTGTTTTTGTATCAGGAGGCCTGGGTTTATTCATCTTGTGGCATGAGGTGTTTGCCTTGTCTGAGTTTGGAAATACACAAAATGACTCAGTGTAGTCATTTTTTTGGCCAGAAGGCTTATTAGTTTTTTTTCTGTGCTGCTATAAATTTTGCATGTTTGTATGGGTTAGCAGTGCCCTCTACAGTAGCAAACACTTAGAAGGAATGCTTCATAAAACTATACCCTGTAAAGCAACAACATAGTGCAAATACATCGTACACCAACAAGTTTAGAGCAGCTAGTTAGGAGTCAAGTGGCAACACCTACAGGTTTAGTTGAATTCAGTATTGGTAAACATTAATTAGAATTTGGCATTGTTTAGCATAATATTCTCCAGTAAAGTACCATTAACAGCCTTCTAACCCCAATATACCACCCCCAAGTAGTTCACAAATCAAAGGACTGGACAGTATGGATATGCAATATCCTAACTTCTCTGTAGCCAGATTGGTGGATATGGGCATCTGGAGACAACGTAGAGATTGCCTCATGTTTACTGACAACTACTTAATCCTTAAAGAAGAAGACACACTATGTTAGAGGAGTACTTGCACAGTGACACTGAAGGCTAAACTCTTGCATACAAGTGCACATCAGGTTATCGAAACTACAAACATCACACCTACCTCACACAGCACACGCGCACACACACACATATACACAGCGTTTATATCACGTTATCGAAAGATGAAAATAGCAAATGCTATTTCATCGGCCCCAAAACTTCTAAACATGAAAATATCGAACATTCAGAACAGCAAATTTTTTCCCATGGAAAAAATTTGCTGTTCCGAAGCACAGACACAACACAAGCACATCAAACAAACAGCAACCACACACATACACTTAAATTCCTACATCTAATGCTACACTAAACTAAACATACACTACTATCTACCCACTTACCTTAACCCAGACCCTAACCCTAAGGTACATCACTATCACACACTCACCTAACCCGCGCCCTAACCCTAACTCACTTAAACCACCCCTAACCCTAAAGTCTGTCACTATCACACACGCCTAACCCGCCTAACCCTAACTCACTTAACCTGCCCCTAACCCTAAAGTACAAGCAATCGCACACTTACCTGAACCCAACCCATAACTTTCCACCACAGCACTAAGAATAGTGAAGCCACAGAAACAGCCAACCAAATTATTTCCCTCGGAAAGAATTTGCTGTTCTGCAGCTTCGCTATTCTTAGCGTTCGCTGAATAGTGTTCAATATCAGAACATTCGAAGTTTTAATACTTTGATGTTCTGATATAGACCCTATACACACACACACACACACACACACACACACACACACACACACACACACACACACACACACACACACACACACACACACACACACACACACACACACACACACACACACAGACATATGTATGCTGTGGCACTTAAAAGCAATCTTCCTAAACAACAAAGATTGCCTAGAACACCCGTTGTCAAAGCTATGCCTCAGCAAGCCCAAAACACTCATGGAAAATAATACCTATAACCAAACACACTAACCAGGCTGAACAAGGAGAAGACAACTGTTAGATGCTTATCTGGAGCCAGAATCTAACAAATCACATACACATAATCAAGTCATTACACTACAAGTACCAGTATGATTCCATCATAGTCCATGTAGAAGTAAATGGCCTGAGGTGTACCTCCCTGGACTATATGAAGAGAGACACAATGGAGATTTCAAACTATGCATCTCAGGCTAGTATCAGCCTAGCATTGAGCAGCATATTACCATCACTGAAGATGATGCCACAATATGAGCAAAAGAAATTACAGAGTACAACAATTACCTTATAAATGCCTGACCCTCAATGTTCTATTTGGATACAGAACATCATTATTCTTTTAGAAAATCTTGATTGAGCTTATAAAGACCCCCCCCCTATTGTCATTAACCTAGTAACAATCTATGAAACTATGGATCTATGAATTGGTTGTCTTTTTGGTGCTATTCTAAGGTGATCCAAGATTTGTCAGCTTGGGACGGCATAGTTAACAGGTCATGTTGCTTTGCCAAGGATGATCTACACCTCTCCCCTCTAGGATTTCAAATACTGGCTAAAACTCCATCTACCCCCATAGTGCCTTTTTTAAGCAACAACAAATTGAGAAATCTATCAACATGGCAAAATCAACACAAATGAACTTCAATGTGTTACTGCTCAATGCCAGAAGCCTAAACAAAAAAACTACACAATCTCCAAGCCCTCCTCAGACTTAAGAATACAGACATCTGTGCAGTTACCAAGACATGGTATAAAGCGTCAGAGAGTACATCAGCACTGCAAGGTTTCAGTGCCTTCCATACTTTTACACCAGTACCTGCACAGACAAGGAATAAAGAAGGACGTGTGTCAATGTACGCCAATAACAAGCAAACCTCTAGGGTAGTCAAACAGGATGATGTGCTGGAGTTCCTCCACTTGTAGATCACCATATGTCACCCTCTATGTCCCAACAAACTCACAATGCACACTTGGATCTACTACAGACACTTACCATTCAACCTAACACCATATTCATGGGAGACTTTAATTACCCCTCTATAGACAGGGAATCCTTCATGGCGTCCTATCTACAGGCAGAGAGATTCCTGGACTTTGTAAATACAAACACCCTCGACCAAATAGTGAATACGACCACTACAGGCTCCAACATACTGGACAGAGTGCTTACAAATACGGGAGAATGCTGCATCTTAACTCATTCACTCCAATGGAGCTCAGAAGTTTGCACTGGAACTTCCAATGGATGGAGCCTAAGCCTTTTGACAGAATCAAATTATGTTTTTACATATCAAACAAATGTTCATATCTCTGGAACCACAGGGATTATGAAAGAAGTATAAAATGGCAAATTCTTCAAAACAATCTATTCTTTAGGTTCTGGGTCTTAAACCGATTTTTATAAGCCACAGTAACACAGTTACTATTACATTTGTAATATTTTGTAAATAACTGACAATATCTCAGCAACCACTCAAGTTACACACATACTATCAGTAGCATTTTATTCATCTAACTGAGAGCTTTTATAGGAGGATAAGAAATACTGTCTGCACTAGACAGAGGTCAAATATTAATGCAGTTGATTTTGCCATTGTGTAAGATTTAAAATTAAATCTTACAAAACCTTGCACATAGCTTGGTTTTGGAATTATTGATGCAAATATGAACAAGGAAAATTTGACGCCTAGAGCCATCAGTAGGAGTTAACTGCAAATGCATCTGGAGATGTCACTCGGATAATGTCTCATCCTCCCTGGTAAGTTCCAACCATAAAGCTGTCTCCTTCAAAATCAAAATCAACTCCATAATCCCATTAAAACTAGTAATAGTTAGGAACTATTCCAAGGCAAATTATCTTTTATTAAGTGATGCATTATAAAAATTCAGTGCCCCTCCAAACAAAAAAACAAAGCAGCTTATGCTGAATTGCTCTCAGAAACTCTATACAACCATGTCACTGGCTGCATAGAGGCTACTGTACCTACCCAGAAGCTAGCCCAGGAATCACCCTAGAAACAAGCCACTCTGGTGGAATCCCAAATTAAACAGAATATACATCAAAAGGAAATAAAATATGGCAAATGTTAGGAAGGGTAATTCCCAAAAAGACAGAAACTCCCTCATCAATATAAACAGGCAAGTAAGAGGGCTAATTAGGTCAAGCAAAGCCAACTTTGAGGTTAAACTAGCATCCCAGAGGAAAGATAACCATAAGGCCTTCTACAACTATGTCTAAGCAATCGTGATCCTGTGTTGTAAAGGTAGGTAGCTAAGTAAGTATGTACATGTGTGTTTATTGTCAGTAATCACTTCTGAGAATATGTATAATGGTTTTATTATTTACAATACTAGCTGTCATGAAAAACAATTGGCTTGAAATACTGTGATTCAAAGGTTAAGTAACCCTGTTTTATATTTAAGCATGTGTCTAACATTTATCAAATATACTGGATACTTTTTGGTATATTAGCAACTCTGAAATAAATTTGTCATTCAAACATCATCAGCAACTCTAAACCAGGCAAAGTGTATGTAAGAATCGCCATGGGGTGCTCTGTACTTTTTCACACCACACTATGGCCTTCAACCAAAGTATGCTATGCTTTGCTTTATTATTATTATTTATTTAACTTTTTTTATTTTTTAAGTATGTATTTATTTGGCCTGAATGTTGCCTGGATGGTTAGACTAGTCCACTGACACTGTTAGGCCAATAGGCATACAAGAAAATACATACATCACATTTTTTAGGAGCGATGCTACAGAGTAAGGGAAGTATAAAATGGACCTAAGAATATGCATCAGTCTTTAAACAAGCCCACCAAAACAAATGGTACAAATATTACTGACAACACAAGAATAATCAGTAAATGAGTAACACAACTGAGAGCATATCACAGGACCATAAACAATGACAGCAAACAAAGTCCAGACAGAGCACACATGACAACTTCAACAACTCAACTCAGCCATTCTCTCTGCAACAGCAATATTTGTAGGCAGTGGTGAGATGTTCAGCTAACTTCAATATGGTCTGTAAAAATTAATGCAATACTTGCACTTTGTTGAGTGTTATTGCTTTGTTGGTCTTTGTACCAAAAGATGACTGTCTTGGTTTATGTAACCACAGTGTGTTGTACTGTGTAAGCAGATGTTATATTTTGAGGGCATTTTTCTTTTTTTCTCCAATGTAATGTGACCACAGAGATTATATATACACACACACATTTATATATATATATATATGTATATATATATATATATATATATATATATATATATATATATATATATATATATATATATATATATATATATATATATATATATATATATATATATATATATATATAAAATGGGTATGTGGACAGCTAAGCCACTATGGGGGTGCACTGGAGTTTCCTCCTTGTAACAAAAAAAAAAAACTTTGTTTTTCTAGGATTTTTTGAGTTTATTTTATTTTATTTTATTTATTTAAGTTTGATGACCGGAGAAGTCCACTGGGCCAAGAAGAGCCCTTTTTCAGTGGAAGCCCAGGGAGAAAAGCTCCACAATAATTACAAGTTACATTTCACATGTTACAAAAGGACATAGTTCATACAGCTAATTAAAGATTTACAGATAAGCTCCATGATATTTGCAATTGGTTTGTCACAATGTTACAAAAATGAAAGACATAATTCAATACAGAAATGTCAACATTTACATAAAGTGAATATTTTTGTTATAAACTCAAGTGTAGGTTTAACATTTCAAAATATAAAGCTACTAGCCATTAGTAGGTTAGGAAAATATTATGCATGGAGAGGGTAATAGTATATTTGAGACTGGAGAGTATAGTACAATAGATATTAGAGAGAAAATTAGTTTTTTAGTAGGGGAGGGATTGTTTTGGGTGGGATGAAGTAACAGTAGAGGTAGCTGGATGAGTCAGTGCAAGGTGGAATGGGGGGGTTAATTTGGAGCGTGGCAAGGGCATTCCTATTTGGAAGAAAGATGAGAGAGAGTAGCTGAGATTTGAAATTTGTATGGTTAGGTAGGCTGCATAGGTATGTGGGGATAGAGTTCCACTGTTTAGCTAAGGAGTGGGACAGCAGTAGATGGCCAGGCGGTCGTGCAGGTTTGTGGACCTGAAGAAGATTTTGGTTTTTGGATCTGAGTGAGCGGTTTGGAATGTACGCTTTTAAGGAAGTAGCGACAGTTGGGCAGTTTTAAAGATGAGCTTGTGGGCAATGGTGAGTTGTAGGTAACTCAGGTAGTTGGGTAGTTCAACCCAGTTGAGGGTGAGGAGGGAGTGGCAGTGGTGGGATGAGTTTTTTAAATTGGTTGCAAATTTGGAGATCTTGTGGTAGCATGATTCAAGTTTGGACCGAAGGCCAAGCTGGAGATTGGTAAAAAGTGGGGCACCATACATAAGGGAGAGGAGTAGGAAGGTGGACGCAAGAGTCTGACGGGTGGAGCAGCTTAGGAAGCGGTTGTGCCTGTAGAGGAGACCTAACCTTTGGTGGGTTTTCTTGATTGCGGAGCGGATGTGGGTATCAAATTTTAGTTCATCAATAATGATGCCAAGAAGCTTGGTGTTAGAAACGATTTCAAGGAGGGTGTTGTTTTGGCTCTGTATGGTGAATATGGATTTGTCAATGGAGTTTTTGGTAGGGCAAAAACCATTAGTTTGGTTTTATTTGCATTTAGTGCCAGATGGTTAGACTGCATCCAGGTTTCTGTTTTGGAGTAGGCTAGTTGGGTTTTTGCTAGGAGTTCAGAGGGGGAGAAGGATGAGCAGATGATTGTTGAGTCGTCTGCATATTGGATGACAGATGAGTCTGGGATGGACTGATGAAAGTTGTTAATGAATAGGTTGAAGAAAAGAGGGCCAAGAACAGAACCTTGTGGGACACCTGTGGGTGTGGGAAGAAAGGGGGAGATTGAAGTTTTCCATTGGACAGCTTGTTGGCTGTTGGACAAGTAGCTGGAAAACCAGGTGATGGTGGTGGGAGAGAGGTGTAGGGTGGAGAGTTGGGATATAAGTAAGGTGTGTGAGATGGTGTCAAAGGCCTTTGACAGATCTGGGAATACTGTGGCTACGAACTTGCCTGAGTCACGTTCGAGGTTTATGGTTTCAAGAAAAAAAAGAAGGGCAGTCATGGTGCTGTGGCCAGGACGGAAGCCATGTTGGGTAGGGGAGAGGAGATTGTTTAGTGTTAGGTGTGCCATGAGTTGCGCTTGTATTGTTTTCTCTAGTATTTTAGAAAGAGGGGAAAGGATGGCAATAGGCCTGAAGTTGGTAGTATCAGTATTTCTGCCACCTTTGTGGAGGGAAATGATGTAAGCATGGCGCAAAATAGAAGGACGTATGATTCTTGTATGGATCTATTTATAAGAATAGAGATGGGATACGCAATGTTGTCTGCAGACTGTTTGAGGAAGGTGGGTGGAAGGTTGTCGGATGCATTGCAACAGGGTTTGTGTTTGAGGAGAAGTCTTTTTATAGTGCTTGTGGGGATGGGCTTGAGGCAGAAGGATGTGGAGGAAGGTTGGGGCAGGAGGGGGTGGTGGTGGTGGAGGAGGGAGATAGGAAGGCGGCTGATTGTTTAGCTATGCAGTCTATGAAGAATGAATTGAACTGGTTGGCTGTTTCAAGGTTGGGGTCTGGGCAGGGGTTTTCTTTGTTGCCAGGATGCAGCATGGATGAGATGGAGTCCCATAATTTTTGGGGATTTGTTGAGTGCAAGGACTGGAGTTTGGAGCAGTGGGCTTTGCGAACTTTAATTATTCGTTTTTTTTGTGGAGTTTCGTAGTTGCTTATACTCTGGGAGGGGGTTAGGGTTTTTATGCTTTTGATATTGTTTCCATTTTTTGTTCCTTTGGTGCAAGGCTTGTTTAGCATCTTTTACACCTTCCGGGAGGAGCAGCAGTTGCCAAACAGAAAACAATCAGTGAGAAGGTTAACAAATACAGAAAGAGGGCAGTCTATCGTTTTGGCTTGAATGTTACTTTTCTGTATGTTTTTTATTATTTATGCACCAATGGGGAGCTGCAGTTCACTGAAAAGTAGGAAAATAATGCAGTTATGCCAGGGGTTTTAGAAAGGGACATGCAGTAAATTATGACTCAATAAAGTACTAATTAAAAAAGAATGGAATATGGTATAAGCGAGTAGACTACTGGGGATTCCTATGAAGCAAGTGCAGAAAAGCTAAGTCAAAAGATGGTGCCTTTTTTTGATTCAATATGTAAGTACAAAAGTACAAATGGTACTTACAGTTGTGCACACTACTGAGAGATGCCCGTGAGACAGACAGAAACACAGTGTAGTCAGGCAGAGGTTTTTAATATTTAAAGATGGCGCCACAACTCAGGGGAGGAATAAGTAAACTATCAACAGGAAGAGGGAGGAATAGACAGGCTTGACAGGGCTGGGAAGCTTACAATAAGATTATGTTAGGAGACCCAGAGAAGGGGGGGGGGCTAAGAGTCAGGGCTTGGAGGAAGCTGTGAGAAAACAGGTTTGACAGGGCTAGGAAACTTACACTAGAATTATGTTAGGAGAACAAGAAAAGGGGGCGGCTATAGACCAGGACTTGGAGAAAGCTGTGAGAAGAGAAAAACAAACAATCAACCAGCTAGCCCAGGTCAGTACCTAAAGGTGTCTGTTTATCTGTGTGAATTCAAAAGCAGATTTAGTAGAGCAACAGGGAAGTAGAATATAAAATAAATGTAAAGCTTTGGGAAACTGTATATATTTCTTACAATAAACGGGAGAATAAAATATAAGAATATAAAAGAAATGTGATATACAAGATAAAATATAAGAATATAAAGTAAATGCAAAGCTTTGGAAAAATGTATATATTTGTTACAGTAAATGGGGGAAAAAACGGGGGTCCAATAGTGTGCACAGCTGAAGAATCAGTAGGAGTATCACAGAGAGAAGATTATAATAGACCTACACTGCTCACAGTCTGTTGACAACAGTAGAACCTGCAGTAGCTTTTACTGGTTTGTACGGGGTTCCGCTCTCCGTGTTCTTGTATGCAGGCAGTTGCTTCAGTTTTTTTTTTTTTTTGTAGTTAGACATTTGAATGTGTATAAGGGACTGTAAGGAGAGAGACAGTTGTTAATATGAAGCCAGAAAAGGGGATAGGTGAAGTAAATAAGTGGAAATAAGAGACAGGCAAGGAAATACCACAATTTAAGTAGTTCAGCTAAGCAGTACTTAATCAAATAAATTAGTTAAGGAACAAGCAGTGATAATTAATAAGTCACACTGTTCAGTAATATGAAATTCAGTCTATTGCCACCTTAATTTCACAGAATGCAGAGTAATTCATTACCAGTACACTTTTCCAGCTATTTGTTGCTACTTAGTAATGCATGCCAACAGAACTGAGCAACATGATGGCAGGACATAAAATTACAGTAAAATCACTCAGTTTCCACATGATACAGTAACAGTAAAAGAACTCAAAATAAGTTAAGAAGTAAAATCTAACTAACACAGGTTGAAACAGCACAGCGGCTGAATACCAATGAGAGCACTCAGTACCAATTTAAAAGCAGTAACAGCAATGTATTCTAGTAAGCTTTTTAACAAAATCAGACTAAGTCAATCTGAAACAGTGTATTTCCAAATTGTAAACAGTGAAATGCAGCAAGTTTATATCAGTAAAAGGTGATTACTTCCAAACCTGCAGCTGCACTCTAATTAGGAAATGACCTAGACAGCACAGAAATTGCACAGGTGGGGTTATACAGTTAAGCAAGTTGCATTGCAGAAGTTTTAACACACCAGCGCACAACTTCTTAAAATAAATTAACCAAGAGTTATTCTTTTCAGAGCTGGATTTTGAAGTGTAACTCAAAGCATGTCATTTTCATCAAACATAAGGAAAAAAATATAAACGTATAGCAATGAAAGCTTCAATACATGCTCAAATGCTCTTCTTGATACCCTAAAGTTATAAACTATTACTAGATTTCTCATATCCATCCTCAACCCTTTTTTCCCATTTTGCACATGGGGTCAGGGTGTCACTTTCAACAGTGATAATCATCTCAAAAAAGAAGTTATGCACTCACCATAACGTTCCATGTTTGTTGTCCATTTCGCCATTCATTCTTACAATGATGGGTTCGGAGCCGAACTCGGCCGAATACATAGCTGAAAGTCTCAAACCTGGCTCATGGCAATAAGGTATCTCACAATGCAGTGGTGCAATTCCCCAGATCTTGTTTGCTGCTACTAATGAATGATATGTACACTGTATACACTATATATATATATATATATATATATATATATATATATATATATATATATATATATACATATATACATACAAATATATACTATACATAGTAGAAGGAGAAACAAACTGAAACAAAGAACTCCTAAAGGTAATAAAAACATCCACCAGGTCCACAAGGAGTCTTTGGCAGGGGGTAAAGAGGGAGGGTTCGTAAGAATGAATGGCGAGATGGACAACAAACATGGAACGTTATGGTGAGTACATAACTTCTTTATGTTATGTTATGCTATCTCACCTTCATTCTTACAATGATGGGACAGCATCCTTAGCACCTTTTCCCTAGGTGGCTCATGGGAGTACATACCTTTAAGCACCGTGGAACCAAGGAGGCCCTGTCACTGTAGGTCAAATCCACTTTGTAATGCGTGATAAAAGTATGTGGAGTGGTCCAAGTAGCTGCTGCCCAGATATCCATGGGAGTTCTAGCTTGAAGAGCAGATGACGTAGCCATTGCTCTAGTGGAATGAGCTTTCACTTTGAAAGGTAAATCTCTGTGATTTGAGGTATAAATGAATGCAATACAATTTGAAAGCCAATTGGAAAGAGTAGTTTTAGAAACTGAACTACCCTTTTTTGCATCAGAGAATGATACGAATAGTTTGTCAGATTTTTTAAAGTCTTTAGTCCTATACAAATAGAATCTGAGTTGTCTATGCATGTCTAGTTGGTGTAATTTGTATTCTACCTTGTTGCTATGATTAGGAAAGAACACTGGACGCTCTATAGATTGATTTATGTTGTTTGGAGAAGAGACTTTGGGTAGGAAAGAAGGATTAGTTCACAAGGATACCCTATCCTTATGAAAAATCAAACATGGCAGTTTAATAGAAAGGGCTTGCAACTCTGATATTCTTCTAGCAGAAGTTATATCCACTAGAAACAAAGTCTTCCAGGAAAGATACTTGAGGTCTGAAGATGATGAGGGCTCAAAAGGTGGTAACGTGAGATGAGACAAAACTAAATTTCAATCCCAAGGAGAAAGGGGTTCCTTAAGGGGAGGTCTTAATAAGGAGGCATCTTTTAAGAAGGCTGTACACAGCCTGTGTGACATTAAGTTGGAAACTGATATTGCAGCAAGTTAAACCTTAATGGTTGCTGCAGCTGAACCTTGTTGGAAGAGTTCCGCCAAAAATTCCAAAATAGAATGGATAGGTGCAGAAAAAGGATCAATGTTCCTCTTTTGAGCCCAAAAGGAAATTCTTTTCCATTTTCTAGAGTACAGTTTTCTAGTGGAAGCTTTATGGGAGGACATTAAGATATGTTTGACTGGAGGAGTGAAATTGTGAAGCCTGACTAAATTGGGAAGTGGAGCAGCCAAGCTGTCAATTTTAGGGTGTGGTGAGAAGGATGAAGCTCCCCTGACATATGAGTCAGCAGATCTGGCACTGGGTCCAGAATCCAAGGCTTCTCCAGAAGATGAGGCCAAAGGAAGGGGAACCAAACTTGGCGAGGCCAGTAAGGAGCAATGAGAATTATCCTGCTTCCTGAGTACTGTGCTTTCTGAATGACTCTGGGTATGAAAGGAAACGGAGAAAAAGCATACAGAAGTCCCGAGAGCCAATCGTGAGCAAGTGCGTCTCTCAGTGTCTCCCCTGGAGGGGGGAATCAGGGTAAAATAGTAGCTGCACTTGGCATTCATGGGAGTGGCAAAGAGATCACAGCAAGGCTGATCCCATGTTTGGAAAATCATTTCCGCAACATCCTGACTGAGAGATCACTTGTGAGGCATTAAGATTGCTCTGCTCAGCTTGTCCGCTATCACGTTGGACTTCCCCGGAATGTGCATTGCTATTAGAAAGTGCTGGGAAGAAACTGCCCATTGCCAAACTCTTAGGGCCTCTCGACAAAGGGGGTAAGATCTGGTTCCCCCTTGCTTGTTTATGTACCAAACCACAGACATATTGTCTGTATCGCAATTGTCCCTAGAGGGAGAGAGTCGCGAAGTGCTTGCAACGCAAGAAGCACTGTTCTCATCTCTAGGACATTTATATGCAAGTGAGTCTCGTGTTCTTGCCATGTACCTTGGACTGTTCTTCCCAGATAATGCCCCCCCCCCCCATCTGAGAAGTGTCTGTGGTGACTGTAGCTATGGGTTGATGTGGAACAAATGGTTTCCCTATGGTCACATGAATGGAGTGTATCCACCATCTTAAGTCTTTCTTGCATGATTCCGTTAATCTGATCAGGTGAGACATCGGAAGCTCTTGAAGTGACCATTGGGAGAACAACAGCCACTGAAGGATCCTCATGTGCATTCTGGCAAGAGGGACCAGTGTAATCGTGGAAGCCATTGTTCACAGTAATCTTAGAATTATCTTTGCTTTCACTTTTGTCTTGAGAAGGAGGTGAAGTATCTGTTGCCTGAGTGCTACAACTCTTTCTTTCGGAAGACGTGCTACCATAGAGGAGGTGTCTAGATCTGCGCCTATAAATGTAATATGCTGACAAGGCAACAAGGCAGATTTTTGAAAATTGAATGTAATACCCAGCTGATTGCAAATGTCCAAAGTTAGATCCCTGGCTTGTTGGAGTAGATGCTTGGTGGTGGCAGATAGGAGCCAATCGTCTAGATAGGGAAACACTCTGAATCCTAGACGCCTCAGGTGAGCTGTGACTACTGCCATGCATTTGGTGAACACTCTGGGGGCTGTAGTGAGACCAAAGGGCAGAGCTTGAAACTGGTAATGACTGGCTCCCAGCCAGAAGCGTATCTTCTTGATGCCCTGTCCATTTTTATGCAGTAGTAAGCATCTTGAAGGTCTATCAAGCACATCCAATCGTCTTTCCCTAAAAAGGGAAGTATAGACTGCAGTGTCACCAATCGGAACTTTGACTTCTTGACAGATCGGTTTAATTTGCTTAGGTCTAACATGGGCCTCCAGTCCCTGTTCTTTTTGGCACCAAAAAGAATCTTGAGTAAGTTCTGAATCCTGTTTGGTCTGTGGGGACTTCCTGGATGACTCTTTTGTGCAGCAACTTTTGAATCTCTATGGTTGCTTGCTCCCTTAGATTGGGTGGAACATCTGGGATTGATCTGTTCTGTGGAACAGGACTGGAAAATGGGATGGAGTATCCTCTGGATATTATTTTTTATTTTTATTTATTTATTTATTTTACATTTGTTGACCGGGATAGTCCGACTGGATGCATGTCCAATTTCAGCGGAGTCCCAGGGGAAAAAAGCTCCAAGGGTAAGCAGATACAGCATTACATAATAACAGCATTACATATTACAAACAGACTATTTACAGAGATTACATAAGTAAGCAAGTTAAACAAGTTTTAGTACCCATTTGTCTCTTGTGATATTTTGGCAGGCTTCTGGGTACATGGATAAATGTCCCCCAACTGGCTCCAGAGTAGAGCAGTCGGGCCTCCTTTCAGGAGTGCTGATAAGGGCGTCCACGAAAGGAATAATGGTCACCCTGGTTTTGTGGGACCCCTCTGCCTCTGGGGCAGCATCTACCGTTATTGCCTCCCCCTCTGGCCCTGGGGAATGAATCACCCCATGCATCCTGGAAAACTCTCTGGGATCTTTTTCCACTCTTCTGGTCTTTAGGATAAGGTCTTGAAGGTACAGAAAAACATACTCAATGGCAGAGAGAGTTTTCCTTCCTGCTCACACCGGGTTAGAGTGTCTTTTACTTTGGGTCCGAAGAGTGAGGAACCATCAAAAGGGGTGTTAGTAAAAGTAGAAGCCGATGTGGGAGCAGAGCTAACCCTGGCCAACACTCTGAGGGGTAGACTCGGCACCTAAGATCAGGGCCGAGAATCCTCCCCCCGGGGCCGACCTGGGAACCCCGGCTCCCAGACTCCCTGGACGGCATTGGGAGAGTTGGAGCAGATGTCGGCTCAGTGAACACCGAAGGGGGTCCTGGAACTGACGGATCCACAGTAAGCGGTACCAAGCACTCTGGCTCCAAAGGACCAGCTTGGTTCAGACGAGGAACAACAGTGGATATAATTGGTACAGTAGGCTCTGAGACGAAATGGGTGGGAGCTGAGAATAATTTAGTCAGCGCCGGTGACTTCACGAGTCTGCTCACCACCCATTCCATGTCATCGTCCGATAAGTTCCTGGTGGACCTGGAAGATAGCGATGGAGAGCCAGACCTGTGCAGAATTGGAGATCTCAACATCAGAGAAACCAGTGAAATATCCATGGACAGGCTCCGAGTAGTGGTATCTAGTGGCTCCGAGGACTTTGGAACCGAAGTACCAGGCTTGTCAACTAATATGACCTCCAAATGCTCTGTGGACTGTGGTGCCGTGGAGGTAGTGGTCTTGGAAATTTTTGGTAGTTTGACTGGATGCTCTGACTGAGCTGAAGAGGAAGGAGAAGAAGAAGAGTATGGATAGCTTCCGCAAAAGTTGGCTTTAATAGCCCTTTCAGAATCAGTTTGTTTCTCCTTTCTTGAAGTACTCTTGCACAAGAGTGACAAAAAGTACAGTCTTCTTGTATGTGAATAGCACCAAGGCAATAAACGCATATAACATGACCATCAGTGATGGACATTTTTTGTGAGCACTTCTGGCATTTTTTAAAGCCAGAAGGCTTATGTTCTCTCTCTTTTGGGTCTTTAGACATAGTTAAGGTACGACCGCAAAAGCAACAACAAGAAAATATATCGCTATTGAACAGCTAAAGCTACACTAAACAGCAATTATGGGAAACACAAGGAAAAAGACAACCAGGGAGAAAAAGAAAATAGGGCCTTTAACTTAAATGGTCCTATTTTCTAGACAAGGCAACAATTAACTACAAGCCCTCTAACTTAAATGGGCAAATAGCTCTCTAACTTAAATGAGCTACTGAAAACTTAACAGACAGAAACAACAACCACTACAAGGGATAGCAGGCCTACAAGATGACAGCAAAAACCGTGCCAAAAGGGATAAACTATCACTATCTAACAGTAATGCACTAAAAATGCACAACAAATTAAATATAATTAGAAGATAAGCTATCTATTAGCAAATATAACAGTTTAGAGGAAAAATAAGAGAAAATTTGTCACAACTTAGCCACAGCCAAGATGAGCGCATCCAACCTCGTAAAGCTACAAATGAGATCTGGGGAATTGCACCACTGCATTGTGGGATACCTTCTTGCCACGAGCCAGGTTTGAAACTTTCAGCTATGTATTCGGCTGAGTTGGAGCCGAGAATCGGCTCAGAACCCATCAATGCAAGAATGAAGGCGAGATAGGACAACATAATATCCAAGGTTTACACAGCAAAGTGGCTACCCTGCCATGATAGTTCATCCATACCACTCACTCCCACACACTCACACCTATGGCCACTTTAGAGTGTCCAATCCACTGCATATCTGTGGAATGTGGAAGGAAACGGGAGCACCCAGAGAAAACCCATGTGACCGCAGGGAAAACATGCAGACTCCACACAGAAGGCACCCCAGCCGAGAACTGAACCAGAGAACGTCTTGCTGTGAAGCGACAATGCTACCCGCTGCACCACCACAGTTACCCTTCTCATATCTAGTTATCGATCTCCAGATAATCTGGAAATCCTGCTTAATGCACACTACTGTTCTTCAAAGGCTTTTCATTTGTACGTGCTCTGTGATAGAAATCCCTTCCTAGTGAAATTAAGTAATGCACAACTCTACTTAGTTTCAAGAAATCCACAAGTTTCTCACAAATAAAACAACTTGCACTTGCTGATGTGCACTAACTTAATTCAAACAGACTATGTCTCATTTCTTTCTTGTGCTCTACTAAACCTTATTTCGTGGAGTGTTCAATCTGCTATGTATTCAATTCAATCATTTATTGAGTGTAAAATGTTACAACCTAGTGGAATATATACTGAAAAAAGATATTATAGTATTTCGAATCTAACAAGCTTGGAGACACATTACTGCATATTTTTTATCTGTGTCTATACAAGGTTTATTTTGTGACACACTGAATCATATTTTAATTTTTATGCAAAAAGGTTTGACTGAAAAAGTGATCCAGTTCATCTACCTGTAAAACAACTATAAAATAAATATGGAAGGCCATCATAAAATATAACTAAGGATCAATACCTCAATATGACTTGAATTTTGGCCTTAGTCTGCATGTTTTATGCCAAATAAATCTCAATAAAAATCATTTTGTAAATTTGTATTTTTTTTATTAAAATATATAATACTCACTTGTATGTAGTTTGCTAGAAAGAATAAGGATGGAATGTTAAATAAGAAGTAAAGAAAACAATTTAAAGCTTTTATGATCCACTGAATCTATAGCTGTAATCTTTATTAGCTTTACTAGAATCATTTATCTACAGGAGTGATTTATTATGCAACATTTCTACATCTTCAAAGGTAGATGACCTTCTACATAACTGGCAGAAACAGGCACACATAGCATTCATGTAGACTTAGTATAATAATCTATTTGCTCCGCTGATAATTTCACACAGTTACTAGCAAATATATTTGATTACACAGTAAAAACAAAGACATATATTCACATTTGAGCTTTGCGAACTGAGTATATTTAGTTTCTTATTTTAAATGGGGTTCATGTCATCTGTAGGTAAACAGTACAGAGTTGCTGATAGTGTTCTTTGTAGAAATAACCCCCATTTTAAGGGACATATGGATTGGAACTGGGATGCATTCAAGCTAAAAAATATTATTTCTAAGAAATTATTTCAAAGGCTGGGTAACAAAGGAGAGTTGTCATGACCAAAATAAGTAAGGGGATAGGTTAGAATGCTCAAGTATCTCAAAAAATCTTCATAAATGCTTCCCCAAATGGGAGATCTCAGGAAGAGATGCAGTGGATAAAAGCTTCCTCATCGCTGTCAGCACATGAAAGAAGTACTTCTGACTCCTAAGTCTTTGTGACCAGATGATTTTGTTGATGAAGACAGTATTTTATCTTTGTTTGTATCTAGGAGGAAGTTGAAAATCTCTGTTTTAGGGGGAACTGACACAGGGCAGACTGAGGCAGAGGTGAAAGAACAAGTGTGGAGTAAATATTTGCAAAACAGGGACTAACAGAAACAGAGCTGGCTAAGGAGATCTGTTCCTATAAAACCAATGTTAAAGCCTGCATCAGGAACACCTAAGCATATTCCTAGGTACCGTCTCAGGAAAAGTCTCCTCCAAAAGAACGCTTAGATTGGCACACACTGTACCAATAAAACATATACAAATTCAACCATTACACACAAATCATTCATGTGTACATCTCCTTGCTTCACAAAGGTAGTCAACACTCACACATATGGCTAGAAAAGGGTGTAGCAAAAAAGACGTATAATAAACATGCAAGCCCTGTACTAAAATGAACCATATCACACTCCTGGTACAACTCCAAGTAGTACACCAGATGAAGTGCAGTAAAAAACAAAAAGAAAACAGGAAAATGTACTGAAGGAAGAAGGCTCGCCTGCACATGATTTAAATTTGGGAAACTAGTTCAGCCACAAGGTGGCATATTGGTGAGATGAGAATTTATTTTATTATTTTACATTTGTTTACCGAGTAGTGTCCGACTGGGCCAAGAGCCCATTTTCAGCTGAGATATAGTTAATGGTACAACAAAGCATTCTAAAATATATTATGTAATTTTTACAGAGACATGATGAAAAAGCCAAAATTCAGGTATAACACTTCAAGAGCATTTTTTGAATAGTTTGAGCAGAATAGAAGGCAGTTACCTCATAGGACAGATTTTATGCTGGTGATGTAGTGATGCAAGGTAACCTAAAAAGAGAAGAGGTGGGTATAGAGAGAAGTGAGATTAGCTTGGAGATAAGCAGGAACATAACTATTGTTTAGATAAATATTCTTTTACTAGTTGTTTAAACCTGTGAGTATCAGAAATAGTTAGAATATGCTGCAAAAGACAGTTCCAGGTTTTGGCTGTTTTAAAGGAATATAAGGAATTCTCTGTGATAGTTGAGAGATTTAGATACGTTTAGCATTAATTTATCAGGTAATCTAAGAAACCTAAGGTTATATATGGTTGAACAAGGTCAGAGAGAGCGTGGCAATAGTCAGGTTTGTTGACTACTGTATAAGCGATTATATAAGCTGGCTCAGAAACAGTAAGTTGGGTAGTTCAATCCAGTTAAGATGGTGAAGACCAGAGCAATGATGTGATCTATGGGGTAAGTTTCAGGCAAATTTGGCTATTTTATTGAAACAAGTTTTGAGGTTATACATACCTGATTTATGCAGATTGTTAAAGATTTGGGAACAGTAGAGTGGATAGGAGGTGGGATTTGGCTGTTGATATCCTGGTAGGGTTTTGCCCTCTAGAGTGCACAAAGTTCTACATGGACTTTTTTGATTGTTAGTGTTATGTGTTAATCAAATTTAGACAATTTTATCAAATTTTAGACAGCTGTATATTGTAAAACCTAGGAGTTTACTTTGCTTGACTGGTTTGATTTTTGTTTCATTGGAGGAGTGGATGGTGAGAGGGGATTGGGTGATTTTTGTGCTAGGAGAACTGAAGACCATAAGCTTAGTTTTGTTAGGGTTTAATATGAGTTGATGGTCAGCTAGGTATTTTTCTATATCTTAGAGGGCATACTGAGTTTTTCTTGTAGTTCCTTAAGGAAGGGGGGCCAAACAGATGACAGAGGCATCATCAGTGTATTGAATGATAGAGGCGAGTTTAGTGGAGATACCGAGGTTATTGGTAAATATAATTAAAAATAAGAAATCTGAGGATGGAGCCTTGGGGAACTCCAACAGTGACG
Source organism: Protopterus annectens (assembly GCF_019279795.1). Taxonomy (NCBI): domain Eukaryota; kingdom Metazoa; phylum Chordata; order Ceratodontiformes; family Protopteridae; genus Protopterus; species Protopterus annectens. The sequence continues at coordinate 837,478,312 of NC_056734.1, read as the reverse complement.
GGTAGAAGAAGGGAGAGTTTTTTATGCCATTTGGTGGCTTGTTGACATTTACAGCGATAGAGAAGAAACCAGGTTAGGGCTGTTGTGCTGAGAGTATACAAGGCGATTTTATTGAGAAGTATATGATGTGACACGGTTTTGAAAACTTTAAGGAAGGTTGCAGAGACAAGTTGGCCATTGTTTTTGAGGAGATTAACAGTGTTTGTGAAGCTTAGAAGAGCAGTATAAGTACTATGTCTAGGTCGGAAACCATGCTGACTATTAGATAAAAGTTTGTTCTTAAGGAAGTGGTCAAGGATTTGTTGAAGAATATTTTTCTAAGAATTTGGATAATGGAGAGAGAATGATGAATGTTCTGTAACTGGAAAGGTCAGTGGAAGGGCCACCTTTGTGGAGGGGTATGATATGGGATATTTTTCAGAGGAGAGGTACATACTGCTCAGAGATGGAGTGGTTGATTAGAATAGATATGGGATAAGAGATGGCAGCAGCAACAAGTTTCAGAAATTCATTGGGCAGCTGATCAGCTGCTAGAGAGCAGGACTTTAATTTACTTAGGAGCTTTCTTATGTAACTAGTTTGGATTGGCTTAAGAGAGAAAGAGTTACGGTTATGTTTAGAGGGGTTGGGTATAAAAAGGAGAGTGTTTGCACTGTTATTAAGCAAGGAAGTTATAGAGGTGACAAAGTGGGTATTGAACTGAGTAGCTATACATTCAGTTGTGCTGCTGGCTAATGGTACAGGGGTAGTAGGTGGTTAATGGCTTGCCAAAATTTCAGAGGGTTGTTTTTGGTGTTTTTGCTGACAAGTTTGGAAGTATGTTTTTTATTTGTCTATTTTTAATTTGTTTTTTGGCTTGATTTCTTAGCAACTTGTAGAAGGTTAGGTTATCATTGCTTCTACTGTTATGGTAAAGAGTTCATGCTCTATCCCTTTGCTTGAGGAGAAGTTTAGTTGCTTTAGATAACCACGGTAGTTGTTTGGCTTTGGCATGAATTTTTCTAATGGGAGTTAAACTATTTAGTATTTCAAGAAAAACCTTATTAAAATACTGTACAGCAAGGTGTAAGTGAAGGAAGTTTGAAGATCAGTCAAATTGCTGTAGTAGTGCACTGAAAATGCAGGGGGAGAAGTTTTTTTTTTGTTGTGGATGTGTTTGTAAGAGATGTAGGCTTTGTGTAGCCATTTCCTAACAAGAAAGGTAGGGGAGTGATTGCTTAGGGTATCTGAAAGACAGCCAGCATCATAGCCTATATTGGGATTATTTATCAAAATCCAGTCTACTATAGATTGCTTGTCGGAATGTTTGTCTATGCATGTGGGATGGTTATTAATGGTTTGAGAGAAGTTCTAGAAGTTTATAAAGCAGGTGGGATTTTTGGAGGATCAGGTAAGCCAGCCTAGGTTCAAGTCTCCTAGAATTATTGTTTCTTGATAAAAATTGGTAGAAGTCCAGCAGAGAATATTTTCTATGGTAGGGAGATTGTTATCAAGCGGAACGTAGATAGCAATAAGAATTATGGACTTATGGGCTTTTATTTCTAGACTGACCAAGCTGAGACCTCCGGCACCCTCTCTGTCCAACCAGTGGCTCGTGTCCCTGCCCAAGCAGCTGACACACACACACCCTTTCAGGTTTAATTTACACACACCCACACCTGGGAAAGGCTAGCACAGGTTTACTAGCTATGCCCCCTTCTGCCCAGACTATAAGGGAGTTTTCACTGCCAAAAGTCACTCCTGCTAGCTACCTTAAGGCCCTTCCAAGGGTATCCAATATACTGACTGATATTAATATTAATACAAATGGTAATTTGACCAAGAGCAAAGCTATTAGGAGTGGTCCACACAGTGTCACCAAATAACTATGCAAGTACTCTCAAAACTTAAATATCTCTAGACAGATCAGCCACAATGAAAGATTTAAATATATTTAATAATAAATAATAAAAGAACAAGAAAATACTTAGTGTATAATCAGAGTTAAAAATCACACAAAATATTTAAAACAACATTGCAGGACAGTCTCAAATAAATAAAGAAAATATCTAAACTAAGCTTTCCTATATATCTGACTATATGTAAGTGAATTATACTATTCCCTAGTAACTTAATTCATCAGAGCAAGGCAGATGTGGTGAATGATTCTTGCCAAGTCCAAGACAGAACACAGAATGCTCTGTCTCACTAAGAGACTTCTCAAATTAATATCTCAAATATTACTGCTGGGATAACTTGCAGAATGACATCATTTCTTGTCATCTGGCTAAAACAGGTGAAACCCTCACTACTGGAAGCTTGGCAGTATTTAGCATCTACCTGTGAAAATACATAGTCCTCAGATCTTCGGCAGATGCTGAAGTCATAAAACAACTGTATTTCTTCATACTTTCCGAGGTAGTAATTAGTTCACTCCGAAGACAATACAGAAAGCTTCTCAGCACAGACTCTATGTCTCTTGTACTAAAAACTGAAAGATACCATCTTTTATTGTGTAGCCATAAATTAAATTTCAGCTATTTTTCTGAAGTTAACCTCCTGTATTCCAGCTTTCACTATTAAAATATATACATTTAAAGAGTTACAACAGTGCATGTACATTTCTGTTCTCTTCCAGTAGGCCCACTGTGGTTACATTTTAAGCATAAGCACTTTATAAAATACCTTTTTAACACAAGTCTGTACAAACCTAGTTTGACATACACATGACATACAGTTCTAATACAGTTGTAACACAAGTATCTTACATAAATCATGTTAATATTCACAAATGACATATAATTATTTACAAAATTCCAGACAGCTGTGCAGGCAGTATCTCCTTTTGTCACAGTTCTTCCCCACTTCCAAGACTCAACCTAGATTTTTCAACTGACCCTTGAAAAACATTGTTTGAGAGCGATGAACCTACATGGGAATATATTACCCATATCCTGTCTTGAGATTCCAGCTGCCTTTGTATTGCTGACCCCAGTACTGTGCTGCAGTGTCATATCATATGCCTACAAGCCTAGCCTCCACCACAGTAATTTGGATTTTGCTGCTTGGTTCCCTGTGGCCACAGATCCTCCCCCGACTCCTCCTGCCTTCTACTGCAAATACTTAGCAGCAGGGCCTCTCTATCATGCTATGGTTTCATCATGTTAACATGGTACAATTTGAGCCCCTGCTTCCTGCCTAGCAGTTCTACCATGTAGTTCACATCAGTGACCTTCCTTACCACTTTGAAGGGGTCATCCCAAGCTGCCTGTAGCTTCTGACGGGAATGAGAACCAAAACCTGCTGCCCCACAGCATACTCTCTATCTTGAGCATTCCTGTCATACCAAACCATTTTCTGTTGTCGGGCTTCTGCCAGATTCTCCTGGGCCAAGTCCATGTATTCCCTGAGCCTTGTCTTGAGGTTTAGGACATATGCCACAACATACTCCTTGTGGAATTCAAACACACCCTCCCACTCATCACGAATCACATCTAAAAGTCCCCTCACCCTATGCCCATACAGCAACTCAAAAGGTGAAAACCTGTGGATTTCTGGAGCACCTCTCTGTAAGCAAACAGATGGGGCAAATATTTACCCAACTCCCTCTTAAACTGGTCTGCAAATGCCTGTAGCATGATCTTTAGTGTAGAATTTAACCTCTTCACAAGACCATTAGCCTGGGGGTGGTGGGGGTGGTCTTTAGGAGCTTTACGCTATAGTGCTTTCACAGACAAATCAGCAGGTCTGACATGAAATTGGCAACTCTGCCAGTCAGTATTTCTTCTGGGAAGCAATCGCTAATAAAGCATTTGCCACCTTTTCTGCCTCAATGGAGGACAGAGCCACCACCCTCAGGGTATCTGGTAACATAATCTACTACCACTAGGATATACTTCTTTCCTGTGGAACATGGGGTACTCAGAGGCCCCACAATATCCATAGCTACCCTCTGAAATGGCTCCTCAATCACAGGCAAAGGCATCATAGAAGCTTTGACCTTGTCTCCTGCCTTGCCTACCTTATGGCACTGCTCACTGGTCCTACAGTACCCTGTTACATCCCTGGAAATCCCCGGCCAATAAAAGTTCTGCACAATACATCTCTTTGTATGCTTTATGCCCATATGACTGCAAAGAGAATGTCATGGGCTACAGCTAGAAGTGTCAGATGGTAGGCTCTAGGCACTACCAACTGCTGTATTCTCTCACCCTCTAATCCTCCCACAGGAGTCCACTCTCTATACATTAACCCTTTGTTCCAGTACACGGATTCCTCTTTTCCTTGAGAATCAGGTGCCTCCCTGGCTACTTCCCTCAAGTCTTGTAATATACGGTCTGAGGGATAAGCCTATCTCAACTCTCTCTTTGTAACCCTTCCCAGATACCCTTCCACAGGAAGTCTGGTATCCTCTGACAGTGGTGCTTCACTGTCAGCCTGGGTACTACTACTCACCTCTGCCCTTGCAATCGCTCTGTCCAAGGGAACATCAGTACCCACAAGCAGCTGCGGCTCACCCTCAATCTCACTGCTACAGGGTAGCTCCATCCCTGAAGTAGCCACCTCACCAGTTCTGGCTTCAAGTGTGCAGTCTGTCTGGGTCCAACCCAGGCTACCAGACCCACATGCTCATCTCTAAGCCTGACTGTGTGTAACTGCATGCACACAAGGTACTGCATCATCAAAATAATTCCCTATCAGGAAATCTGCAGGGATATCCTCAAACACACCTACTCACTTGCTTCCTTTTCCACCATCCCAATCAGGGTGAACCCTAGCCAAAGATATTTGGAATGGGGTCCCTCCTAAAGCTCTGACTGGAGTAGACTGCCCAATCAAGTAGTGCTCCTCTTTAACCACTGCAGGCTTCACAATGGTTAGGTCAGAGTCTGTGTCTCTTGTAGCAGTGGCCTGTTTCCCATCTACTAAGATAGGATATAACCTCTTGTGGTAGTTTGGTACCCTTGCTGCCTCCAGACAACTTACTGCTGGCATTCTGTCATTCCCACTTGCTGGCTCTCCTACCTTTTGTTCCGCACCTTGTCTTAGTGGGTATCTATATGCTACATGGCCTCACTGGTTACATTTAAAACATTTAACCATTGATCCTGGCCATGCACCTGAACTAGTGGCTTCCTCTACTACTGGCGGACTCTGTTGGGGCAGTTTAGGCTGCCCACCATGGGTTCCCTTAAACCCCATGTGCAGCACTGGTTAGCCCTTTCCTGTGCAGTGATGCCCTGCTCGCTAGGTATAGGTCTCCCTTTTTCCCCAACTGCCAACCAGGTTCTTATGTCCAGGCAATACAAAGTGCTAAGGGCTTGTTCCCTCACCAAAAGGAATGCCAGCCCTTCAAAAGTGGTGACCTGACACCCACTTACCCACCTATGAAAATAAGTGCTTAACTCAGCAATATATTCAGACACACTTTTATCTGCATTGCATCTATGCTCACAAAAATTTTCTATAAGCTTTACGTGTTAACCTAGTTTGATATACACATGACATACAGTTCTAATACAGTTGCAACACAAGCATCTTACATAAATCATCTTGATATTCAGAAATGACACATAATTATTTACAAAATTCCAGACAGCTGTGCTGGCAGTATCTGTTTTGTCACAATTACAACAAGCAATGTTAGTTAAGAATAGAAGAGAAAAGCGTATTTAGTTTGATTTTGTTATACTTCTGATTATGCCGGTTATTTAATCAGAGAGAAGTTTAGATACATGCAGTATACTGCAGGCTAGTTGCAGTGTCCAGGAGAATACACTATGTGGATGGATGGGGGTGGGTAGTAAGCCAAGAATTACAGCTCTAGCTTGGTGTGCACGCCACTTACATATTGTTACAGTGCACAGTGACTGTGAAATTTACAAATGCACATACTTAATTTCACAGGTTGCAGGGAGTTCCAGGCAGAATGTTCTTGTTAGTTATATTTTTCCTTTTGTTTTGGCTGAGCAGGTATATTGTAAGGAGGGGGAGCACCCACAGCTTCAGAGAGAATGAGTGGTTAAAATATTAATTTTCTTGTTAGGTAAAATTTTCCTTTTGTTTTGGCAAAGTAGGTATATCATAAGGGGGGGGGGGGGTGAGTGCCCGCAGCTTCAGAGAGAACGAGTGGCTAAAATATTAATTTCCCAGGTTGCAGGGAGTTCCAGGCAAAATGTTCTTGTTAGTTATATTTTTCCTTTTGTTTTGGCCAAGCAGATATATCATAAGGGGAGCGCCCGCAGCTTCAGAGAGAACCAGTGTCTAGAATTATGGTGAGCACACCGCGCTGTGGTGGGGAGAACGAATGCAATCTACTGCCACCTCAGAGCAACAGGTTCACTAGTTCAATTCTTGGCTTGAGGACCTTCTGTTTGAAGTCTGCATGTTCTCACTGTATCACAGCATAGGTTTTCTCCTGGAGCTCTGGTATTCCTCCACCTCCCAAGATATGTGGTAGGTGAACTGGTGTTCTCCAGATTACTCATAGATGTACATATACTGTGTGTGTGTGTGTGTGTGTGTGTGTGTGTGTGTGTGTGTGTGTGTGTGTGTGTGTGTGTGTGTGTGTGTGTGTGTGTTTTGAGTGCCTTGTGTCTACAGGTCCCCAAGATAAGATCATGCACTCTGGCAATATTATAAAAGGATAAAGCATGTTACCAGAAAATAGCTGGATGGATGATCAGCCACTATAAATTAAAGCCTACACCTCACACAAAAACACCGGAGGTCACAAGTAAGGCATAACCACACATAATTCTTGGCCCCAGTACATTATTTTCTGTAACACATACATACACACACACACACACACACACACACACACACACACACACACACACACACACACACACACACAGACATTGTCAGGAATAGCCACCCCCCCAAGCCATAGGATGTCACCTGCTACAACATGACAGCAAAAAAAAAACTAAAATAGGTAATGCTATTACATATTGGTGGATTCCCTTTAAAGCACAATTTTAAATTAAAAAAGAGAAACTATGCATCTGACACAGGCTCCCAATTAGCTGTTTGAAGCAACACAGGCACAGTTTTGCTACTCACTGTGCTATTTGCATATGCACCAATCCAAGGGAGCTACAACTTTAACAAACTGTCATGAGTCACAATATACAACTGTCCCCATCTGAGATGCAATATACCCGAAAGCTGAGCTAAAGTGCTAAACTCCGGTGACTATGACAACCTATCACAAAAACACAACTTCCCACCAGTCATAACAGCACATGCAACCTACACAGCCCAAACAGGTGTACCACAGCCAAAGGATTAGGCCTCATCTGCGCAAATTTACCCTGACTTATACTGCCCTACATTCAGCTAACTTCCTGTTCCATAACTGTACCACTAATGGTGCTCAAAAACTAATGTCACTAAACACAATGCACCATATTGTATATGTATTCTGGTTACTGCAGATAAGAAGGTGAGATAAATAAATGCAGTATAAACCTCAGAATATGCACTATCCTGATACAGAAAAAATTAATTATAAAACAGCAATATATACAAAAAAATGTACAAAACACTGAGAAAAGGGAGGTTATAGATAGATGAATATATATAAATAAAAAAAGCACAACACATGATTATAGTTCATTTTTATGCTGCTACTGATTTCAAGTTTCTTCTAGGGCTCACCCGTATCATTCCTTCTCATGGTTTCCCAAACCCTGGATGGCCTCCACCATCTACTGCAGAGACACGAGCAACTCCACCCACAGCACAACCATTCCCACCCTCCCTGCCTTGCCATCAAGCACCAGACCCACTAATTGAACTTGGGTTGCCTGGACTGCAGACAGGACTTTATCCCTCTATACCACTAGAGAGGCAGCACTGAATATTTTAGAACAAACTGAGCAGCAAGCATGTCAACTCCTTTACAGTAGAATTAGTGTCAACAAATGAGAAAAAGAAGTTATGTATTCACCATAATGTTCCATGTGAGTTGTTCATCTCGCAGTCATTCTTACAGATGGGTTCGGAGCTAATCCTCGGCTCCGAGTCGGCCTTCTACAAAGCTTGAGGTCTTCAGACAACTCGAGGCCAAGTCCCTAGCCCATGATGCACCTTGAGTTACCTCAGATCTTGTTTGCTGTGTCTAACAATACCATGCGCCATTCTATCACTCTTTAGGAAAAACCCATAGAGAGATTGAGCAACCATGATAAAACTACTATCTTGGTCCTCGAAAACACCTGGAGGGGATAGGAGGGTGGGAAGTAAGAATGAAGGTGAGATGAACAACTCACATGGAACGTTATGGTGAGTACATAACTTCTTTATGTGAAGTTGTTCTATCTCGCCGTTCATTCTTACAGATGGGTAGCGTCCCAAGCACTACCTTTCTCAGGTGGCTCACGGGAGTATGTTTTTCAGGACAGTAGAACCAAAGGAGGCCCTGTCCCTGGAGGCCTTATCAACTTTGTAATGAGTGATAAAGGTATGAGGTCTTGACCAAGTGGCTACTGCACAAATGTTGTCTATAGAAAGCCTAGCAGAAAAGACAGAAGATGTGGATACTGCTCTGGTAGAATGAGCCTTAATTTTGTGTCGTAAAGGTAAATTGGCAGCTGAATAAGTGAAGGTGATGCAATCAGATAACCATTTAGATAGTGTTGTTTTTGCCGCTGGCATATCTTTCCTAGAATCTGAAAAGGAAACAAAAAGTTGTTCTGATTTTCTGAACTCTGGTTCTATCCAGGTAAAATCAGAGCTGTCTATGAACATCAAGCTTGTGCAGCATGTACTCTAAGTTGTTGTGTGTTTGGGAAATAACACTGGTAAATCTATGATTTGGTTAAGGTTAGCTTCAGTACAAACCTTAGGTAAAAATGAAGTATTTGTTCGCAGGGACACTCTGTCAGCATGAAAAATCAAATATGGAGGCTTTATGGACAAGGCCTGTAGCTCTGATACTCTATTTAGTCTTCCAAGGCAAAAATTTCAAATCACATGAAGATGCTGGCTTGAAAGGTGGGAGAATAATGCGTGAAAGCATAAAATTTAGGTTCCATGGGGTATAAGGGGAGTTCACTGGTTGTCTGAGGTGGAAGGTCCCTTTGAGAAAGGCTTTGGATAGCTTGTGTGACATTATGTTCAATCCTTCAAAGCCAAGATGAAAATTAGAGATGGTGGCAAGTTGTACCTGAACTGTTGCTGCCGCAGCTCCTTTGTTGAAAAGCACAGTCAAAAATTCTAGTACAGAGGAAATGGGGGCTTGGTAGGGATCAATGTTATTCTGAGAAGCCCATATAGAAAATCTCCTCCATTTGCTAAGGTAGAACTTCCTAGTAGAGGATTTATGAGAAGATATTAAAATATGCTGCATTTCGTTTAAGAGGTTATGGAACCTAGCTATGTTGGGAATTGGAGCAGCCAAGCTGTCAATTTTAGGGACTGAAGAGAGGGATGAAGAGCCCTTGAAGAATACGTCAGAAGGTCTGGAACTGGGTCCAGAATCCAAGGCTCTTCCAACAGATGAAGTCGAAGGAAGGGGAACCAAATCTGACGAGGCCAATGAGGGGCTATTAGAATGATGGTCCTTCCCATGGCTTTTGCTTTCTGTAATAATCTGGGTATCAAGGAACTGGTGGGAATGCATAGAGGAGACCCAGAGGCCAATCATGTAAGAGTGTGTCCCTTTGGGAATCTACCGGAGGGGGAATCAGGGCAAAGTAGCTTCTGCATTTTGTGTTCATGTGGGAAGCAAAAAGGTTGCCGCAAGGCTGGCCCCACCTGTGGAATATTCTCTCTGCTATCTCTTTTTTGAGGGACCACTCGTGAGGTAACAAAATCGCCCGGCTCAGTTTGTCTGCAATCACGTTGGATTTCCCCGGGATGTGTGTTGCTTTCAGAAAGCGCTGGGTGGATGTAGCCCACTGCTATACTCTTAGGGCCTCACGACAAAAGGGATAGGACCTGGTTCCTCCTTGTTTGTTCAAGTACCAGACCACTGACATGTTGTCCGTATGAATTGCAATTGTCCTCAGAGGGAGAGAGTCCTGCAAGTACTGCAACACCAAAAGTACTGCTCTCATCTCCAGGACATTGATATGCAGATGTGTCTGTTGTTCGGTCCATGTGCCTTGGGCTGCTCTTCCCTGAAAATGCCCCCACCTTATCAGGGAAGCCTCCGTGGTCACTGTGGCCGCTGGTGACGGTAGGATAAAAGGACAACCTATCATTACTTGAAGAGAGGTCAACCACCACTGAAGATCCTTTTTGCATGTGTTTGTTACAATTATGAGATGAGACAATGGGAGCTCTTGATAAGACCATTGAATGAATAGCAGCCATTGTAGAATCCACATGTGCATGTGACCCAACAGTATCGCTATTATTGCAGCTGCCATCATGCCTAACAACTTTAGCACTTCTGATGCTGGAGCATTGTCTCTGGATATGATGTTCTGGACTTGCTGACGAAGTAGTAAAACTCTTTCTGCTGGAAGTTTTAAAGTGGTGGAGGTGGTGGTGTCCAATTCTGCTCTGATAAAAATGATATGTTGCGATGGGGACAAGGCAGAGTTCTTTGAATTTATGGTAATGCCCAGATGGACTTCCTGACTACTGTGGCGATGTGACTATCATAGGAGAGACTACTGTCTACCTGGGTCCCAAGGTCTCTTATCATGCATTTGGTGTTAAGTAGATTGCTGCCTATGTGGTAGTTCATGGGTACATAGTTTTTACCAAAGGGGATGACACTGAACTTTTTGGCATTGAGCTTGAGGCCATGGCTCTGACACCAGGCATCTGTCCCAGCGAGGCCCTTCTGTAGGATGTCCACATCATTTGGGGGCTTGACTATGGCTCCTAGTTTGCAGTCATCTGCGAACTTCGTTAGCCAGAGGCCTTCTGTGTTAGCCTGTACGTCACAGAAGTAGATACCAAACAGGAGAGGTCCCAGGACAGAACCCTGTGGTACTCCACTTGTCACTGCTTTGAGGTCAGATTTGGAGTCTGCAACTTTTACAGTGTAGGTTCTGTCAGTGAGCCAGTTGGCAACCCATCTTGTGACGTAGGGATTTATACCTAGTTTAATGAGTTTAGCTATAATTCCAGAATGGGGGATGGTGTTGAAAGCCTTGGCGAGGTCAAGATAGGCTGTGTGAACCACCTTACCCTCATCTACAGCTTTGGTGACTGTCTCAAAGAAGTCGATCAGGTTCAGGAGGCATGATCTGCCTTTCACAAACCTGAACTGGGTGGGATCCAGAGTTTGGAGGTTACCAATGTCTTTGTTTATGAGTTCCATGATGATACGTTCCATGGCCTTGGAGACAAGGCTCGTCAGGCTAATAGGTCGATAGTTCCTGGGATCAGTGGTGGCTCCCGCTTTGTGGAGTGGGATAACTGTTGCTGTGCACCATTCAGTGGGCACAAAGCCTGATGCGAGGCTATTATTGAACATGGTGCTTAAGTGGGGAGACAGTTTGTTCTGAAGTTCGTGTAAAATGGGATGTTGTCCGGTCCCATGGATGCTGTGTTTTTGGCTTTAGAGAGTGAAGCTTTTACCTGCGTAGTTGTGATTACTGGGACCCTGCATTCTTCTTGTATAGATATGGGCCCTTTAGGGGGTGAGAGGGGGGACAAGTTAGCACTGAACCTATCTGCCAGGATGTTGGCAATATCAGTTGGTTCTGTAATTTTTGTGCCTTTGTGCTGTAACTCAGAGCAGATCTGGGTGTTGCCATCAAGATTTCTGACATAGCTATAGAATGCTTTGTGGTTGTCCTTGGAATAAGTGGTGATTTTGTTTTCGTAGCTAGCTTTGGAGGATCTTATAAGGGATCTCAGCATCTTACTGAGGCTGACCAGGGAGCTCCTCCACTCATGGGATTTTACTCTCTTTTACAACAGTTTCTTCCTTCTGTTGCACAGTTTGTTTATGGCAGGGGACCACCAGATTGGCTTCCTTTTTTTGGAGGCTAGCATCTTGGTTCTGTTTGGGATAGCACGATCCATGCACTCATGTAAGTGCTTACAGAGTGCATCTGTGTAGGATTCAGCAGTTGTAACTGTATTGTCCATCTGCATGGGTGTCATAAAGTTCACCACTTCGGTCTTAAGAAGCATGAAGTTGGCTTTGGAGAAAATTTTACTGTGGTTTCCTTAATGGGGGGTGGGGGCAGGATGTGGATATCAAGGGTGATTAGCTTATGGTCAGATCGGACCAAGGAGGAGTTGACTTCAGGTGTGGAATACCGGCAACTCATGTTGGTAATGACTAGGTCTAAGATATTGTTGTCCCTGGTGGCGGCGTGGATAAGTTGATCCAGGGCATTGGAGTTTATGAATTCCAGAAAGCATTGAGCTAAGGAGTTGGTACATGAGTAGTTTTCCCAGTTAATGGTGGGGTAGTTGAAGTCACCCATTATTAGGGTGCTTGGTTGAACCCTAATATTTTCCAGTACATCAAGAAAAGAGGAATGGGAATCCTGGGGCATGGTGGGGGATCTGTAGCAAGCTACAATTTGGATTGCAGTTTTGCCCAGAGTTAGTTGCACTTGGATAACCTTGGATGCATTATGCTGAGCAACTAGCCTGGAGGTGTGGATATCCTTAATGAATATGGACACACCTCCACCTTTGGTGTTTCGGTCCAGGTTACATGGCCGAAACATGTGGTATGAGTTATAGCCTGGTAGTGCAGGGGTGCTCTCTGGAGCCTTGAACCAGGTCTCAGTCACTGCACAGATATCAATGCTCTCCATTTTAAGGAGTGCCTTGAGTGAGTGCATTTTGAGATTTAGACTTCTAGCATTGAGTAGCATTACCCTCAGTTTTTGCTTGCCTGTTCCTGTTATGGTGGTGAATTTGTTATTTGAACCTTGCATATAAAAGGCACTATAAGGGCAGCAAGAGCCTTAGCCAGTATCCGGAATCCCAGGGGCGACAGGTGCAGGCCATCTGTGGCAAAGCATCGTGGTCTGTCGACCATGTCATCCCAAGCAGACAGATACTGGATCCCCATAGAATGACACCAGAAGCTTAGCCAATTGTTGAAGTCAATCATTTTGTCTTTGTACTACAGTATCATTCTGGGTGATGGCAGAATGCTACTCAGGGCTAAGGTCATACCTGCCTGGGCTACAAGATCGGAGAGCTCTTCCATGTCTCGTTTCATGTAGTCCAGGGAGGTACGTCTCAGGTCATTCACACCAACATGGACAATGGCTGAGTGCATGGGTTATGTGGCAGATCCTGGACCCCGACAGGGAGCTGACAGTAACCTTCTCCTTGTTTAGCCTGGTGAGTGGGACATCAGTGTGCCTGACTATAGAGTCACCTATGACTAGTGTGTTGGGTACGTTGTTTTGCCTTACTGCCTGTGGTTGAGTGGCACACTGAGTCTGTGGGCTATGTGTCATTTGGGTTGTGTTGGGTGATGGAGGTTGCTTGCGTTTCTGCTTTGGAGGTCTCTGTTGCTTAGACAGATTATTATTGAGAGCCTCTGTGAATGTTTTTGTGTTACTATGTATGGATTTTGGTGGTGTAGATTTAGTGAGACTATGTGATGAGTGTGGTGTGGTGCAAATGTTTACCTTCTGCTCATGACTGTCAAGTTCAGTCTTGGTTGGAGAGAGCTTTACCTCCAGTTTGGCTAGATAAGTGCATCTCTCACAGGTTGTAGTGTTGGGTGGTAGGAGGAGAGGGTTGTCTGAGTACATGAGGCAATTTCTACATTGCCTCAAGATGCCCAGATTCATCAGATAGACAGGAGAGAACACTGGGAGCTGACCCTTGGACATGCTGAATAAAAAGCTATTTCCCTCTATATAAGTGAGGAAAGTGAGTACAAGAGCTGTTTTTCTCTAAGCAAGTGAGAAAAGTAAGTACAAAAACTGCTTTCCTCTAGGTAATGAGGAAGACTGAGTACTATACTAATTAGTAGCTTATTTAGTGCTTACAAGTTCTGAACAAGTGCTGAGCATGAATAAGCAAATTTAAGTGCTAAAACTAAGAATCTGTATCTGCACTAGATGAGTTACAGGACAGAAACAAGTGCAAATGCAGGCTTTCAAATTAGAAAGTTGAGAGAGATGGAAGAGATTGCCCAAACGGCCAATAACTATAATTTCTGGGCCAGAACCACTCCTTATGTGGTAGATAGGTTACCTAGTGAGTATCACTCCCACTGATAAGCTAGAAGGATTCCCTCCAACACAGAAAGGCTTGGGGGCTCAGATGTTTACATACAGTCCTGGATACAGCAAATCTGTATTTGGAACACTAGTTACAGGAAAGGTAGAAAACAGGCTTACAGCTTTTTTTCAGAAAAGTAGTAAAAACAATTCACATGCAGTGTAAGTTAGCACACTTGAGTATGTAGCAATATTAGGTGGGAGGATGGCATAATGGTTAAGGTGTTTACCTGGCAAACATAAGGTGCAGGGTTTGATTCTCAAGTGGGGTAATTGGCTAAGCTTAAAATGGCCCACAAGGGGCAATTAGCCTAGTACTTACCTATTAACCTATGAACATTGTTTAAAAATGCAATTACATTAAAAAGCACTAAAAGCAAATGCAGAGAGTTTATTAGGCAGAATGTGGTAAAGAGATGAGACTGGGGGAGTGTCCCAGATCAAATCAGCAGTGGGGCGGGCAACTGCAAAAGCCACCAAATTTAAACTATAAGCCAAAAATAGGGAGGCTGGGTGGGACAAAACAGAGATCTAAGCAACAACTAACAGTACAAACTCTAAAAACCAAAAAATATATACTCAGCTCTGGATATGTGGATATGTGCAGATCAGTCTCTCAGAACAGTGAGACAACAGTTTCAACAGAGATCTAAGCAACAACTAAGATCTAAGCAACAACTAACACTACAAACTCTAAAAACCAAAAAAATATACTCAGCTCTGTATATTTGCAGATCAGTCTCTCAGAAGTGTGAGACAACAGTTTCAACAGAGATCTAAGCAACAACTAACAGTACAAACTCTAAAAACCATAAAATATACTCAGCTCTGTGTATTTGCAGATCCGTCTCTCAAAAGAGTGAGACAACAGTTTCAACATAGATCAAAGCAACAACTAACAGTACAAACTCCAAAAACCAAAAAATATATACTCAGCTCTGTATATTTGCAGATCAGTCTCTCAGAACAGTGAGACAACAGTTTCAACAGAGATCTAAGCAACAACTAACAGTACAAACTCTAAAAACCAAAACAATATACTCATCTCTGTATATTTGCAGATCAGTCTCTCAGAACAGTGAGACAACAGTTTCAACCGAGATCTAAGCAACAACTAACAGTACAAGCACTAAAAACCAAAAAAATATAATCGGCTCTGTATAGTTGCAAATCAGTCTCTCAGAACAGTGAGACAACAGTTTCAAAAGAGATCTAAGTAACAGCTAACAGTGTAAACTCTAAAAACAAAAAAACTGAGCTCTGCATATTTGCAGATCAGTCTCTCAGAACAGTGAGACAACAGTTTCAACAGAGATCTAAGCAACAACTAACAGTACAAACTCTAAAAACTAAAAAATATACTTAGCTCTGTATATTTGCAGACCAGTCTCTCCGAACAGTGAGACAACAGTTTTAACAGAGATCTAAGCAACACCTAACAGTACAAACTCTAAAAACCAAAATATACTCAGCTCTGTATACTTGCAGATCAGTCTCTCAGAACAGTGAGACAACAGTTTCAACAGAGATCTAAGCAACAACTAACAGTACAAACTCTAAAAGCCAAACAAATATACTCAGCTCTGTATATCTGCAGATCAGTCTCTCAAAACAGTGAGACAATAGTTTCAACAGAGATCTAAGCAACAACTAACAGTACAAACTCTAAAAGCCAAACAAATATACTCAGCTCTGTATATTTGCAGATCAGTCTCTCAGAACAGTGAGACAACAGTTTCAACAAAGATCTAAGCAACAACTAACAGTGCAAACTCTAAAAACCAAAGTAATATACTCAGCTCTGTATATTTGCAGATCAGTCTCTCAGAACAGTGAGACAACAGTTTCAACAGAGATCTAAGCAACAACTAACAATACAAACTCTAAAAACCATAAATATATACTCAGCTCTGTATATTTGCAGATCAGTCTCTCAGAACAGTGAGACAACCATTTCAACAGAGATCTAAGCAACAACTAACAGTCTTCTTCTTTTGGATTTTCCTGGTTAGGGGTCGCCACAGCAGATCACCTGTTCATTCATGATTGGCAGTGGAGTTTTACAGTGTCGAGTTGCCAGCCCGGCGCCCAACCTTCCAAAGAAGGCACACACATGCACGCTCTCACATCTAGGGCCAATTCAGAGTGCCCAATCCACCTACAGCATGTCTTTGTGATGTGAGAGGAAACCGCAGCACCCGGAGGAAACCCAAGCGGCCACAGGAAGCCTGCAGACTCCACACAAAAGGCACCCCAGCCGAGGATCGAACCGGAGAACCTCTTGCTGTGAGGCAACATCGCTAACCACTGCACCACCGCGGCCACCCAAGCAACAACTGACAGTACAAACTCTAAAAAACAAAAAAATATACTCAGCTCTGTATATTTGCAGATCAGTCTCTCAGAACAGTGAGACAAGTGTTTCAACAGAGATCTAAGCAACAACAGTACAAACTCTAAAAACCAAATAAAAATATTCAGCTCTGTATATTTGCAGATCAGTCTCTCAGAACAGTGAGACAACAGTTTCAAAAAAGATCTAAACAACAACTAACAGTACAAACTCTAAAAACCAAAAAATATACTCAGCTCTGTATATTTGCAGATCAGTCTCTCAGAACAGTGAGACAACCGTTTCAACAGAGATCTAAGCAACAACTAACAGTACAAATTCTAAAAACCAAAAGGTTATACTCAGCTCTGTATATCTGCAGATCAGTCTCTCAGAACAGTGAGACAACAGTTTCAACAGAAATCTAAGCAACAACTAACAGTACAAATTCTAAAAACCAAAAAAAAAATACTCAGCTCTGTATATTTGCAGATCAGTCTCTCAGAATAGTGAGACAATAGTTTCAACACAGATCTAAGCAACAACTAACAGTACAAACTCTAAAAACCAAAAAATATACTCAGCTCTGTATATTTGCAGATCAGTCTCTCAGAACAGTGAGACAACAGTTTCAACAGAGATCTAAGCAACAACTAACAGTACAAACTCTATAACCAAAGCATATATACTCAGCTCAGTATATTTAAACATAGTCTGGCAGGCGGTCTCTCAGAACACAGTTTCCAGCAATTAAATGCAGGCTGTTACTAACACTTCAAATTAAGTGATCCTTCAGTTAGATAACACACAAGCTGTAAAATCCAGTTATACCAACTGAAGTCACGGCAGAAAATTTGGGGGGGGGGGGCAGTTTCAACAGATATCTAAGCAACAACTAACAGTACAAACTCTAAAAACCAAAAAAATATACTCAGCTCTGTATATTTGCAGATAGTCTGGAAGGCAGTCTCTCAGAACACAGGTTCCAGCAATTCCCTGCTCCCTGTTCCAGCTTTCCCTCTTAATCCCTCATAAAAGTGGTGACTCTTGGAGGAAAGGTGGTGAATTATACTCAATAAATAATGACATTATAAATTTGTTGTTTCTAAGGTAGGGGACTGTTTCATTTGGTTCTGATGATGTCGCCGAAGTGTCATACAGGGGAAGAAAGCACTTAACCTTGTTTTGTTGATTATATGAATAAAGATTTTACAACACTTAACTACCAGGATTTGCCTGTGTGGAGCTTATGGTGTAACTACTGGCTATGGACATTCCTTTATTTTTTCTTGGTCTGCTGGGACTGGTTGGATGACTCTTTCTTAGCAAGCTTGGACCTCTACTGTCGCTTGTTCCCTGTAACTGGGTGGAACGTCCGGAATTTTTGTTGTCAATAGAGGGGGGAATGGCATAGGGAATGAAATATCCTCTGGAAACTATACTTTGTACCCAGTTGTCATTTGTTATTTTGAGCCAGGCTTCTGGATACAAAGATAAGCGAACCCCGACTGCCTTCAGAGCAGGACAGTCAGGCCAACTTTAAAGAGTGCTGGTAGGTCTTCCCAAAGAACTGGTCTCTGTCACCCTGGTTTTGCAGATCCCCCTCTGCCACGAGGGCAGCATCTTCCATTATTGCCCCCTCCTCTGCCCCTGGAGGGGGGTTCACCACGTGTCCAGAAAGGCTCCTTGGGCTTTTCAGAACCACATCTTTCCTCCCTTTTGACCCTTGGGGTAGGGTCTAGTAGGGGAGAAAAAACAGACTCCGACGGCAGACAGAGTCTTTCCTTCCTGCTCACACCTGGTCAACGTTTCCTTTACTTTGGGCCTGAAAAGGGAAGAGCCATCAAAAGGGGGGTTGACAAAAGATGACTTAAAGGGCTCCGTGAAGAAACACAAGCGCATCAAGGAGTGCCTCCTGAGAGCAATTCCTGTACCCACTGCCCTACTTGTTCCATCAGCTGCATATGAAATGAGATGCATGGACGAGTTCACTATGGAAATGAGAGTTTGCAAGCTGAGAGGCAACTTTGTCTGAAGCTCCTGCAACTACCATACCCTGACATCTCCTTTTTGGTGGCTGCTGCCACAACCATGACATCAACTGGCACTCCCTTAGTGAGAAAGGACTTATCCTGAAGGGCAGAAATAAATTTATTGGGCCTCCTAGGGACAGGCTCCATGATGTCCGGAGACTCCCAAGCCCTTTGTTTTGACCAGCTCCATGAGCTCATCGAAGGGCGGAGACACCCAAGAGGTGGAGGGTTGAGACCCGAAAGCCTTCAGGAGAACTGACTCATCTTCAGTAGGGTTGGTGGACTTCCAACCACCCCTCTGCTTAGATTTCTAATATCTCTGCAAATGAGATATCTTCAGATGGGACTGTGAGGACCCTTCTGATTCATCTAAGTCGGTATCAGACATGAGAGACTCCTGCGGGGAGTCTAGGTTCTTCATCCTGCAAATTCTCCTCCTGGGAACCTCATCAGTGGGAACTTCTGGTGAGGTCTCAGAAGAGCAGGGGATACCCAGTGGGGCTTCCTGAGGCTCAGGGTATCTACGCTTCAACGGGATCTGTGAGGCAGAAGTGGACACAGGCGCTTTTGGGGAGGAGGTATTTGGACCTGAAGTTGTAGATGTCTTGGGGGACATCACTCTCCTCATGGCTTCAAAGGCACCTCTGCTGCCATGAGAAGGGGCCGCTGGATCCGAAGAAACAACTGATTCCCTTGGCACCAGAAAAGTGGGCTCCGAACCTGAGGTAGGAGCCAAACTCATCCGAGCCGAGGCCCCGAGAGGCAAAGTCAGAACCGACAGGTCAGTCCGACTATCCTCCCTGGACCCGACTGGAGAGTGTCGGCTCCTAGACTCCTCAATAGGCACCGAGGAAGTCAAACTAAATGGAACCGATGGCACTGGAGTAGGCGTCGGCTCTGAAAGTTCAATAATCATCAGGTCCAACTCCTCCAGCTCCGAAGGCTTAGAGGAGGAAATGAAGACGATGGCATAACAGTCTTCAGTTCTGAAACCACTAGGGTCAGAGCCGATAAAAATTTAGGAAACGCCGGTGCCTGTAGCAACTTCTGCACCACAAGATCCACATCCAAATCGGATAGGCTGATCGAGGACCGAGATGAATGTATGGAGGGTGGTACCAACTAGAGAATGGGAGACTTTCATACTTTGGAGATCGGTTCCAAGACTGGGGACCGGCTCCGCAAAGACAGGAAGCTCGGCTCCAAAGGCTGTGGAGCCGACGTTGATGTTTTTTTAGATTTTGTCACATCAGTAGAAGAAGCCTTAGTAGACTTTTGAAGACTTGGGGGAGATTGGCTAGATTTATCCTGGTCACTCAAAGCTTCCTGAAATGAAGATTTTAAACGTCCTCTGTCAATGAGTTTTCTTTTTCTCTCATGTAAAACTCTGGAAGAAAAAGAATGGCAAATGGAGCAGCTCTCTTGCAACTGCAAGGCTCCAAGACAATAAACACAATTTACGTGACTGTCTCAGATATCTTTTGTCCACATTTTGGACACTTTTTAAAGCAAGACTTAGGATGCTTGTCTTTCTCCTGGTCAGCCATATTGAAATCTACACTACCAAAAATTCTACTGTACAATAACAGACTGTAGTCTCAAAGAAGAATACACACACACACACACACACACACACACACACACACACACACACACACACACACACACACACACACACACACACAGCTTTAGCAAACTTAAACTACAGTAATTAGCCCTAAACAACAAATGGGCTGTAACTATAACTATCTAAATGCACTCACACACACTATGCCTAAAGTTTAAAGAATCTTATTTAAAATACAAAGCTATACATATAACTATGCTAATATTTATAAAGGCACACCAAAGAAGGGAAGGGAATATTAAAGGCCTACAAAAAAACGAAGGCCAAAAGGAGAAGAATTATCTAATATTAAGCTATCAAAGTTATAAGTATGAATAACTATCACTAACTATTATAAGTAATACCACATTTAGAAAAGTTTTGAGAAAAAAAAAGCTATACTGACCCGAGCTGCGCTAGGAAACCTCCAATCTATTCATAAGTTCATACTAGGCTATCTGCCCTAGGGCATTTATAAGCCTAGCCACAGTGTGTTTGGCTTTCGCCACCCATTTTAAATTAATTTTGCTATGCTCTTTTTCGAGGTTAGTATACTGTGCCTCTGTCTAACAGTGACACAGAAATGATAACCGGGGTAAACCTACGATCTCCCATCCACTCATCAAGATTCCTCTTGAAGAGAGTCAATGACGGACTCTGCCTAACCTGGACTGGGATTTTATTCCAGAGTCAAGGGAGCCTCTGGGTTATGAATCTTTCCCTCCAGCATGTCCTATTTATTTCAGTGCTGAGGTTCAAGTCTCTCGAGCGGGTAGTTCGATGGGATTTGGATTTTCTGAGGTGCAGCATGTCCATTAATTCCGGGTTGGACATGGCTTTATACGTCAGGCACAGAGCGCCTCTGAGCAGGCGGTATACCACTGAGTAGAGCTGGAGTTTCTTTAACCGGGCAGCATATGGCATCTGTTTGAGCCCTTTGATCCTCTTGGTGAGGTACTTTTGGGGTCTTTACAGTTGCTGCAGGTGTCTGGTAAGGTACATCCCAAAAGGGGCATTGTACTCAATTATGGGCCTGATGAGGGATGAGTAAAGAGGCACGATGACCTCCCTGATCTAGATGTGAATCCCTTCATGATTAGGTGGGCTATATAAAATGTTCTTCTAACCACTTTGGCCACGTGGTTGTCAAATGAGAGATTGCTATCAACTTGGGTCCCCAGGTCCCTAATTACTTCTTCTGTACTTAATGGATTACCACCTATGTGGTAATTTGTGGGCACTTTGTTTTTGCCAAAGGGGATGACTATACACTTTTTGGCATTTAGCTTGAGGCCATGGCTCTGGCACCAGTTGTCTGTTTCTATGAGGCACTTTTGGAGGATGCTTGTGTCGGCTGGAGAGTCGATTATGGCGCCCAGTTTGCAGTCATCTGCGAACTTGGTCAGCCACAGTCCTTCCATGTTGGCCTGTACCTCCGAGAAATATATAATGAACAAGAGAGGTCCCAGGACTGAGCCTTGTGGGACGCCACTTGTAACTGGTTTGGAGTCTGACATGGCTCCAGCAATTCTAATCATGTGGGTTCTGACCTTGAGCCAGTTTGCAACCCATCTAGTGACATAGGGGTTTATATTTAAGCTGGTGAGCTATCTATAATGCCGAGTGGGGTATTGTATCGAAGGCTTTTGCGAGGTCCAGGTAGGCTGTGTGGACCACCTTCCCCTCGTCAATGGCCTTGGTGACTGTTTCAAAGAAATTGACCAGGTTTAAGAGGCAGGATCTGTCCTTAACAAAGCCGAACTGGGTAGGATCCAGTGTCTGTAGGTCCCCAATATCTTTATTTATGAGGTCCATGATGATCCTTTCCAGAGCTTTGCAGACCAAGCTAGTCAGGCTTATAGGGCGATAGTTTCCAGGATAAACTGAGGCACCACCTTTGTGGAGAGGGACCACTGTTGCTGTACGCCACTCTTTGGGTACATATCCTGCAGTAAGGCTGAGATTGAACAGTAGTTTTATGTTTGGGTTTAGCTCTTCTTGGAGTTCATGTAGGACGCAGCCCGGGACACCATCTGGTCCCATTGATGCTGTGTTTTTTGCTTTGGAGAGGGCAGCTCTTACCTGAGCATCTGAGATGTCAGGGGCAGCACTCTGTTGGGATAGATATTTGCCCTTTTGGTGGGGAGGGGGGGGGAGAAGTTTGCACTGAACCTGTCAGCTAGGATGTTGGCAATGTCTGTGGGTTCAGTGTATTTTTTGTCATTTTGGACTAATTCTGAGCATATCTGGGAATTCCACCCATGTTCCTAACATAACTAAAGAAAGCCTTGTGATTATCCTTAGTGTCCTGTGCAATTTCTCTCGAAGCTGGCCTTAGACGATTTTATGAGTGCCCGTAGTTTTTGCTAATACTGATCAGAGATGCCTTCCTTTTGGGATTTTGCTCTATCATGTAGTAGCTTCCTCCTTCTATTGTATAGTTTGTTTATGGCTGGGGTCCACCAGACAGGACGTCTGCCTTTGGAGGATTGGGTCTTGGTTTTATTTGGGATTGCAAGATCCATGCATTCCTGAAGGTGTTCATAGAATGCGTTTATAAAGGATTCTGCAGTCTGGGCCGTATTTTCCACAGGCCCGGGGCTTTGAAGGATTCCACCTCGGTTTTGAGGAGTGTGAAATTTGCTTTAGAGAAGTTTTTCACTGTGGTTTTCTGGGCAGGGGTGGGGTCGGGATGTGAATATCCAGTGAGATTAGTTTATGGTCTGATCTTACCAGTGAGGGATACACTTCTGGTCTGGAGCATAGAGTCCCCATGTTGGTGATGATCAGGTTCAGTATGTTTTCCCCTCTTGTGGGAGTGGTAACAAGTTGTTCCATAGCATTTGAGTTTATAAATTCTAGGAACCTTTGGGCTAGGGTGTTGGAGCTAGAGTAATGCTCCCAGTCTATGTTTGAGTTGAAGTCGCCCAATATAATGGTGTTTGGAGAGACCTTCATATTTTCCAGTGTTCTCAGGAAGGCCGAGTGGGGTTCCTGGGTTTGGGAGGGTGGTCTGTAGCAGGCTATAAACTGGAAGGCAGTTTTACCCACTGTTAGTTGCACATGGATAGTCTCTGATGCTTCGTGCTGTGCCACCAACCTGGAGGTGTGGGTATCTTTGATGAATATTGATACTCCACCTCCTTTTGTGGTTCGGTCCAAGTTTTGGGGCCGAAAAGCATGGTATGAGGTATAACCTGGTAGTGCTGGGGTGCTCTCGGGAGCCTTGAACCAGGTTTCTGTTACTGCACAGATATTGATGTTCTCCATGCTAAAGAGAGTTTCGAGTGCATGCATCTTGAGGTTTAGACTTCTGGCGTTGAGTAGCATTACTCTTAGTTTCTTATCCCTTGTGATACCTATGGAGGTGGGTTTGTCTTTTGAGCCTTGCCTAAAAAAGGCATTATGGGGGTAGCAAGAGCCTTTGCCAATATCCAAAGCCCAGGGTGACAGGTGCAAGCCGTCCCTAGCGAAGCATCGTGGCTTGTCGAGCATGTCATCCCAGGCTGACAGGCATTGGATCCCCTTTGAATGACACCAATACTTAAGCCAATTGTTGAAATTGATCATCTTGTCTTCATATTGTGGCATCATTCTTGGTGAGGGTAAGATGCTACTCAAGGTCAGGGTCATACCGGCCTGGGCTACATGCTCAGAGAGCTCCTCTATGTCTCTTTCATGTAGTCCAGGGAGTGCGTCTCAGGTCATTCACACCAGCATGGACAATGACTGAGTCATATTTGTACTTGCCTTGGAGTGACCTGAGTGCTTGTGTTATGTGGCGGATCCTAGTGCCCGACAGGCAGCTCACCGTGACCTTCTCCTTGTTCAGCCTGGTGAGCAGGATGTCAGTGTGCCTGATGATAGAGTCACCTATTACAAGTGTATCAGGTGTGTTGTTTAGCCTTAAGGGCTGTGACTGTTCGGCACACTGGCTTTGTGAGCTATGTGCTGCACGTGTTTTGTTTTGGGGTAGTGGTTGCTTGGGTGTCTGCTTTGGAGGTCTCTGCTGCTTAGGCAGATTTTTATTTAGAGCCTCCGAGTATGCTTTTGTGTGTTTATGTGCTTGGTTTGCTGTCGTGGTGGGTCTATGTGAGACTGGAATTGCAGTGAGTGTGGTTTCCTTCTCCTCCTGACTGGTTACGCCAGTATTGAGTTGAGAGAGCTTAGCCTCCAGTTTGGCTATATGGTTGCATCTCTCACATGTGTTGGAATTTGTTGGGAGGAGGAGAGGGTTGTCTGTGTACATGAGGCAGTTGTAACATTGCCTCAAGGTTCCCAGATTCACCAGCTGGACCAGAGAGGAGATTGACATCAGACCTTTGGACATGCTAGAATAGTATTGGGAATTCCTTTATAATTGAAAAAAAGGGCCAATGGGGAACAAGGTACTCAAGAGGAGTTTGTGAGGGTGTAGTGCTTTTAATGTTTTAGTGCTGACTTAGTGAGCAAGTGCCAGGTAACTTAAATGCAATGTGTTACAGGTAACTTAAATGCAAAAACGACAAACAGTAACTTTCTTTCAAGTGAAACAAGGAAATAAGTACAGTAAGCAATGCAGATATCACTAGGGATCCACAGAAGCGCTGAAAAGCCGCGTTTTAGGTGAAATTAGCATTTCAGGGAAATAAGCAAACAAACAACAAGCATACAAACAAAGCTAGATTCAGCAGGCCTGGATCTAGTCTATGCTACAACAAACAAGGTGTACCAATTTCAGTAAGAAACAGTTCAAATATGCAGGCACTATAAGCCTTTAACCAGAAATTCCCAGCTTAGAAGGGCAGAGTCCAGCCTCTCCTCCCACAAGAGTGCAGACCACAAACCTTCTTAATGTAAAATAACTGGCCTGAAGCCCAAGTGCTTAAACCAGAACTAATACACTTTTAAAATAACAGACACTGAGCCCTCAATCAGCAGTTCCCAACTTAGAAGGATGTAAGCTACCTGTCCTGCCACCACAGTGCAGGCCACAAACCTTCTTAATGTAAAACAACTGGTCTGAAGCCCAAGTGCTTAAACTAAAAGTCTTAGAATGAGTTACACCAAGCAGTAATAAATACAATTGAGTACTTTTAAAATGACGCAAAAGCAAAATAAAGTAGGAAGAAACACAAATACAGTAAAAGCAGATAAATTTTTTTTTTTTTTTTTTTTTTTTTTTTTTAGTGGAAAGAGAGAAAGGAGTAGCAGAAACTAAGCTGATTGGCCTTCTCAAATGTTTTCCCTGTACTGGGTAGAATGAGGTAATGACACTAGACTGGGAGGAGGGTCCCAGATCAAATTTACACTAGGGGCGGGCAACTGCAAAGCCACCAACTATAAAAACACTATACCAATAGGGAGGGAGGGTAACAAACTGCAGAAATGTTTCTCACACCTGAAAAGCAGCAGTGAGCCTTTAAACAGCTAAAGGAGCCTCTAGAAAAAAGAGTTTTAACTGCAACAAGTTATTACAAACAAACAACCCAATAGATGCTTAATAAAAGTGGACAATTTCCAGTTAATACCTCACACACAGTGAAACTAGCTAGAAAAATACACAGTACACAAAGTGCTATAAATAACAGCAGCAAACTAGATCTGAGGTAACTCAAGGTGCATCATGGGATAGGGACTTGGCCTCGAGCTGTCTGAAGACCTCGAACTTTGTAGTAGGCCGAATCACAGCCGAGGATAGGCTCCAAACCCATCTGTAAGAATGAACAGCGAGATAGAACAACTTCACATCCAAGAGTTCTTTTACTACACTTGAACGATATCTAGGTGTTTTACTCTGAAAGTAAGTTACACACCAATGAAGCTTCTTCCACAAGGAAGTCTTCTGTCAGTTCTAATGGTTCAAAGTCTCACAGTACTGTTACACATTGCTTTGAGTATGTCCATGTTTTTCCTCTGTAGTTCAGAAATCTATTACTGGACATGATGTTTCCATATGAGCTGGTGTGGGCCTAAATGCTTCCTGCACAAGCCGCAGCGATGTAGTCACAACTGTGGTGTTAGCTGAAGACTACTAGATTTCTACATTAAGAATGGAATTGGAAATTGTCTGTTTTGGCAAACATACACTTAATTTCTGGTTTCATCATTTCACTCTCCGATTCTTTCTTGTGCATTATTTCGTGTGTTAATATCATACACACACTTAATTCAGTTATGGCTGTCTTGGCTTGTTTTAAGCTTTTTTAAACAATCAGAACTTCCATACTAACTGATAATAGTAAGTCTCTCATACTGACCATCATCGGCACTGACATCAGCCTCTCTTTAACCATTTTGTGCGTGGGGTCGGGATGCCACATCAAATGTGCCCATCACCTACATCCAATGTTCACATCACTAGGTGATATCTAGTTTAAAAGCTTCTTCCAAAAGAGATGACTGGACATTATTTTTACAGCACTTTTGGCTTCCTGACACTGTCTACAGCAGGATATAGGTACCTCATCACAGGTTTTTCAAGTGCAGCTGGCAGGTTATGGGGAGACATGGCTTCTTACATTTCCATGGATTCATCTGGTGGCTTGCCTTCATAAATTGAAGAAGTAATGTTCTCTATTACACTGAATTATTATATAAAACATTTTTTGCAATCCATGCTTAAAGGTAGCAATCTGAAGTTACTTTGGGTATAAGAAGCTCATCAGAATCCACATGAACTCAACCTGCTATTATCAAAGTCATTCTTCTTACCTTCCTTTCATATGTCACATAAGTTCATGTGTAGGTACTAGGCAATCAGTCTGTAGATTATTACAAACCTAGTCAAAAACCCTAGTCAGACATTCAAAAAATTCCCTACAGCCTTAAGGAGGGCTAAACAAGATACACTAGGGGAGAAGTTAAGACACTACTCAATTATCTAGGTTTACTTTGAAGATGGTAAGGATGCTACTTTTCTTGACATGTGCTAGAAGTTTCCTTCAAAGTTAAGGGGTATGAATCTATCGTACTACTGTGTCTTATTTATCTGTTGATGGACGTTTAGTTTCTTTAGCTGATTATTTGATGGACCATTTATTCTTTGAAGGAATAGTAGATCAAAGTGGGTTGGATACTTCATGGCTCTAAAGGTCAGACACAAATCACCATGGATGTGTGTATAACAGACAAAATACAGAGAGAGAGAGAGATAGAGAGACGGAGAAAGGGCTGCAGGTCTGATAATCTAACAAAGATTTTTGAGGCCACTGACTTTTTCATTTTTGAATTTCAAATGTTTCTCAAGTTGAGTACCGTGTTTAGACAAATACATGCCTTAAGGTGCATTAAATTCAATAATGGGTCTGGTGAGATACAAGTAATGAGGAGTTAAGTCTTCTCTGGATCTATAGGAAATAGCATTTGAAATGTGATGATCCCAACAGAAGGTTTTACTGCAGAGACATGACGGCCAAATGATAAGGAATTATAAATAAGAGTGCCTTGATGACTTACAACAGGGTTTGATTCGAAAGGTGTGCCACTTATATGGGATAAAAATGTTTTGTACACTAAAATGGACTATACTGCATTTTTTCACATTTAATTTGAGACCATTGTCTTTACTCCAATTGTTAATGCGATCTAACCCATGATAGAGTAATTGTGAGTCAGCTGAAGAAAAATAACAGTACCTAATTTACAGTCATCTTCAAACTTAGATAACCATAGGCAAGGAGTATTGCCTTGAAGGTCTGAAAAAAGATGCCAAAATGGAGAGGACCCAACACTTAGCCTTGTGGTACACCACTGGTAAGTGTTTTGCTTTCAGAAGGGGCACCTGTGGCTGTTACCACATAGATTCCTTCAGACAAGTATCCATCCACTGCACAACATAAGGATTTATATAATCTGTCAATAATATCTGCATGGGGAATAGTGTCAAAGACCTTAGCCAGGTATTGATATGCTATCTGTACTGTACAGCTACTTTCCACTCCTCTGTTTTTTTTTAAAGAAATTAATGAGGTTAAAGATGGAGGACTTTCCTCTGACAAAGATGAAGTGCTGAGGATCCAGGGTTAAGAGATTTTTCAATGTTTAGATTAGTGAAGTCTGAGATAATACTGTCATAACTTTACATATGAGGCTAGCAAGACTAATAGGTCTATAGTAACCAGGGCCCATAGCTGGGCCTCCCTTGTATAAAAACATTAAAGTGTCTGCTTTCCAGATTTCTGGGATATAACCAATGGAGAGACTTGGATTAAGGAGGTTAAGTATGGGTTCCAATATGTCATATTTGGCACTAATAATCAGGAAACCTGGTATATTATCAGGGACCATGGATGAGGTGTTCTTAGCTTTTGAGAGAGGACTTGCTCCATAGTAATTAAAGGAGGTGGCTTGGATTGTAGAATCTGTGGAGTAGCTATACCTGTTGGTGAAGGAAAATTTGCACTAAATTTATCAGTTAAGACATTCACATTTAACCCAAAGGAAACCGTTATTTCCTTTGGGTTTGAGTGTGTATCATTATTGTGGACTAACTCCAACCATTGTTGGATATTAATCCTTAGCTTCCTGACATTGATAAAAACAGATATATAGTTACATTTAGTTTTAATATTTTTAAAGTTCAGACTCAGCTTTAAGCTTCCTAATGCCCCCTTAAGCTCCTTACTAATTTGCTTAAATGTGCTCTTAAGATAGATAGAATGAGACCTCTCACAATCACTAACCAATTTCTGTCTCTTGTTAAATATGTATTTATATGGGTCTTCCTCAATAGGGGTTTGTTTTTAACTTTCTCATTATATTTGGTGTGGATAGGGGCGGTTTATCAATACAACTATTTAAGTGGAAGTAGAAGTCAGAGGCATAGAAAGCAGCTGAAAATTACAGCAGAATTTATTTAAGTCATCAAGTAACTGAATAAAGTTTGCATTTGAGAAGTCCCTAAACACAGAAGTACTTACAGAGGAAGAACCTCCAGTTTTAAAGGAAAAGGTCACTATTTTATGGCCTGTTTTAGAATTTAGGACGCTACATATGGAGATTTGCAAAACTTGGCCGTATTTGTGTAGGGGTGTATGTCAGATGATCGACTTTTTGGAAACTCAAAAAAAATATCAGAGACCATAAGATCAAGTTTCTGAAAACTCAAACATCAAAAAAAAAAATCTACATTTATTTTTTTACTTTTTGCAGGGGGGCAAGCCCCCCTGCGCCATCCACACTCCCTGCAAATTATATATACCAACTCCGAGATCGGACTACAGTGAGGAAAAGGTTACATTTCCTGATCCTTCACTATACCGCGATCTCCATTCAAAAGCTTTGATTTTTGAAAAACTCAATCATATGGTTTCAACCATATGGAGTTAAGTGTTTCTGAAAACTTAATCAACCGACAGGGACCCTTGTGAAGACTAGATCAAGGATATTCGGGCTCCTAGCATGATGATTAACTATTTGTAAAATCAACTAGCACTTATAATATTAAAGAAGCATTGGGCATGCCAACCATTGGCCAGTATGTGTCAGCTCGGGATAAGCCAGTTGAAAGGTGCTGGGTTCAATAAGGATTTCAGTTGATGTGTTAATATAGCTATCATCCTCAGATGAAGGCATAGTGGGTTTTCTATAACTAGCAATGAAGTGGCAATTAGTACTGTTTATGGTGATTTGTACATCTAAGAGTTCAAGCGTACTGTCCAGAGGAATCTGTTATGAGGTAGTTACATTTTTGAAAAATACTGATGCTCACCCAGAATTGCCAGTGGGTCTGAAAACATAATAGTTACCATACCCAGGAATATGGGTAATACTTTCATTGCTCTGAAACCATATCTCTATAACTACACATATATAAGGGCCTACGTTTGGGCATTCTTTTGTTAAGAATCCTGACACTGACATGAGCCACATTACTGTGTTCCAAATTAGAATTTACTAGCTTGGAATGCCCATCACATGGAAGCTGCCCAGAAAAGGCACTATGGGGCAGCAAACGCTGTAGCCAGAATGTGTTAGTCTTGATAAAACAGGTGCAGACCACACCTGGCAAAGCAGAAAAGTTTCTCAGTCATTTCATCCCAAGCTGGCACATACTAGATCCACAACAGAATGATACTAGCTACATAGCCAATTGTTAAAACCAATTATCTTGTTTTCAGATCTTGGCAATGATCTTGGTGATGACAAAATACCACTCAAGTCCAAGTATTTCCTGCCTGAGACACATGCATAGCAAGCTCAATATTATCCTATTGCAAGTTCGCCTGGATAGAGCACCTGAGGTCATTCACCCCTCACATGGACCACAATCAGGTCATAATTATAATTGTCACAAAGGAGGGATCTAAGAGCCATTATGGCATCCTGGATCCCGGCTCCAGAACGACAGCTAACTGTAACGGTTAATGTGTTTACCTCATAAACAAGAAGTACATGGTTTGATTCTCACCAAGGGAAACTGGCTAGGCTTAAAATTGCCCCGCAAGGGCAGCTAAGCTAGTACTTGCCTATAAACTCTCACCCTAGTTTTATCCAGACTGATGAGGGTGATGTTTGAATTCCTGACAATACAACTGACTATTACTAAAACATTACCATGATTATATGCCGTCTCAGTAGGCCATAAGTGCTTGGAGTCTGTGCCCTTGTGACTCTTACAGGTATGTGTAATGGCTGTGGGTGTTAAGGGTGAATGTGCGTGTATGCTCATTCCTTTTAAGAAGACAAAATGCATCTCTTCGTATTAACTATTTAACCTCTAGTGAGTATATGTGATAACACAGGATGTCTATATTTTAAATGTGACCCTTAGATGTTCATTAAAACTGACATGGTATTCATATTATAATATAACTAGCAGCTTCTGGCTTGGTAGGTCTGTTCTGTGGACCAGAAGAACAAGCTCTCTTTCATTAAAAAATATTTTATTTGGAGAATGAAGATCAGTGTTGTACCTGGTGTGTAACACTGCTACAGTAATAAAGTAAAAAGGTATGCTGATGCTGTGAAGTAGCCTAAGCTATAATAACAATCTATCACTACAAATTACTTGGTCTACCATCTCCAGTAAGGAGTATCACCATGTTCCACTACTAGGATGAATGAATGAAATTAGTCTGTTTAAAACTACACATCAGCCCAAAATCAAGTCTGACAGTAAAACCTTAGAGCTAGTTATATCTAATAAGAGGAGGCAGGGAGTACAGGTTTCAAAGGAGATCAGCATGGCTCCACATTTTCCTAACTGCATTAAGTTGAATAATGAAGGAAAAACTTTGCCAGACAACAAAAGAGGAGGATCATTGGAGTGTCAAGAGTAAACACAGAGCCGTCAAAGGTAAGCAGTAACATTGGGCGAAAAGCACGGTAAAACTAACAGTACCAAAGTCAGTGTAAACAGCACTAAACAGGACAACATACACCTTTAAAATAATACCTCTAAACCACAGGATGATGAAAACTGAAGAAACTACCTATTGCAATATACAACTACTTAGCAAAATGGTGACATTATAGCATATTCCATTACAATATATACATTAGATTTTGTTCTCTATCATTTAATATATTTCCCTTAGAAGATTAACTAAAAAGTGAGTATGTCTACCCATAGTCAGTTACCAAGCATGGAATGCTTTGAAGAAATGTAATCATTTTGTATTCTTGCAAAATGACAGCAAAGTACAAACAAAAATCCGTACTTGTGCAAATAAAAAGTATCCCATTACCTTGAAATCGGTGAAAATAGGCTCAATTTCGCAGCTTGTATGAGTCTTGAGGTCATCTAAGGTCATGACTCCTCCATGTTCCTGAACAGTTTCTACAATAGCTTCAGCAATCCTTCCCTCATAAAATCCTCTCTTTCCATTCCTGACAAGTTCCTAGAAAAAACAGTGGTTTTGAAGGTCTTCAACAAAGATTTTTTTTTCTGCCATTCTCTTTCAACTCATTGTTTTGGGAATGTGTACAACTCTATAGCATTAAATAAAACAATGGGGGTATTATTACTAAAATATAAACAGAAAACAGTAAAACCTTAACACAGGTAACCAATAATTTTAGTCACACAAAATATGACCATAAAAAGTATGTGAATTAATAGGGCATGTACATATCTGATACATTACACAAGCTAAGCAAAGTGCAATGCATGTAAACTCCACTCAAAACAATCTCAAATGCAAAGGAAAAATACAGTGATAACTCCCCTATATTTTAGCACTTTCTAAAAAATAAATGTTGGAGCAATACTTCACTAGCAACCACTTCAGATTATGGTACCAAAGTGTGGGGGTCTGCTTCTATTTAATGAGTGCATTAAGATACAGCAAGGCATTAAGGTACTCTAAAATAACAAACACAGCTGCAAAGGAAGAAACAAGATGCCAATTGCTCTGCAACAGCTAATCCTCCACTAAATAAATGTCACTCCTTCGTAGCTGCCTAAGAGAAAAGGAAATACTTCAAATCCCACACACTATCAAAATATTCCTACTTTGACGCTATATAGCCACAGGGAAAGCAATACTTGGTTTTAACTGAAAACTCTTCCTTTCCCCTTGATTGTTGATAATCTCAGAGTAAGAATATGAAAGTAGTGGTATGTTAAGGCACAGCATGACCGAAGCTGGAATCACATGAGCTCCCCCCTAGCCTTTTGTGACAGTAAGTATGCTTCTGGAACCCAGATATTAATATTTTATTTTTTATTTCAATGCCACATTATTATTTTGGGGATTTAATTCAGTCTTGTAATATTTGAGTAAATGTATAGATTGTGATTTAGTGCTCATGACTCTTTGCAGCAAGCTTTTCTTTATCAGTTTCTGCCATTTTTTATATACAATTAATTTTTTTGGCACTGAGTAAAACACACACATAAGTGCATAAATGTGTTCCTTCTTGATGCACTGTATTGTAGTTCCCAGCTGTTCAAAGATAGGTTAAAAAAACACACACTGCAAAATTGGGAGATACCTCTTAATTCCAACTTGCATGATGGTAACACTAAGTAAGAGAGTTCAGCAGGGAGCCTCTCTTACATGGGAGGTGTGTGTGTGGGGGTGTACGCTTTACCACACTAATAATAGTCATTAACATATTTTTTTAATGCTGTTCAAAGTGCAGGCTTGGCTTAGCTTGTTTTTGAGCAGTAAGACTTCAGGATATAAAACTATACTTGGGTAGGCATAATACTGAATTGAAGAACAGGAGCTTTCTTCACTTTAAATATGCTACATTAAAATTTCCACTGAAGAAACATGATGTTCTGCTGCATCAAGAACCATCCACCTGAAATCATTCTGTTCCACAGGACACTAAATTCCCAAGTTAGATTGTATAAATTCAATTACATCAAGAAGCCATGCAGCAGTTACTGCAGAGGATTGGCTTTCTTAGGTGTTAATGTGGGGCTTCCTCCAGTCAAAGGTACAAGGTATGAGTCTTTTCACTTCCATTTGCATTACGGTATGATTCTGGGCAAGTCACTTGAGCAGACAGTGCTCCTGTGTCATCCCTGAAAAGGGACCCTTTTGTCTAGTGGGTTTACCCAATTAACAAATCTATGAAGATACATTGTCGTCTCACTGTGGATATAATCACAACAAAAATAATTACAAATACATATAACACATACCCAAGGATGGATTTGTGCCAAGACCAACAAAAGAACAGATCACCCTCAAACCAGATAAAAAATCTATCACATTTCTTTATGAAATAAATGCAATTCACAGTGCTTCATTTGAAACATATTTCATTTTTTTCAATGTAACTATCGAGTCTGGCACAGTTATTACAAGGAACCAGTCAAGTAAACAGGGACTATAACAGAATATTATGATCCTATCATAAACAACTTATCATTTGTTCAAGACGAGGATGCCAAGAAATTCACCTCGAGTGCAAAGTTAGAAAAGTGCAGCTTGGCATCCATGTAGATAGCACTTAATAATGGTTATGATCAGTGAGACCTGATCATAATTATTTGAAGTGCACAGATATTTATCTGCTCCATGTACTACCAGCTACAGGAAACAAATATTGAAACGAAAAGTGCTTTACTGGCTTTCAATCAAAGCTTCTGAAAGCTGGTAAAACAATTAGCTCTGCCAAACAGAAGGCATACAGAAATAAAGTATCCCTCTAAAGAATGAATGGATTTAAAAGGGTATTAGACACTTTGTTTTGCTAACAGCACTTAAGCACCTTTCTGAAATGAGAAAGGTACTTCACAAGCTTGCCCCCCCCCCCAGATTGTGGAGTGTAACTGCTGCATTCCATGCACTACATGGCATCTATAAATGCATCCTCAGCTAAATGAATGTGACACATTATAGTGGAAGTTCATGTGAACTAAGAAGAGAATTATTTTCCACCCTCCACAATGTCTTGGTCCACTTCAAATCAACTATTAACTCTGCTTCTACACTGAGTCTTTAGACTTTGTTTGATACAGTATAAATACTGAACTCTGACATCTGAAGTAACTTTTGTTTCAAAACTCAGTACCAATTAAAGTACAAAAAAAAAAAAAGAAAGGAAAATATGCTTTTTAGTTCAAGGGCAAAGGCATATAAAACATGCTGACTCCATCAGGATTAGCAATATCCTACTAAAAAAAAAAAAAAAACTAAATAGTACACTTAACAATTAACGTTTTATATCTTTTAGACTTCAATTAAAGTTTGTTAACTACATAAGTAAACTGGTTATTCTCGGACTCTCTTCAGCCATGTAGAATAGCCAATCATCCATCATGGTTTTGAGACTAAAGTCATAATTCTCTGAGAAAACCCATGCAGACAACATAAAGATTCCTTACAGGAAATCTTCTTCTTCTTCTTTCGGCTTTTCCCGGTTAGGGGTCGCCACAGCGGATCATCTGTCCGCTCATGATTGGCAGTAGAGTTTTTATGGTGTCGAGTTGCCAGTCCGATGCCCAACCTTCCACAGAAGGCACACACATGCACACACTCATACCTAGGGCCAATTTAGAGTGTCCAATCCACCTACAGCATGTCTTTGGGATGTGGGAGGAAACCGGAGGAAACCCACGCGACCAGAGGGAGGACATGCAGACTCCGCACAGAAGGTACCCCAGCCGAGAATTGAACCTCTTGCTGTGAGGCGACAACGCTAACTGCTGCACCACCATGGCCGCCCAGATTCCTTAATCCTGTACTCTAGAAATGACAGGCCAGAACCCTAACCACTGTGTTTACCATGCTCCATTTTAATGTTTTTGCTGCATATCATTAATGTATATATTTTAAATTAACCTTCACCAAGTTTATAAATGTGTTTTAAAGCAGGTGCATGTGAAATCTAAGCTCTTTTTGTCTTGTATTAACCACAACTTTATTAGTATTTCATAAAATTAAAAATAACTTTTTATTTATTTGTAGCTCATAAAATTAGCCTGCTGTTCTTATGGTACTTTAACACTTCCTGAACTTTCCACTATAACACAGTGTGTTTATTTTTCTGTTTCCACAGTATCTCATGCTTCACATGATGGTGAGGAATTTTGCTCATATATCCAAGCACCACTATCAGACTAATAATCTCTACATTTATATTTTAATGTACACCTGGAAATACAATAAGTTATTCTGTATGAAAACAACCAGGGTATATACTGCCTAAGATCACAGGGTACTCTTCCACCTTTATGGCCATATACAGTTAACACATTAGTATTTCTAAATTTAAACACATCACTGCTCAATGTGACTGATGTACAGTCATAGAAAGCAAAGCATTCAGGTTGTCTAATTGCAGAGTACCAGTTTGAGCACTGGGTAATGAAAGTTTTAATCTGAAGTTAAAAGTATTACTTCCTGAAACACACTTTTAATTTTCACTGAATGTTTTAGCTGTATGGCATATCCTCTGGAGGTAACCCATACCACAGAACAGTTGCATTAGGGTAGCCCTGCATTTTCTTTCAGTAATCCAAAAAAACTTCTATAACTCAGACAGCAAGACTTCTTTTTAATACAGCCTTTTCCTTCCCCACAGAAGGCTTTAGCTATGATACACCAGGTATCACAGATAAGAATGAGACTTATGTATCATCTGCTGCTTTTGACTATCTACACTTACATTGAGTTTAACCATGCTGATTTGTGACAATGGAACACATGAAAGGCAAACATGATGTGAATTACCACAGTAAAATAAATTATGTTACATACACAATTTAATCATTAATATGCATATACACACATAGATGTAGATATAGATACAGCTGCTATAGGTTCCCTTGTGAAAGAGTACATTGTACAATTCATAGCTCCTCAGTCACAACCGATCGAAAGGCATCTCTATGAAGTTCTACCATTAAACATGTCTGTGTTGTAAACGAAACAAAAAACACATCCCTAAATATTGCATGAAATCTATTTCAGTGTTGCATGGAGCAAAAGCTTACACTAGCAAGCAACTGCCGTAATGTATAAACCATTTCTAAATACAATGTTATCACAAGGTCTACAGACAGCTGAAACAACTTGTACAGTGCCACTTCCTCTACATAGCCCTAGGTTTCTGTGATGTGAGACAACTTAGGCCCCTGCAAAACTTATGCTGACAAAGGGCAGACATACAACCCTGCAGAGAAGGTACCAGAGCTGTAAGACAGCAAAGTTAAATTTTGCAATAATTCTTTGTCTGATGTGTGTGTGTGTGTGTGTGTGTGTGTGTGTGTGTGTGTGTGTGTGTGTGGTTAGACTTTCCCATGTTTTGCTTTTCTCTGGGTGATGCGAATTAAAAATGAAAAAAATGACTTAATTTGTTTGCTGGGTTGTTTCCGAAACAGCCTGGCGTTGGGCTTGCTATATTTACTCTGACGAATCCACACAGTTGTTGAGGATGTTCAAAATGTTGCTCAACAAATATGTCACCAGGCTGCTGCCTGAAGTGGTGAGGAGCTCCTTCTATTGGCTAAGGCTGCCTCAGGTATCTGAGACAGCCAGAGACTGAAAGTGAAGAAGATGTTAAGTGTTCAGATACAGAGACAGGAGTGTGAGAGCTTTTATTTTTATTTTTTTTGTTTTTTAAGCTGGTAAGCCAGCATGTAGGAAGATAAGTACTTGATTTATATGAGTGAGTGTTTGTGCGTGTATATACGTATGAACGTATGTACATATCTACTTCATTTATTTGTGTGTGTGTGTGTGTGTGTGTGTGTGTGTGTGTGTGTGTGTGTAAGAATGTACGTGTATGTATGTATGTATGGGGGGGGTGAAAGTGTTCTGAATCCTGATTTTGCCATATTTTTTTCGGTCTGTCCCTTATAAAATGTTTGATGTTTCTGGTAAATTATGACTATTACAATCAGTAAATCCAGACATTATTGTTTCATACTTACTGTTCAGGAAATGCATGATGATGGAAAACCTCTTGATCTATTATTTTTTCAAGTGAATTATGGTTATATTTAAGCATTGTCATTTATTATTTTTGTCCCTTTATTATTGTTTACTTTTTCAGTATTCTTGAGCAAAGAAGATGAGAGGTATGAGGAGACATAGAAGCTCTGAACTGTTCCTGCTTTTTTATTTTGGCCTTTTTTCTTTTAAAATTTGTGGTATCTTGGCAAATCAGCGAGGACTGCAATTAATAAATAATGATAAGACATTTGAATTTCAGATTTAATTGTCTTCAGAAAAAGCATGCTGATGCAAAGCCTTTTATTCTAGCAACTTTCTAAGTATACAAACACAATATCTGTCCATGATTTTGGTCCTTTGTCCCAAATTATTATTTTTTTTATTTTTCTCCTTTATTCTTGAAGTAAGATGTTGAAAATATCTTGCTGCAGTGGGTCCACGTGGTAGTTATTTATGCATTTATTCATTTGATTGCAATCATACATTTGAAGTCTGCAGTCAATCATACAAGTTGCTAGGAATTCATTTTCAAAATAACCCATGAATCAAAGTAACCCATGAATAAATCAACATATGAGTGAGCAAAAGCAGTTCCCATAGCTGTATCATTAATTTGGCTACAACACTTGCCCCATAATAAAATACATTACAAATCAAAACCAGTTCCAATAAAGCCAGAACAAATTATACAAATTCTGATGGACGCAAATCAAGTAATTCTGAAAAAATATCTAATAATGTTTATTCCCACTGCATGTAGAATGCTGACATATAGGCCTTGCACATCCTAAGCACTCATGAAAGTGTTACCATCAATCTAAAGATCCTGAACAAATTGCAAAAATATGTAGTGACTTGTATTCTCTTATAAGATTCAATAATTGCTGCAATATCTTTTCCAAACAGATGGATAATGTCAGTAAGATAGCCCTTCCCTGATCCAATAAGATATTCTGCAACAGAAACTATTTCTTTATGAATCTTCAACACAAGATAAAAGTGCTGGACCTGAGGTATTGTCCATCCTATGTTCATGTTGGATATCTAAAATAATAATTCTCCTTTAACATGCATGCTCAAAGCACGCATCAGTTTGATTTTTAAAATGTAAAATAAGTTCCAAATGAGTTGGATGGTAAAAAATTGAATATAAACAAACACACAGACACACACATTTTTTTTTTATTTCCACTACATAATTCTTTATGCTTAAAACTTTCATTTAACCATTCATTCAAAGCTTTATTTTTTTTTTGCCAGTCCCTTAAATAAAATTAATAAATAAATATATATTTGGTCTTGTGATCAAACCACACCAAACATGGGTAAATCCAGCATTACCCACACCCAGCCGTGGGTTATTGCTATATCATTCAACACTATGGACTCCAGTTTTTAACTGCCTTCTATTGTCCTTCTTTCATATGAATTTAAGCATTCCACTACATACTTATTTATGCTTAAAACATTCATTTAACCATTCATTCAAATCTTTAATTTTGTTTTGCCAGTCCCTTAAATTTTTATACGTCATATCTTATTACAGCTGAATCTATACTGACTTGTCCAAATACTTTATCTAGTTCACATAAAGAAATCTACTTTTCCAACTCATTCTCTTTTTCTGTCAATTTTTTACTTTCCATGTTTTTTCACTACCTTTTTTCTTTAAACATTTATTGTACATATTGTACTATACTAGTCAAACTCTTTTCCTGAGTTATGTCTATTTCTCCTTTTACATTTTTTTATTTCTCTGATTAGATTACACTACCATCTTCCTTTACTAATCAGCTTAAGTAAGTTGATCCTTCTTTTCTTTTCCTTTTAAAAATATACTTGCTTATATAGCAATTCTTGTATTTTTTCTTGAATCATTTCATATAATTTCTTTCCTTTCTCAAAGTACTTTCTATCATTACATTCTAAATCTTCCAATGCATCATATGTTCTTTTATATTTTTCTTTCTCTACTTTTCTCACACCATATTGCCACTGTAAAAAAATTATATTTTCCTTAAATATCATCTACCATTCAGACAAATTTTTATAAAATGTTCTCATAGTAATATGATTTTTCCATAACTGTATTACTAATCTCTCTCATTCTTCAATCCATGCTTTCTCATTTATCCTTTTATTCATTTGCCTATTTTTATATCCTTGTTTTCCTTCATCTCTATCCATATTGCAAAATGATCATAAAAATCTGTTATAACAACCTCCCCTTCTCCTATAACTAAACCTTCTGCTACTATAAAATAATCTGTTTCAGTTCTATACATACACCTTTTGTAAGTCTATGAATTTTTGTCCCAAAGTCTTAACTTTTAACATTTTGTTATATAATTTCTTTTCTTTATGCACTTGCCTCTTAAATCACAATTAGTCTCCTGTCATTATAATATTCATAGTTATGACTACATAGCATAAAATCTGATGAAATAATCTTTCCTTTCTTTACACTCAGTATAACTATATAATGTTATAATTCTATATACTTGTTTCCATTTTAAATCTACAATGGCTAATCTTCCAATTTTTGCTAAAGTTAGATCTAATATCTTTACTGTATTTCTACAGAATATGGCTATTCCAGAACATCTCTCATGTCCCAAATTCCAGATTGTCTTTCCTCCCCATAGTTTCTCCGTTTGTAATTTTTCTTTATTTCTTAAAAATCTTGTGTCTTCTAATATCCTTACATCTATATCACATGTATTATACTACTACAAAACCCTTATTCTTCTTACAATAGCCTTAATACTATTCACATTTATAGAAAGCACTCTAAAATTTTTCATGTTCCCTTTTCCTTAGATTCATGGTTTCATAAGTTCATAGCTAATTACTAGGCTAGTTTCCTTAATGGGCCATTCTAAGCCTAGCCAATTTCCCTTCCAAAACTAAGAATCAAACACTGCACCTTGTGTCGGTGAGTCAAACAACTTAAACATTATACCAACCCCAAACACTAGCTGTAAATATTCTTTTTCATCCATTTCTTTTTTTCTTCTGTACTTATCCCTTTACATATTCTTTTTGACTCTTTCCCGTTTACCAATAGTATTCTTTTTTTTCGTTTACTATCTCACAATTTATGTTTTCTTCATCACTTAGTTCTGAGCCTTATTCTATGTCCTCTATTTCTTTTCTCATCTATTTTTTCTTCTCCTTCTACTACTTCTAAAATTTCTTCTCTTTGTTCATTTTCTTCTCATTCTTTTTCTTTTTCCTGACTCATTTTCATTTTAACAACCCATTCATAAGTGTCCAATTTTGTCACATTTATAACATTTCAACATTTGTTTTGTATTGTGTCCCATTTCTCCAAAAATATAACATTTTCCTTTATCACATTTTCTTATCAAATGCCCTTCTTTTCCACAAAAAAAAATGTTTTGGGTTGTCCCCAGTATTTTAAGGCACTCTTATTATACTCCACATTTATCAAGCTCGGTAGATGTATACTTTTTTCTCTTTCTATTTTCATACAATATTACAGTCCCATCTGCCAGTCCATAAATCCCTTTTATCATAAAATTTTGCAATGTCCAGCACTTCTTTACATAAAGTTTTCAAAATTTCATTTCAAAGTCTCTCTCTAGCTCTG
This sequence comes from Protopterus annectens, assembly GCF_019279795.1. Lineage (NCBI taxonomy): Eukaryota > Metazoa > Chordata > Ceratodontiformes > Protopteridae > Protopterus > Protopterus annectens. Next base: position 837,437,233 of record NC_056734.1, on the reverse strand, counting down.
TTTGAAATTGTACAAGAATTTTATTTTTTGTTTCCCTGTTAAATGCTTTTATCACATAAAGATTCCATGGGTTACATTTTCTTTTGCCATATTCTCCAAGAAAATTTTCCATTGAAAAAACAGTCTCAAATATAAAGTCACAAAATATATCTTTGTTAATAAGAATAAATGCTCTTACCTCATGTGCTTTTACACTGAAAAGAACTATTAAATTGTCCCATACTTTTTACCTGTCCATTTATTTGTGTTCTTTACTTTGAATCCTTAACATGTACTTCCATTTTTCATTTTCTTCTGCCTTTTTTCATTTCTGCTTCTCCCCTTTGCCTTCTTTTACTTTCTCTGCATACGTTTTCCTTTCCATTTCACCACTATCTTCAGGATTCTCTCTGCATCTTCCTTTTGTATTTTCTCCATAATGTCTACCCAGGAAGCAGGTGCTTCATTTTCCAGATCATTCTGCATCATCATTTCTTTAAATAAATTATCCCGCAATCCTCCTGACTGGAGGGTTATAATTATATATCTATCATTTATCGACTCAACTCCATCAATCAGATTTCTTTGAAACATCTCCTCAGAATCCTGCACACATTCTCTGGTCTCAGTATTGGCTTTCTTCTCCATTTCTCTCACCACTCCATTATTGCCTTCTCACTCTATCTGCCTTCCTGTTTCTCCAGACCACCCTCTGTGCCTGTAAAGGAAACAGGAAATGCTCATGCAAAATGGGTTCTACTCACAACAGCGACAATTTACGGAAGTTCCCCAATGAACTGGCCAAATCTCCCCAGCAGTATAGCTAGCACCTCAGGTCTCGTCTAAAAACAGGATACTAACCTACTGTGACTAACCTGGTTAGAAAAAAATTAATACATAAATAAAGATCAGTGTACCTCAGAGAAGAGAGAAATCTTTAAAACACAGTAATTTTAGGCTCAGTATATATTCCCTCTTAATAACACAATTTCTTTGGCATTCAGGACAGTTTCAGGTCTCAAACATACAACAGGAACCCATTTACAGCTCTTTGGCCAACATTTGCGGACTTAAATTTACCAGAAACAGAAATAATATTGATTCTACAACATTAGTAAGGAAATTATTTACAGTGTTAAGTTCACAAACAATAATTGCTGGAGATTGTAAACAAACCTTTCAAGGTATGGAACATCCTGGACATTGTGTTCCTAAGGAGATCATTACTTCATGTTAAGTTTTATCACCTTTGATGTCAGTAATCATGGGGTTATAAAGGTTAAATTACTGTTAAATAACATTGCCAAACTGAAATATAAACCAATGTACAGTAGATTAATAACAGATTATATGGAAAACTCACTGGTATGATACATTCAGTACATTCAGTAGATAGACTGCAGAAAAAAGTGGCAAGTTTTGAATGGCAAATTGAATATAAATAAATAAATAAAATGTTTAACATCAGGATCTAGGCACACAAGGTCACATGGATATATTTCCATAAGAACAAGATAGATAATTAAGATGAGAGATAAAAATATAAGAAATGGAAATGAGGTCGAACTATAACTTCGAAAACTGAAATAAACAAACTGCTCAGAAAATTTAAACATAGTATGAGACAAATTGTATACCAAAAATTGTAGACTGGTTCCCCTGTAGTGCTTTTTTAGAGATTTATTATAAAATGCAGAAAAACAGTTCCAAATCACATAAAGTCGATCTTGTCTCTAGCGCCTCAGCCACACTTGCCTTTAACAGAGTAAACTCAATAAATCTCTAAAAAAGCACTACAGTGGAACTGGTCTACAATTTGTGGTATACAATTTGGCTTCTTCCTAAGGGTTGTGGTTTTTCATAGTTTGAGACAAGATCGGGAAACATTTGATGAAAATGTATATAAGGATACTGACCATAACAGGAAACTGTTATAGATATATAAGATGTGGTAGGAGTAAATACATAAACTGTGTGTAGACTTTAAAACTTACATGCAAATGCAACAGACATATAGACATATTTACAAAATCTTATGCAAAACAGTTAGGGTCCACAAAGGGGGTGATTAACTGTGCTAGTAACATCCAGGTAACTTCACATACTGAAATTAAATTTGATTACACTGAAACAGAGCTATTCAAAATGAACCCAAGCAAAGCTTATGGAGGAGACGGAATTAATACTAATGGCATGAGAACGCTTCAGCATAAACTTATAGTGCCATTATATCTTTATTAACTAGATCATTTAAGTATGGGGAGATTCATTAAGACTAGAGAAATATACTTGTTAAACCCATCTTTAAGGGAAAGGGGAACACGATAAATCCAGAGTTATGCAGACCCATACATTTACTTTCTTGTCATGGAAAAAATTAGGAAGACGGTTATTTTCTTTAAATTATTGACAGAATTGGAAAGGATGAGACCTGAATCCATACATGAGCATCCATATTTTGAAAACAAATATATACCTCCCTATGTTATAAAATATAATAACAGTAATAAATGAAAAAGTGTCCTGCGATGTAATTTATATCTCCAGCTTCAGCCTTTGATAGGGTCAAATACAAAATACTGATCAATAAATTAGAACAACTACGTAGTGATGTAATCTTGATTAGATGGACAGCTGCATGGCTTACAAATAAGACATGGAAAGCATCACACAATTGGAAAGATGAAATTCTAAATTACAGTCATGATGTCCCAAAAAAAGCTTGCCCAGGCCCATATTTTTAAAGTTTTATCTTTCAGATCTATCAGGTTCATCTCAGGTGTTTTACGTCTGTATGCAGATGATCATCTGAAAATGGGAATAATGATTACATATTTTACAAGCAGGACATGCCTGTAAAGAACTTGACTACTTTGACCATTTGGGCACAGGAGAATAATGTGCTGATAAATACATAAAAAACTAAGCATATGAGATTTGGGAGACACAGACTGAAGGGTGAATATTGTACATTGCACACAGTGACTGAAACTGTAGATTCATTTAAGGAACTGGGTATATGGGCATATTCAGCTTTTGTTTTGATCATATCAGCCAGTTATAAAACTAAATACTGTATACAATATTTATAAAGTCTATAAAATTAGAAATGATGACATCAATGCTTGTAAGTTACATTAGTCTCAAACTACAGTATGAAATAATACTATAAGAAAACTAGCATGAGTAAATTGTAAAGAGTACAGTGAAAATATACCAAAGGCATCCATGGATGTGGCTGTTATGAAAGATTAAAGTACCTGAACTTGTACAGTGTATTACATTAATACTTAAGAGGAAACCTTATTCAGGTGTATAGGGTATTTAGAGGGAACTACCTCTGGGAATATTTGGGGTTAAGAAAGAGTAGTACAGAATCATCAGACAATATGTGAAGGAGATTATATATGAATGAGAGCTGCACCAATTGGTTCTCTGACAGAGTAGCTGATGCACGAATACCTACCAAATTATATCAAAACAGGCACTAATTTAAATATTTTTAAGAACTTGGACACTTATTACATGAATGACTGCTTTGGTATATTGGGAGGCTAAAATAGCATTATTGCCCATGCCTGCAATGTGCGTATGTATGTCTGTCTGTATGTATGTAAAAGGATTTTTAAGTATATGAGCTAACCGATACTGACTGAACTACATCTTGCAGTTCTGTTCTTCAGCCCCAACTCATCCACTTCCATGCTCAAGTCATTTAAATTCATCCTTGCCAAATTCAGAACAAACAGTAGAAAGTGGTAGTTGGAGCATGCAATCATGAAATGTGGCTATCTTGCTCATGAGTTGCAAAGAGGAAGAAATATGTCAAATAAGGTGTCTGAGGTGAAGAGCAGGGATTGGATGGGTAATAAGATGAAGACATGGGCAGTAGGACTTAACACAAGGAGCTGTACTGCTGGTATCTTAATATCTGTGCTACAGGTATTAAGATATCCTGACTTTGTACTGAAAACATTGCAACATTTATTGAGGAGTGGGCAAATAGCTATAAATATTATGGCAGTTCATCATTATATTACTGGAGAATAAGGTTTACTGAAATCAGAAGCCAGTGCAAAAAGGATGTAGGGTTACTCTATAAGTGAAGGAAACCATATATGGATTGAAGAAGAACATAGTAAGTCTATGAGAAGGGAAGGAGGCAGCTGGAATTCATCTGTTTTAGAACACAACTAACAATGGTAGAACAGAGAGTGCTTACGTCATTAGATTCTATTAGGCATCAAAGAAATAAGGTAAAACAAAAAACAACTGACAATGATTACAGGTAAAACAAAACACAACTGACAATAATTAAGGTCTTCAATATGCCACAAACTGACGGAATATATTTACTAGCAAATATTGATCAGGAAGGGCATCTAAACTAAAGTATGTGACCTCCTCATCCAGTGTGTAAGTATATGCTTACACTTATTCCTAATCAATAAAAGTCAAGCCGAGGACTGCTTGACTGATGGACTTCGCTGATGACATCGGACATACAAGAATGGGAGGTATACCAAGAACAAAAGAGAATGTTCAGACTGCAACTGTGGTATGGAATTTCAAAGAACACAGTACAACAAGATAGAAATAATATGCCTTTTTCAAATAACACAATAGAAGGGGAGGAATTTGTCGCAGAAAAATCATAGGTCAGCTGAAAATGGAGCTCAAATGTGTTTAAGAATTATGTAAAATGTGAAGAAAGAAAACAAACCAAAGGGACGGAGGGAAAAAATATAGAGGTGTCTCAATCTTCATCCAGAAGTGACTGGAGGGAGGGGGATCCATCCGCGCGGCGGGAGGCGCGGGCGCTCCTCCGCCGCCACGAGGGGATGGTGGCGGGGGGGGTGCGCCCGGCCCGGCGGTGCAGACCGCCGCGTGCCCCGGAGGCGGCTGGCTCCACACCCACGAGGGTGGCACACCAGAGTCCTCTCCCCTCTATGTCGGTCACTGGTACCTGTGGAGGACGCTTCGTAAATCAGTTCAAAGACCCAGAAGGTCAGCGGTGTGGCCGGCCGCTGCGGGACTCCCTACTGTCCCGCGGCACGGGACCAGTAACCTCGGTCTGGGCGCCCGCAATGACGCCCGTGAAACCTTGCGTGCTCGTCCCGAGGTGCAACGCCAGGCAGGCAGCGGTGCCCCCCGGTGGACGAGAAGCAGTATGACTCTGAGCGGTGGATCACTCGGCCCGTGCATCGATGAAGAACGCAGCTAGCTGCGAGAACTAATGTGAATTGCAGGACACATTAATCATTGACACTTCGAACACACTTTGCGGCCCGGGGCTACGCCCGTCTGAGGGTCATCATGCCTTCCATTGCTCCAGGGTGTCGTCCGGCCTCCATGGAGGGTGCGGCCGGGGAGTCGAGGGAGCCTGCCGCGGGCCCCCTGTCCTCCCAGGGAGAGACGCGGAGGGAGGAGACGAGTCCCCCCACCGCCCGAGCCGGGAAGCCCGTTCGAGGATGAGAGGGAGCAGGCGCGCGTCCGGCCTGCCCCCCCCGGAGGCTGTCAGTAGTAGCGCCATCGAGCTGCCCTCCCGGGGTGGAGACAGATGCCTGGCCACCCAGTTCCCGCACGCCGGTCTGGCAGCGGGGGCGCAGGCGTGCAGGGGTTCCAGGGGAGGGGGAAGAGGATGGCCTGCCCATCCACCCCCCCCAGGCCCCCGCTGTCTCGCCACCCCCCGCGACCCTGCTCGGAACACAACCTCAGATCAGACGTGGCGACCCACCGAATTTAAGCATATTACTAAGCGGAGGAAAAGAAACAGTGCACCGCACGTTCGTGGGGAACCAGGTGCTAAATCATTCATAGACAACCTGATTCTGGGTCAGGGTTTCATATGTAGCAGAGCAGCAAAAAGCTGCAATCTATTGAAAGGCAGCATGATGCATTAGAGCTTCTTCATATCTAAATAACCATCAGAAAAGTCTCATGCCATATATTACAATGCTATAAAACTCCCTCTATGACCCAATAAAGATATAGAGGGAGTTTTATAAATAAAATAAATAAGAATTTTTGAGGCTTAAATAGCCAACCAAGCCAAACACAATCTTAATATCAGAAGCACAACATAGCAATGTACTGAGCTGATTGTAAACAATGTTCCCTACACCAAGGATGAAGATATAGCTAACCTACTGGATAATAAATTCAGCTCAAACTTTATCCCTGGCTTCCCTCCATCTTGTAGATCAGTGTGTGATATACCTTTAAGAAGCTTTCCAGTGAGCTAGCACGTGCATATAAGTGCTGAGCACATGGAAGCAAGAGTGCCATTTTGAGTGAGCAGCCAGAGTGACAGCATGCAAATATCTAGTCAGTTCATTGAAGTTCAATGTTCCTGCCATCCATTCTGATGCGTTTGTATACAATAAACTACTTAAATGAACACCCAAGCCTCATCATCTTCTTAATGCACATAGGACGAGTGACACAGTGTCAGAATGGGATCCAGAGTTACAGCCGTGATGCAACCAGTTAAAGTTGGAGGAATATATAAGAGTGGATGATCCCTACTGCTCAAAAGACTCGCAAAACAGGTCAGAAACAAATTCCAGGTACTAAAACTCCCTTAAATGACTTCTTACGCTACAAATATAAAACAAAGCACTTAATGCTCAAAACAAATTTCTTATTAAATGAAATGTCCGATACTGCGACATATTGATAAAAATATTTGAAATAATTATGAAAGCATTTGAAACAATATTCGATTCGCATAAAATGTATAAAACAAGGAAAAAGACTGTATTTTTTCACATTAACTGAAGCTATTCAAAATATCCAAAGTGTGCAAAGTGTTTGCAAGTGTGTGCAGTATTACAGTGCAGTTACTTCACAAAGTATAGTTAATTTAAAGAATATTTCACAAACTACAGTTGTTTCAAAGCATATTTCGCAGAGTACAGGATTTTGAAGAGTTTACTGTGCATTTGAATATTATTACAAGTACCTGGTGTGTGTCAATGTTCATACATAATTACAAAGGTCATTTTGCATTGCATTTTACTGTAATCTGAGGGCATCGCAGAAGGATTTTGCAGACCTGCACTGCTTGTGTTTGATAACAATATTGCAGAAAATTGGAGAGTGTTTGCGCGGGAATACGATATTATCATACAGGCTGCTTTTTTAACAAAGACACACGTACAAAAGCATTTATTCTGCTTAATTAGATGGTTCAGAGGCCATTGAAAGAGAGCATTCATTTGTGTATGCACCTGCTGTGTTTTCAGAGGAAGGGGAAGACCACCATATAGTGGTAATGGATGAAATGCGGGAAGATCCTGAGTACTTAAAACATAAATTTAGAGAAATGCGTAACCCCCAAACTAATGTTAAAATGGAAAGGCACTTATTATACACAAGGGATCAAAAACCTCATGAAACTTTTGCAGCATATATAACTGACTTGAGAAATATGCCTAAAACATGCAGATTTGGTGATTTCAGAGATGAGTTGATAAAAGACAGGCTTGTGTGTGGTATTAAATATGATGCAGCGAGAAAGGTTTTGCTTCGAGACAGTGATTTAACTTTGAATAAGGCCATTGAGATTTGTCAGACATATGAACTTACAGAAAGGCACACAAGTATGCTTATAAATGAAAACAGATGTGGAAGGCACAGTGACAAAGCTCATGTTGATAGTATGCAGCATGTGGTTAGAAGAAACAGGACCAAGCACATGGCAGCTACTGCAGGTTCTGAAACAGTCTCTGAGAAACCCCAATTCTTTCCAGCACATTCCAGGGCATACTCAGTGAAGTATAACGCTGAGTCAGCAAAATCAAAACATGTGCCCCCACATAGCTTCATAGTCAACTGTCGTAATTGTGGTGGTAATCACGAGCCCAAAACAGAAAAGTGCTTAGCTTATGGTCAGCAATGTCATTCTTGCAATAAGTGGAATCATTTCAAAAAGTACTGTAAATCAAATAAGGTACATTCTTTTATTACAAGAGGGCATTTCAAGAGGCAAGTTGCTCAGTTAGAAAGCTGTGACCCTACTTTTTATGTTGATGTTGTGTCTGTGCTTGGTGAAATAGTTAATGCAGTAGATTTGTGGGCAAAGAATGAAATCTTTTATACTGTTTGAATTAACGCGAGTCCTGTAGAGCTCAAAGTAGATACTGGCTCAAAGTGCAATGCTATGTCAGCAGAAAGATTTGCTGGAGAAAAAGCTGCAGAACATATTGATTTCACAAAGCGTGCAAAGCTTGTTGCCTATGGTGGTGAAGAGATTCAAACCGAAGGCTCTGTACTGCTTTCATTTTATTCTCCTGGGAACAGCTATGACTTGCAGTTTTTCATAGTCAAAAAACATGTGCAGTCATTATTAAGCCTCAGAGACAGTTTGAAAACGGGACCGCTTTCACTTAATATAGAGGTCCACCATGTAAGCCTGCATGACAACAGCTCAAATTTCGCCCAAACTATTTTTTCTGAGTATGCTGATATTTTTGCAGACAAACTAGGAAAACTACCAGTTATGTACTCTATGAAGTTAGACCCAGAAGTCAGTCCAGTTATCAGACCTGGAGGAAAAGTTTCAGTAGCTATACAGAGCACAGTCAAAGCCAAGCTAGACAGAATGGTGCAGCTGGGAGTAATTTGTCTAGTAGAAGAACCAACTGAATGGGTATCATCCATAGGGTATCATCCATAGTGGTAGCTCATAAGAAAAGCTCAGATGATATCAGAATATGTATTGATCCCAGAGATTTGAACAAAACATTAAAAAGGCCTCATCATCCAATGCGCACAGTGAAAGAGGTTGCTGCTCTCATGTCAAATGCTACTGCTTTTTCTATCTTAGATGCAAAGAGTTCATTCTGGCAAATTTTGCTTGATCGAAAATCTTCATTGTTAACCACAATCGGTACACCAGTTGAGAGATACAGATTTCTGAGAATGCCAATTGAAATAAATTCTCCCAGTGAAGTAAACACGTGTGACAGAATACATTTTTTCTGACTATCACTGTGATATTATAGTAGAAAATACTCTAGTAGGAGGCAATGGTGACATCGACCATGACAGAAACCTCAAGAAAGTTCTGGAAAGAGCACGCAAAGTGAATCTTAAGCTGAATCCTCAAAAGTGCAAATTCAGGTTATGAAAAGTTACTTATGTTGGTCACTTGTTTATCAGTTCCGGCTTATGACTAGATCTTTCCAAGCAAACAGTAATTCTCGAGATGTCAGCACCAGACAATGTCTAAGCCTTACAATGTTTTCTTTTTTTTTTTTTCAAAGAATTTTATTAAATAATTATTAAAATGAACAAATATTTCCATGAAATTATAACATTTTTTCTTTAAATTTAAAAAACAAGAAATTAAAAAAACAAACATAATATATACCAATGTAACTAAACTATGTACAAAGACGTTCATCATGCAAAAAAATAAAATTTTCTTAATGTAGCTGTAGGATTAATAAAAATCATCTGTTTACATAAATTAATAAACTATTTTTCTAGAAGTTCATAGATGATATTCCATGAATTATATAATGTAGTATTCCTAGATGATCTAGATTTAATAGTTAACATTTCCAAATTACACGTTTCAAGGAGTACATTTTTAAATTCCAAAAATGTAGGTGCTGTACTAGATTTCCAATTCTTAGTGATTGTTTTTCTAGCTATAGATAGTATAGACCAAACCAAACCAAAGGGTACTTATTCTCTTTTACACAATCAGGAACAGGAGTAATTAAATAAAAACAAGTAATTTAGATATAAAGAAATTATCAGTAAAAATATTTTGCAACAAATTATTGATATCATCCCAAAATTTTCTTAAATATATGCAATTATAAAACATATGAGACCAGTCAGCATTCAATTCAATATTACATCTCCAACATGTTATATTCTTTTTAGAACATATACTTATATTATGAGGAGTGATAAATGATCTATTTAAAAATCTCCATGTGAATAATTTCCATTTTAAAGACGAAGTAGTCATACTTGCTGATTGTAAAATATTAAATTTGTCTTTCTCAGAAGGGGGATTATTATTAATTAAAGAAAAATATTTCCAATAATTATCTGAATGTGTATCTAAATCACATTTAATTGCCCTATAAATGTTTGATAACTTGTTATTAGCAAAATATTTATGCAAAACTGATAAAATCATATATTGTATTAGCTTGGGAAATTTTTTCCTAATTATAGGAGACATAGAATCCAATTTATTTAATACATATTGTAGTCTAGCTTCTTGAAGCTCTAACCATAAACAAGAATCAAGTTTATACTCTTCCAAGAGTAAACTATTGGATTTTATCTCATTATTTATCATCATTTGGTGACAAAATGTTAAATGCTTTTGCTGAAATATAGACATTTTTGTATAATCTGAAGAGAAAATAGATCTGTATGTGTAGGCTATAGGGAAGAGAAAAAAAAGCCAATCCTTATATATATTATATTTAAATATAATTTTTTAAAATGATTTTAAAAGAAAAACTATATGCTTAGAGTTAAAACTCAGAGAAGAAAATTCAGAAGTATAATCTTTTAACCTCCAAATAAATGGATTATTAATTATATTTAGCTTATAGGAACTGTTTATATCTTTGGTATTTTGTGACAATACCTCTATAAACTCTTTCCACTTAACAGTATATTCCACATCAATGAAATGAGAGATTGTATTGAATACTGATGAAATTGAATAAATTTCTAAATTTGGTAAGGCTATACCCCCCATTATTCCAATTATACATATGGTATGTTAATGCAATCCTTGGCTTATTTGGGAACCACAAAAATTTCTGAATCATTGAATTAAATTTTTTAATTATTTGGTAAGAAGGAGGTATAGATAAAGATTAAGTTATAATATATAAGATTTTGGGGAGAAGGATCATCTTTATTATTAAAAGTTTATCATCCATAGAAAAGGGTAATTTGTTGCATTTATTTATTAAATTTCCTATTTGTGATAGACTTTTATTATAATTTATTTGAATGGTATCTTTAATATTGTTAGTAATAATTATACCTAAATATGCTATTTGTTGAGACTGAGCTATATATTCATTATATTCATCCGGTATATTGTATTTTTTGAACCTGTTAAAAGAATTTGTGTTTTATTATTATTAAAAGTAAGGCCGAAATTTTTTTGAAAATATTCCATGGTTTTAAAAAGTTTTTGTATAGATTCCCTTCTACTCCCAAGAGTAATCAATATGTCATCTGCAAACATTTGTATTGTAGATAATATAGTGGGGTTTAACTTGTATCCTTCAATATCTGTATCATGTCTTATTAAATTTGCCCATGGTTCCATAACTAATGAAAATAAAAGAGGGTATAAAGGAAACACTTGCTTAGTACCTTTTACTACTGGTATATTTTGAGATATACTAGTACCAATTTTAACATAAGCTTGGCTACCTTCATATAACAGAGTGATAAGATTGATAAAATTATTGGAGAAATTTAATTCCTTTAATAGAGTGAACAAATATTCCCATGTAACTGAGTCGAAAGCACAATTTATATCTAAACTAACTAGGGTTAAATTTGTTTTAAGATTTTTCACCAAATCAATTAAAGTTAATATTCTTTTAATGTTATCATATGAAGTTCTCTTCATTATAAACCCCGTTTGATCACTATCAACTAATTTGGGTAAAAGAGTTTTAAGCCTTTCTGCATAAATGGACATAAATAATTTGTAATCAGTGTTTAATAGGGAGATGGGTCTATAGGAGTTACACTTAGAGGGATCTTTGTTAGATTTTAAAATAGGAGAAATAACAGTGTATTTCCAAGAAGGTGGAATTATGTTTTTGTCCTGAACAAGATTAAATACTTTATAAAGCAATTTTAGAGCATTTATATGTAGTAATTTGTAAATTTCAGGAATGATGCCGTCATTACCTGGTGCTTTATTTTGCTTTTCTTTGGTAATATGAGTTTGAAGTTCTTTGAAAGATATTTATCAATAGAAATCCCTTGTTCCTCTGAAAGTCTTGTTTTAGTGTATTTATTAATAAATGTTTTTATTTCCTCTTTAGAGTTAATTTCAGTAGCTGCTTGGTTGATGTTTATAAAAAACTCTCTAAATTCAGTTAATATATTATGAACTTCCAATACCATTTTTCCTTTTTTAGGGGAGAATATTTCATTAATATGATTAAATCTTTTTAAACTTTTCATTTTATTAGCAAGAATTTTTAAGGATTTAGTGTTAGAAGAGACATTTATAAACTTGAATTTTTCTATATTGATCACAGTTTTATGTTTTAATATTCTAGATATTTATTATTTAACATATTTATTTCTTTTCTTTTATCTGATATATCTTTATCACCCAGTTTTAAAGTGTCTAATTTACATTGTATATCTTGCAGCTCTTTATCCCAAGCTTTCTTTTTTTTGTTGTACCAATTCAATATCCTACCATATAGATAAGTTTTTAGGGCATCCCATATGTAAATTTCTGATATATCATTAGTATTGTTAAGTTCTAAAAAATTCTGTACTTTTGTAGAAATGAAATCATTAAAATCTTTTAATTTTGTGATATAAGCTGGGATCCTTTTTATATGAATATTAGAATTTGGATTGACTACCACTTCAAAAATTATAGAATTATGATCTGATAAAGGACATGAAATCACTGCTGATTTGTTTACGGAATCTGTTAAATTATTAGAAAAAAAAAACTCTATCTATCCTCGAGTATGAGTTATGTCTATGAGAAAATAAGGTGCAAAACAAAGAAGTTGGGCTTCAGACCAGTTGTTTTACATTAAGAAGGTTTGTGGCCTGCACTGTGGTGGCAGGACAGGTAGCTTACATCCTTTTAAGTTGGGAACTGCTGACTGAGGGCTCAGTGTCTGTTATTCTAAAAGTGTATTAGTTCTGGTTTAAGCACTTGGGCTTCAGACCAGTTATTTTACATTAAGAAGGTTCGTGGTCTGCACTCTTGTGGGAGGACAGGCTTGACTCTGCCCTTCTGAGCTGGGAATTTATGGTTAAAGGCTTATAGTGCCTGAATATCTGAACTGTTTCTTACTGAAATTGGTACACCTTGTTTGCTGTAGCATAGACTAGATCCAGGCCTGCTGAATCTAGCTTTGTTTGTATGCTTGTTGTTTGTTTGTTTATTTCCCTGAAATGCTAATTTCACCTAAAACACGGCTTTTCAGCGCTTCTGTGGATCCCTAGTGATATCTGCATTGCTTACTGTACTTATTTCCTTGTTTCACTTGAAAGAAAGTTACTGTTTGTCGTTTCTGCATTTAAGTTACCTGTAACACACTGCATTTAAGTTACCTGGCACTTGCTCACTAAGTCAGCACTAAAAAATTAAAAGCACTACACCCTCACAAACTCCCCTTGAGTACCTTGTTCCCCATTGGCCCTTTTTTCAATTATAAAGGAATTTCCAATACTATTCTAGCATGTCCAAAGGTCAGTTGTCAATCTCCTCTCCGGTCCAGCTGGTAAATCTGGGAATCTTGAGGCAATGTTACAACTGCCTCATGTACACAGACAACCCTCTCCTCCTCACAACAAATTCCAACACATGTGAGAGATGCAACCATATAGCCAAACTGGAGGCTAAGCTCTCTCAACTCAGTACTGGCGTAACCAGTCAGGAGGAGAAGGAAACCACACTCACTACAATTCCAGTCTCACATAGACCTACCACGACAGCAAACCAAACACATAAACACACAAAAACATACTCTAAATAAAAATCTGCCTAAGCAGCAGAGACCTCCAAAGCAGACACCCAAGCAACCGCTACCCCAAAACAAAACACGTGCAACACATAGCTCACAAAGCCAGTGTGCAAACAGTCACAGCCCTTAAGGCTAAACAACACACCTGATACACTTGTAATAGGTGACTCTATCGTCAGGCACACTGACGTCCTGCTCACCAGGCTGAACAAGGAGAAGGTCACGGTGAGCTGCCTGTCAGGCGCTAGGATCCGCCACATAACACAAGCACTCAGGTCACTCCAAGGCAAGTACAAATATGACCCAGTCATTGTCCATGCTGGTGTGAATGACCTGAGACGTACCTCCCTGGACTACATGAAAAGAGACATACAGGAGCCCTCTGAGCCTGTAGCCCAGGCCGGTATGACCCTGACCTTGAGTAGCATCTTACCCTCACCAAGAATGATGCCACAATATGAAGACAAGATGATCAATTTCAACAATTGGCTTAAGTATTGGTGTAATTCAAAGGGGATCCAATGCTTGTCAGCCTGGGATGACATGCTCGACAAGCCACGATGCTTCACTAGGGACGGCTTGCATCTGTCACCCCTGGGCTTTCGGATACTGGCAAAGGCTCTTGCTACCCCCATAGTGCCTTTTTTAGGCAAGGCTCAAAAGACAAACCCACCTCCATAGGTATCACAAGGGATAAGAAACTAAGAGTAATGCTACTCAACGCCATAAGTCTAAACCTCAAAATGCACGCACTCGAAACTCTCCTTAGCATGGAGAACATTGATATCTGTGCAGTAACAGAAACCTGGTTCAAAGCTCCCGAGAGCACCCCAGCACTACCAGGTTATACCTCATACCATGCTTTTCGGCCCCAAAACTTGGACCGAACCACAAAAGGAGGGGGAGTATCAATATTCGTCAAAGATATCCAAACCTCCAGGTTGGTGGCAGAGCACGAAGCATCAGAGACTATCCATGTGCAACTAACAGTGGGTAAAACTGCCTTCCAGTTTATAGCCTGCTACAGACCACCCTCCCAAACCCAGGAACCCCACTCGGCCTTCCTGAGAACACTGGAAAATATGAAGGTCTCTCCAAACACCATTATATTGGGCGACTTCAACTACCCAAACATAGACTGGGAGCATTACTCTAGCTCCAACACCCTATCCCAAAGGTTCCTAGAATTTATAAACTCAAATGATATGGAACAACTTGTTACCACTCCCACAAGAGGGAAAACATACTGGACCTGATCATCACCAACATGGGGACTCTATGCTCCAGACCAGAAGTGTATCCCTCACTGGTAAGATCAGACCATAAACTAATCTCACTGGATATTCACATCCCGACCCCACCCCCTGCCCAGAAAACCACAGTGAAAAACTTCTCTAAAGCAAATTTCACACTCCTCAAAGCCAAGGTGGAATCCTTCAAAGCCCCGGCCTGTGGAAAATACGCCCAGACTGCAGAATCCTTTATAAACGCATTCTATGAACACCTTCAGGAATGCATGGATCTTGCAATCCCAAATGAAACCAAGACCCAATCCTCCAAAGGCAGACGTCCTGTCTGGTGGACCCCAGCCATAAATAAACTATACAACAGAAGGAGGAAGCTACTACATGATAGAGCAAAATCCCAAAAAGGGAAGGCATCTCTGATCAGTATTAGCAAAAAACTACGGGCACTCATAAAATCGTCTAAGGCCAGCTTAGAGAGAAAAATTGCACAGGACACTAAGGATAATCACAAGGCTTTCTTTAGTTATATTAGGAACCTGGGTGGGAATTCCCAGATATGCTCAGAATTAGTCTAAAATGACAAAAAATACACCAAACCCACAGACATTGCCAACATCCTAGCTGACAGGTTCAGCGCACCCCCTCCACCAAAGGGCAAATATCTATCCCAGCAGAGTGCTGCCCCTGACATCTCAGATGCTCAGGTAAGAGCTGCCTCTCCAAAGCAAAAACACAGCATCAATGGGACCAGACGGTGTCCCGGGCTGCGTCCTACATGAACTCCAAGAAGAGCTAAACCCAAACATAAAACTACTGTTCAATCTCAGCCTTACTACAGGATATGTACCCAAAGAGTGGCGTACAGCAGCAGTGGTCCCTCTCCACAAAGGTGGAGCCTCAGCGGATCCTGGAAACTATAGCCCCATAAGCTTGGCTAGCTTGGTCTGCAAAGCTATGGAAAGGATCATCATGGACCTCATAAATAAAGATATTGGGGACCTACAGACACTGGATCCTACCCAGTTCGGCTTTGTTAAGGGCAGATCCTGCCTCTTAAACCTGGTCGATTTCTTTGAAACAGTCACCAAGGCTATTGACGAGGGGAAGGTGGTCCACACAGCCTACCTGGACCTGGCAAAAGCCTTCGATACAATACCCCACTCGGGCATTATAGATAAGCTCACCAGCTTAAATATAAACCCCTATGTCACTAGATGGGTTGCAAACTGGCTCAAGGACAGAACCCACATGGTTAGAATTGCTGGAGCCATGTCAGACTCCAAACCAGTTACAAGTGGCGTCCCACAAGGCTCAGTCCTGGGACCTCTCTTGTTCGGTATATATTTCTCGGAGGTACAGGCCAACACGGAAGGACTGTGGCTGACCAAGTTCGCAGATGACTGCAAACTGGGCGCCATAATCGACTCTCCGGCCGACACAAGCATCCTCCAAAAGGGCCTCATAGAAACAGACAACTGGTGCCAGAGCCATGGCCTCAAGCTAAACGCCAAAAAGTGTATAGTCATCCCCTTTGGCAAAAACAAAGTGCCCACAAATTACCACATAGGTGGTAATCCATTAAATACAGAAGAAGTAATTAGGGACCTGGGGACCCAAGTTGATAGCAATCTCTCATTTGACAACCACGTGGCCAAAGTGGTTAGAAGAACATTTTATATAGCCCACCTAATCATGAAGGGATTCACATCTAGATCAGGGAGGTCATCGTGCCTCTTTACTCATCCCTCATCAGGCCCATAATTGAGTACAATGCCCTTTTGGGATGTACCTTACCAGACACCTGCAGCAACTGGAAAGACCCCAAAAGTACCTCACCAAGAGGATCAAAGGGCTCAAACAGATGCCATATGCTGTCCGGTTAAAGAAACTCCAGCTCTACTCAGTGGCATACCGCCTGCTCAGAGGCGATCTGTGCCTGGCGTATAAAGCCATGTCCAACCCGGAATTAATGGACATGCTGCACCTCAGAAAATCCAAATCCCATCGAGCTACGAGCTCGAGAGACTTGAACCTCAGCACTGAAATAAATAGGACATGCTGGAGGGACAGATTCATAACCCAGAGGCTCCCTTCACTCTGGAATAAAATCCCAGTCCAGGTTAGGCAGAGTCCCTCATTGACTCTCTTCAAGAGGAATCTTGATGAGTGGATGGGAGATCGTAGGTTTACCCCGGGTATCACTTCTGTGTCACTGTTAGACAGAGGCACAGTATACTAACCTTGAAAAAGGGCATAGCAAAATTAATTTAAAATGGGTGGTAAAAGCCAAACACACTCTGCTAGGCTTATAAATGCCCTAGGGCAGATAGCCTAGTATGAACCTATGAACCTATAGGTATGAACCTAAGTAGTATCTGCAAAATAATTTATATCTTTCAAAAAATAAGTATCTGAAAAGTCTTTTAATAATTTAGATGATGTAGATATTCTTCTCTTCCCATTAGTACTACAGTCTTTGTAATCTAGAATACAATTGAAATCTCCTGCCAAAATAATGTTCCCTTTAGAGAATAGTACAATTTGATCTAGATGTTGTTTCACTGTGTTTATCCCTATCCCTGGGATCCAATATATGTTAATCAATGTGAAAATGTTACTGTTTATTTCTATGGTGACTGCACAAAACATTCCTTTATTATCCTTACATGTATCTATTATTTTAGGAAAAGGCATTATGCTGTTCCATAGGATAGCTACTCCTCTCTTTTTCTTAGTATGTTCAGAACTTACTAAAATCTTATATGTTTTAGATTCAAGTCTGAATATATCCTCTGTTATTAAGTGAGTTTCTTGTAAAAATACTAACTGGGATTGATGTAACTTAAGATATCTAGTTAAATTCCTCCTTTTATTAGGATTATTTAAACCATTAATGTTAACTGATATACCTTTTAGTGTAGTCATTGAAAATTAAATGATGTAAATATAAACATACTTGATCTAAGAAATACACAAGAATATATCTAATAGGAATACTATTATGATCATTAGAACAAACATAGTGTAAGAGTATCATATTCTTAAAATTAAGGTTGTTTCCTACTACATAAGATATGAACGTCTGAAAAGTTATTAGAAAATATTTATAACATAAACATGAAACAAAATAACCAACTCGAACCCCTCTGGAGTTTAAAACTCCTAATTCGAATGACATCAGTCACTCGAATCAACCTCCTATCAAAAGCAGCACCAATCAGCACCTGCCTAAATGTCTATAGTCATAACTATAAAAATAAGGCTTCTCATCAATAACATAAACAATTTTTTGTATGAACCAAATGTATAGATATAATGTGTCAATTAGTAAACTGATGACAGCTACATCTTAAGAATAAAGTACAGAATTTTCTTACATTAGTTAGTAGGTTATTAAGAACTACTATGATCTATTAGTTCACTCTTCTGTTTTTAAGTAATCACATTTGATAAGAACCTTAAAAAGAGACTATGGCATTATTTTATTACCGAAATATGGCTAATAAAGGCTGAAGTGTGATATATAGTACTGCCATAGGTGATCAGCTAACTGGGACATAGTTGTAAATGAATCACCTAAGGGCCTTCAATAACCACTAACATTGGCAGCTAATAAATAAGATGCTAATAAAAGTGATTTTACTAACAATCAACTAACATACTGATTGTTCTGAAAGAAATGAACACTGCATTTCTTTGCCAGAAACCAAATATAGTGATTACTCATCAAGAAGTAAAACCAACAACATCCTGCTAGTTTTCTTATAACCAAACACCCCGGTGCAGTCTCTCATAGAAGAGTGACTAATAAACCTTAAAAGTCTGATCTTCCATTCATTGCATTAATATGAGTTACCTCAAAGGGTCCATCACCATACTGAAAACTAGTGAAAAGGTCATATTAGTTCAAAGAAGCAAGGTGCTTAAATAGCTTCTGTATACTATATAAAAGCCTTATTTAAATATAATGAGCTTTTTATTATTCAATTATAGCTTATACTTTCTTTGAATTTTGAAAAGCTATTTCATTAACAAAACAAAAGATGAAAATTTCACATTTTCTAATGATAAACAGATCTAACTATTTTTAATGCACCTGTCCTTGCAATATTATTGTGGTACATCCATATCAGCCTATTACACAAATGCATTCATAAAATAACTGAGATAACCTATTATATACATCTATACATTTAACATTTTGATAAATGCTTCATGAATATTTTCTCGGCAAGTCAATAGTTATAAAAAATGCACATGTAACACAAGTATATAAACAGCATGTAGCGTTATTAAATCTTCCAAAAATGCACAAATCACAACTAGTATTTCTCATCAAGATATTGGCACCTTTGTCATACATAAAGCAAATATTTTATGAGATATCACAGTCTCGAGCTCATCATAAAGATAAAGCTTTCAAAGTTCCGGCGGGAAATAGTAAGTAAAACATTACTTAACTACATATAAGGCAATGTCTCGAGACTCCCTCTATACCGAGAGAGATGAGAAGGAAAAAAAAAAAAAAAAAGCTTGCATACACAACACGAAGCAATGACAGCTATCAAGCAAAGCTTCACCACACTATCAACCAGACTCTCTGGTTAATCTCCGACCAAAGCACACAGGCACCAAAACATACAATTAACACAAACAACACCACACATATCTCTACAGTGCTAGAACACCAAACCAGAGCCTCCAAATAAACACACCAACAACTCGGAAACAACAACAAAGCCTTACCATTACTCCAGCCACACTGCCACTCACATTCCGGGTCAGAAGTACCATCACTAGCATAGCAATTCTGCAACTATACACCAGGCCATCATACAAGATTCCTTTATCAAACAATTAACCATAAATCAACTAAAATACATATACAACAATTATAATTTTTTTCAACCACTATAAGAACCAAAATCAAGATAAACAAATACGCTCCCTAATGATAAGCACCACTACAAGACATCCTGAAGCATAGCTATCCGAGACAGGAGAATCACTGCATCCATGGGAATCAAACCAATAAACATTAAGATAATTAATCTTAAACAAATAGTACAAATGAAAGAAAAAAAAAAACAACAGACGACTATTCTACAAAACAAAATAGACAACTATTTAATTAACCAATTCACATTATATTAAATATAATACCAAAAGCTCACCTGGATGTCCGGTTTCATTTCCCCAACTGAGTGAATCAAGTGCAAATATGTACTCGTTATGATTCATCTTTTGATTTTTTTTTTAGGGTCAAATGTTTTCCAAGTGTTGTTTTCAGTATTCCTTTTAAGACTAGGACTGGCCCACTTCATTTCATCTACTTTTTCCAGTATATTATTAGATTTTATATAAGTTATTGTATTGTCTAGGTCGTCAAAAATTTTAAAACCATCTTGATAAAATATTTTCAGTCTTGCAGGAAAAAGCAAATGGGTTTTTATTTTATTCTTTTTTAGTTCTCTGACTAAAGGCAAGAAAATTTTCCTTTTTGATAATACTGAAGAATAGTCATTATCAAAGCGTATAATATTGTCCTTCAGTTTGATTGGGGATTTTGCCCACGCAGTCTTTAGTACCATTTCCTTATCATGGGCTGATAGGAACTTTACAATAACAGATTTAGTATAATTACTCTTGGTGTTTTTAGATGTCACCATTGATCTATGGGCTCTTTCAATACCATATGAAAGAGCCTCCGGCAGTTCAAGTACTTCAGGCAACCAGGAAGATAAAAATCTTTCCATATTATTTCCCTCTATGTTATCTGGTAAGCCAAAAATTCTCACATTATTCCTACGGGACCTGTTCTCAAGGTCATCAACCTTTGTCTGAAGAAGAGAATTTTGCATTAACAGGAACTCAGCATTATGTTCACTCTCCTGAAGTCTGTTATCCATATCACTTAATGCAATTTCCATTCCTGAAATCTGCTTCCTCTGTTGCAATAAATCTTCATGTAGAATGTCCATTTGGTGAGAACACTTTTCTTTGAAATTGTCAATTTTTATATCCATTTTGTCTATCTTGACACTTAGTTCCCTAATAGTAGTTAGTAATGACTGTAGTTCTTTTTTTATAGTTGTCTCTTGATGAGAAGATTTAGTGAAGCTCATCCTGTTCTTTTACTGTAGTACTTCCAATTTGACAGGAAAACTTAAAATCTACTTGAAATTTTTTACATACTACCCTAATATATATTTTAAAGAATTAATTAAAATAAAAAAAAACTATTATTAGGGGGAAGTTTATATCAATATTTCCTGTCAATAAAGTTCTGTAAAGGCAGAGCTGATAAGAAAAGCTGCTACTCTGTGCTCATCTTGGCCACGCCCCCCACAATGTTTTCTTGACATGGTCAACTACCTAGGCAAGTTCAATCCAGATTTGAGTCAACTTGCAGCTCTCTTAGTGGAGCTGACATGCTTGTAATTTGATCATGGTCAGAATAGCAGCAAAAACTATTTGATGCCCTGAAACAGAAACTTGCTTGTCCACCTACACTCAACTACTATGATGTTCACAAACCAGTTACTCTTTCCTGTGATGCTTCTAAGTTTGGTCTAGGTGCAGTCATTTTTCAAAAGGGCAGACCACTAGCCTATGCACTGAGAACTTTTACCCAGACAGAGATGCAATATGCCCAGACTGAGAAAGAGGTTTTGGCAATTATGTTTGCATGTTTGTAGTTCCATGATTATATTTATGGTCGACCTATCCAGGTCGAAACTGAGCACCAACCCCTACTTACTACTTTGAGAAAGCCTATGCATTCAGCTCCTGTCAGATTGCAACATATGATGCTCAAATTGCAGAAGTACAATTTCAATCTTGTTTACATGAAAGGCAAACTTCTTTATCTTGCTGACACCTTATCCAGATCACCCAGAAAAACTACAAAACAGTATAACAATGAGCAACTTGATTTTGAAGTCATGGAAATGAGAATTTTTCTTCCACACATCTTGATGAGCTCAAAATTCATACAGCTTCAGATCCAATTCTCCAAAAGCTAAACCTCTTTATCAGTCAAGAATGGCCTTCAAAACAATCTTGTTTACCAGTAGAAGAGCAACCATATTTTCCATACAGAGATGAGATTTTGTCAGACAATGGTATCATCATGAAAGGTCCTAAAGTTATTGTTCACAAGTCCTTGCAACAAGAGTATATTAAGATCTTGCATTGTGGCCACCCAGGAACCAATTCTACCAAAAGAAGGGTGAGAGGTCTAGTATTTTGGCCTTCTATGTCAAGAGATATTGAGAAAGTACTTTCATCTTGTTCAGTATGTTTTAGTACAAAGCCACATCAACAAAAAGAACCACTTCAGTTCAGCCAGATTCCTGAACTACCTTGGTCGACAGTAGCCACATATATCTTTGAGTGGAATAGTCAACATTATTTGGTGTTACTCTTATTCAAACTGGTTCCAGATAAACCTACTTCCCAAACCAACTTCCAGTACTGTCATTACTAAGTTGAAGCAACATTTTTCTGTCCATAGTAGTCCGCACAGAGTTATTTCTGACAACGGTGCACAGTTTACTAGTCAGCAGTTCAAGAAATTTGCAGAAGTGTGGGACTTTGTTCATATTACGAGTAGTCCTGAATAACCTCAGTCAAGCAGTTTGGCTAAATGTGCAGTTCAAAGTGCAAAACAGCTGTTAGAGAAATCTAGACATGACAATACCAATGTTTTTCTAAACTTGTTAAATCTCAGAAACATTCCTCGTGATAATCATCTTGGTTCAACTACCCAGAGACTTAGGTCGAGACAAACCAGAACTACACTACCAATCAGCAATACTTTATTGGCTACATGTGCTAAAAACAACAAACCAGTAAAAGCCTGACTGCTGAAAAAGCGTTTATCCCAGAAATCTTACTAGGATAAAACCAGCAAAGCCACTCCGTTCTTTACAAAAAGGGGAGATATTGATGACGTAGACATGAAAAGGTTTTGATCGCATCAGATTTGTGAAAAGTTTGGGTCAAGAGCTAAGACTGTACATTATGGAATCACAAAGAATAAAATTCAGACGAAATTGGAAGCATTTGTTATCAGTGTCCAAACCAGTGCTACAGCATCTTACCTGTGACAAAGACTCTAGTTCTCAGAGTGACTTGTCCAGTGTTCCTGTTCCAGAGGACATACAGTCAGCAATTCCCGTTCCTGAGAAAATCCCTGAGACTCCTCAAGCAGAACATTCTCCGATGACTGTCCCCGTTGCTAAACCCAGTCCTAACTATTATGTCAAGTGATCAGGTTGCATCTCAAAACGTAGTTCCAGATACAAGGCAACCTGGACATGACTGTTGTTTTTCTTTATTAGTGTCCGTATAATTGTCTATTGAAATGTCATTGTTTATATTAGACAGCTCAGTAAAGAGGGAGGATGTAGATCAGTGTGTGTAATATACCTTTAAGAAGCATTCCAGTAAGTTAGCATGTGTATATAAGTAATGAACACATACAAGCAAGAGTACCATTTTGAGTGAGAGCCAGAGTGACAGCATGCAACTATGTAGTCATTCAGTTAGTTAGACAGTTCATTTAAGTTCAATGTTCCTGCCATCCATCCTGATGTGTTTGTATACAATATACTACTTAAACAAACACCCAAGCCACATCGTCTTCTTAATGCACATAAGATGAGTGACACATCTATCCCACAAGATATACCTTAAACCAACCTATCTCAAGATACCACACAAGACTGTCTTGAAGCTGCTATCAAAAATTTAAAAATACTGAATCGTTGGGTCCTGACAATATTTCTGGATGCATTTTAAATAGCAAGAAGCATGATTTAGCCAAGCGTCTAACAACAATGTTCATCCTCTTCTTCAATACAGGTTTTGTACCAAGCAAATAGAAGACAGCTACAGTCATTCTCCTGCATAAGGGAGAACCTATTGAAGACCTAGGCAATTACAGACTTCCAAGTCTAACCAGCCTCATATGCAAAGCCATGGAAAGACATAATGGAACTAATTGATAAGGACAAGGGGAGCCTCCAAACACTGGACGTGTCTCAGTCTGGATTCATGAAGGACAGGTCATGTTTACTCATCATGGTGGCCTTCTTTGAAAAGGTCATCAAAGAAATAGATGAAGATAAAACAGTACATACAGCTTACCTCAACCTGGCCAAAGCTTTTGACACAATCCCACGCTCTGGTATAGCAGAAAAGCTAAATAAACTGGGAATAAACTCCTATGTCACCCATTAGATTGCGAAATGGCTCATAGACAAGATGCAGAAGATCAAAACAGGGGAAGCTACCTCCACAAAGAGACCAGTCATTAGTGGAGTCCCACAGGGTTCGGTGCTGGGACCTCTCCTATTTGGCATCTACTTCTCTTAAGTAAAAGTCCATATCAAAGGACTCTGGCTGACTAAGTTTGTAGATGACTGCAAGCTAGGCACAATTATTAAATCCCCAAATGACTTAGTCATCCTGTTGGAAGGTTTGACCTAAACAAATAAATGGTGCCAGAATCATGGACTGAAACTAAATGCCAAAAAATGCATTATCATATCCTTACTACCACGTTGACAATATGCCCCTGAGAGTTGACCCAGCTGTTGAGGATTTGGAAACTTATGTTGACAGTGACCTAACGTTTGACCAACATGTGTCCACTGTTAAATAAAAGTCCTTCTATATTGCAAAGGTTATAAACAAAGGGAATGCAACAAGATCTAGCAATATCATTGTCCCCTTTTTATTCAGCTCTCACTAGGCCAGCCATTGAGTATAATGCCCTCCTTGGCAAGTATCTGTCCAGACACATGCAACAACTGGAATGCCCACACAGAACGTCTCTGCTTAATTTAGCAGAAGCATACTGACATCAAGCAGGAATGGAAATCAAACCAGAAGTGGATAAAAAACAGGCAGCAACTGAATGTGCCAAAAAAAAAAAAAAGAAAGAATATAAGGTGAAGGACCAGATGAGAAGGCAAGAAATGTGGAAAAAACATAAATATAGTTGCAAGTATAGAAAACTTCTGGAAGAGCCTGATGTTGATCAAGAACGAATGCAGGAATGGTTAAGGAGAGGCAAATTAAAACCAAGAAATGAAAGGTTAATATTGGCAGCCCAAGATAGTGGGCTACGTACATGCTGGTTTACAGAGTTCACTGAACATAGGTTCATAGGTTGGTACTGGGCTATCTGCCAGAAGGCATATATTAGCCCAGCCACATTGTGCGGTATTCACCGCCCCTTTAGTAGTTCCCTAGACCCTTGTACTAGCAGCTAGTACCCTTGGCCCCTATCTAGTAGTGCTGTTGGTGTGATCCCCAGTGTGAACTTTCTGTTACCCATCCAGTCATCAAGTTTCCTCTTGGAGAGTGATAGTGAGGGGCTCTGTCTTATGTAGATCGGGACCCTGTTCCATAGTAAGGGAAGTCTCTGCAAAGGGAATCTATCCCTCCAGCATGTTCTATTCATTGTTGTGTTGACGTTTATATCCCTAGAGCGTGTAGCTCAAGTAGATTTGGTTTTGCTAAGATGGAGCATGTTCAACAATTCTGGGTTGGACATGGCTCTGTACGTTAGACAGAGATCACCTCTGAGAAAGCGGTATGCAACAGAGAACAGTCTTAGCTTTTTCAATCGTGCTGCATAGGGCAACTGTTTGAGGCCAGTAATCCTCTTGGTTAGGTACCTATGTGGTCTCCCAGCTGTTGGAGATGTCTAGCCAGGTACATTCCAATTGGTGCATTGTACTCAATAATGGGTCTGATGAGGGAAGAGTAGAAGGGCACCATTACATCCTTAGATCTTGATGCGAACCCTTTTGTGATCAGATGGGTCACATAGAAGGATTTTCTAACCACTTTGGCAACATGGTTATCAAAGGAAAGCTGACTATCTACTTGGGTCCCTAGATCCCTTATTTCTTCTTCAGATTTCAGGGGATTACCTCCTATGTTGTAGTTTGTTGGTACTCTGTTTTTTCCAAAGGGGATTACTACGCATTTTTTTGCATTTAGCTTGAGACCATGGCTTTGACACCATGCATCAGTCTCATTTAGGCCCTTCTGGAGGATCTCCATGTCGGCCGGAGACTCTATTATAGCACCCAGTTTCCAGTCACCCGCAAACTTAGTCAGCCACAGCCCTTCCGTGCTTGCCTGTACTTCTGAGAAGTATATGCCAAACAGGTGGGGCCCCAGGACAGAGCCCTGAGGCGCACCACTTGTTACTGGTCTGGATTCGGACATAGTTCCCGCTACTCTTACTTTATGGGATCTGTCTGAGAGCCAGTTTGTCATCTTGGGAGAAACAGACATATGTAGGTTTTGTAAAACCGAATTGGAAACAGTCACACACATTGTTGCTGGCTGCAATGCACTAATGACAGAGGGACTGTATACTGAAAGGCATAATAATGTGGCGAGACTGTTACACTGGAGAGTGTGCAAACATTATGGTATCGAAGTGGCTGAAAAAAACACTGGAAACATGAGCCACAAAGAATCACAGAAAATGATGACGTTTATATCACATGCGATCACCCAATACCAACAGTTCAAAAGATAGATTCTGGAAAAACGGATATAGTGGTCCATGAAAAGAAGACAAAAGTAGCACTGATCATTGAAATTGCCACACCCAGTGACTACAGTGTCTTGCATACAGAGAGACAAAGTCATAAAATACCTGGATCTGCAGGCAGAAACGAAAGTCATGTGGAAGAAAGATATCCAGACAGTTCCAATAGTAGTAGGAGCAACGGGTCTTATAAAAAAGAATTTACAATCCTACTTAGATATGTTACCAATTCAGCTTTCCTGAAAACACTGGAGGGGATAAATGTATCTCCAAACCCCATCATACTAGGTGACTTCAACTTGGGCTGGATAACTAGGATCACTACTCAACTCCAAACAACCCTCTAAAGCCCAAAGGTTCCTAGTTTATAAACTCAAATGCCATGGAACAACTACACACCCCCCCCAAAAGAGAAAACATATCACTAGATCTCATCACACGACATGGGGGGTCGCTAAAATCACCAACACCTACTACTCACCCCTGATGTGAGATCAGACCATAAACCAATCTCATCTCACTGGAAGTCCACATCCCGCCCCATAAGAGCAAAAAGAAGAAGAACTTGACTTCCTCAAAGCTGACTTCACACTTCTTCGACTGGTGTGGGTTCTTTTTCAGCCCCAGCCTGCGCCAACCCGACAGCTCCACTCCTTACTAATAATCTTTACAGGAGCTTACAGACCAGCACATGGATCAGGCAACCTTAAACAAAACAAAGACTCTAAAACAAGAGCCAAGGCATCCAGAAGTACCCGGGCCATAAGCCACAAACAGAGCTCACAACAAAAGGGGGAAGCTACAAGATAGAGCAAGCAAAATGAAAAAAAAAACCTTTGATCAAGATATAAATCAGAGATCTCATAAAAATCATCCAAGGCAAATTTTATAAGAAAAGGCAAATTAAGGAAATTAAGGACTAAGGCCTCTTTAAGACTAGTTAAAAAACCTGCTTTAATAGATGATATATGAACAGAATTAGATATGCTATATAAATAGTTCAAACCTACACAAATTGCCAACATACTGGCGCACAGGTTGCATGGTGCTCCCCCCAAAAGGTGCAATCACTATACCAAAGGATTGTAGCCCCAAACATTCGCCAGCCAGTAGAACCCTCTAACTCTCATGGGAGAAAACATCTCTCAAGAGGAAAACCTGGTGTCCCCTGCAGTGATGCAATGAGACTTAATGAGCCCCACGAGTCCCAAGCTAGGCAATTGCTTAGGTAGACCTCAGGCTGATACTCAGGAAGCCTCACCTCGACGGATGGTCCCACTTCATGTGGAAGGCGCTTCAAGAACACCTGGCCCCACCCGCCCATCACAAGGACTCCACCCGACTGCAAAGCTATGGAGGTTGGCATAATGGAACTCAAAACAGTCTGGAAGACGGCAGACTTGGATTGACTCCAGTTTGGCTTTTACTTGCAGATCATGCAGATAAACTTGGCTGACTTTTTCAAACTTTGCCCAACATCATCAGATGCTTTTGAAACCACACAGCGAAACTTGAACCGGCAGGCCAGGCCCAATAGAAGGCTCAGGTATCACTGAAAACTCACCTTAAATGTAACACCATACAAACGGCAGAAGGAGTCATTACAGAGCACATTGCGGGTGCTGCGAAGAGCACTTTTAGCTGACATCAAAGAGTGAAACAATACTAATTTAATGAACTTTAATCATACTTTGACTTAGGAATGGGGTCCATTCCCATCATGGTATTAGAAACCCAAAAGACTTGGAGAAATTAAAAATGACAGATACCTTACTAAAAGGATACAAGACCTAAACAATATGACCTACATTAATAACCTTTAAGTTGTGTCAGTCTACTCAATATCCTGCAAACTGCTAAGAGGTGACCATTGTCTGGCATACAAGGTATCCTCCAACCCAATACTGATGGACTTACTGCACATCAGCAAGTCAAATGGTGTCAGAAATACTCAGCTCGGGTTCTAAAACTCTTCTGCAACATTAACAGAATAGTTTGGAAGGGCAGGTATATCTCACAGTGGATACCATAGCTCTGGAACAGACTCCCCGTCCACATAAAACAAAGCTCATCCCTGTTCATATTCAAGTGCAACATGGATCTTTGGATAGGTAGTAATTTAACCCAGGCAGCCCCCTGTACTACTAATGGACAGATGCAGCTGCTAAATGATTTATTCCATGCATACCTCCTTCGAATTACCTATGCCATGAACCCAGTTATTCTCAGTACGGGCAATATATAATTATCAGGCATGGGATCATCCAGGATAGGTTAATTCAAGCATCAACAGAGAAAGTGGCTAAGCTTAAAAATGGCCTGCAAGGACAGCTAGCTTATTACTTACCTATAAAACTATGACGAAAATTCTCATGGTTTACTATGGTGTTGGGGAGGTAACAACAACTAAAACAGACTTGTATGTGATGAAAAAAATTAGAAGTAAGAAAGAATGAAAATTATATTACAAACAGAAAGAACACCACAAAGGAGATTGTGATTCCCACAATGACTGAGAATTGGAACCTGAAAACCAGACTATATGAATTAACTAAGAATATTTATGCTCTTTAAAAAAGAATGGTGTCATGCATGATGCCCTCTACACCACTTTACCCATGTGTGCGAACCCCTGTCATAAACCTAACCATAGCCATACCCCCTTGACCCTACACATTATATTACTAATAACCCTTATCCTAACAGTATCACTACACAAGACCAAAGGACAGAGGACACACACAACACTGAATCTATACCCTTACCTAATCTTTACTCATGAATAGATTCATATACACATTTATATGTTCATAGATTAGTAGTAGGATAACTGCCCTTTTGGGACTATTTAAGCACAGCCAATTATCTCATGTGAGAATCAAACCCTACCCCTTGTGTGTCCAAAGTAAACATCTTAACCATTATGCCAAACTCCTACTTGCATAGTCATAATTGCTATAACAGTCTTGTACATCTTCACAACCACCATTTTTAATTCAAACATTAATTTTTCTGAACACTCCTACTTACCTACACTATATTAAACTAAATTCAACCATATGTGATTCACTCAAATAAACTTCACTGACTTGTTCATTCCCTCTTTTTTTACATCCAGAAAATATCTTTTGCCAAATATGTAGTCTTCCATTTGAATTCCAACTATATATATATATATATATATATATATATATATATACACATATATATATACACATATATAAACTTATTCTCTTGCTAATATTCAAATTAGTTCCATATCCTATCATTTTTAGTCATTCTGCCTCAGTCAATGTAATGCTTATGCTCACTTCTGACAACCTACCTGCCATTTTAATTCTGTCAGTGTGTATGGGTGTTTGAACAGTAATGACAGGAGAATTCTGTTCTACTTTTAATTTGTTTTTAACATAAGGAAATTGGAAAACTGTTGTGAGTAAGTGTACTGCTTATGAACACTCAGTGACAACTTACCATCTCGCTCCATCAATGCTTACCACTTCTGGTGCTTTCTCCCTGATTACAGCATGGATACTCATTCCAGTCCAGCTGGCTCTTCTTCTATAGTACCTATAAAAAAATCACTTACCAAGGTGTACTTGCCATCATTGAGAACTCAGTCTATGCTTCAGCCAATAGTGGGTGAAGCTGTAGTGGCCACTGGTTGTTCCTCAGACCACTCACCTATCTCTCTAGCTTCCTCTGTTGTAGTCCTTTCAATCAGCATGAACCGGGGCCCAGCCAAACCAGCTTCAGCTGTTTCAGTTTCCAATATGGACATGGAAGACCCATCTTGTTTGGGTCTGACAGACACTCTGGGAGATTCTTCTCAGGATAACTGGGACAAGAGACCATTAGACTAGGTGAACATCCCTCCTTCAAGTCAGCCTTCTTCTGCTGGAACTCCTATTCAGAAAAAACAAAA
The DNA here is from genome assembly GCF_019279795.1 of Protopterus annectens. Lineage (NCBI taxonomy): Eukaryota > Metazoa > Chordata > Ceratodontiformes > Protopteridae > Protopterus > Protopterus annectens. The sequence continues at coordinate 837,406,768 of NC_056734.1, read as the reverse complement.
AGTTAAACATATTCTGATGAATTTATTACTATTTAAAAAGATGAGTTCCTTAACTTGTCTAGCCGGGCATTACAAGCAGTAAATCCTGGTATGCAGAAGCCTTCTCTGTATATGCCCATCTTCTATCGTTTGAGGATGACCAAGAAAATTTAAACTTACATATGAAATTACACAAGATGGTTGCTTATTTAGCTACAATGGTTTTAACATATTTAACTACACCAGCACTGTCATCACCAAAGGGCATTTTAATTTATTTTCAAAAGGATTCACTTTTATACCCAGGGTAAAAAACAATTTGGTGAATTTATTATGTTGATTTTAAATTATTTATTAGACAACAAAATCTAGTATTATTTTTTAATGGAAAGGAGAAAAAGAATATTCACAATAGACTAGTGAAGAAAAGCACTTTCAACCCCCCACTGCACCCCCAGCTTAGACATTTTGAACTGGTGATCGAAAAATAATTAAGGGAAATGTTGAAATACAACAGAGTGACCTCAAATGTAACTACTGAGGAGAAGAATATTCCACATGATATTAAGGAAAACAAAAACCTTAGAACCATGAAACCTGACAAGGGCTGAGGGGTTGTTTTAATGGATCATATCAGCTATGAAAGCAAAATGTTTGACTTACTCAATGATGAAGAGACATATGCTAGAGTTTCCTTGAACAAAGTCAACATTGCCTACAAAAAGAGTTGTGTGTGTCTAAATGACCTAGTGATAGAGGGGCTCACAGACATTGAGGTAGAGAGTTTGCCCCTATTTTGGGTAAAAATCACCACTCTGATTATGAAAGGCTAGGTACGAAGATAGAAGGGGCGTCTTACCAATCTGCTTTGGCTATCACATATTTGATGGTGAAACAAATTTGGTCAAACAAGTTATAGACAAGGAGTGGAAACAATTTGCAGCCTTATCAGATTTAAACTGTATACTGGACAAGCCACTTAAATGTGTGTACAAAAAAGGACGAAATATCAAAAATATTTTGGAAGGAGGTTCCCATTATAACAATTTCGGAACTCTCATTAGTAACAAAAAAGGTACACACAAATGTGGAAGTTGTACCCAATGTCAGTACATACGGACTGGGGACATGTTATATTTAAAATGTAGAAACAAGTATATAACTACTAGAGGGTATGCAAATTGTAATACCACAGGCGTGGTATGTATTGTTTTGTGTGGGGCATGTGACTCCTTCTATGTGGGTAAGACGGAAAGGAGGTTTAAACAAAGAATGTATGAACACCTTTATGATTTAAGGAAGAAAAATGATAATAACGCCCTGTACAAACATCTTCAGGCATGTCCAAAAGCCGAGTATCAATTTTTCGTGATAGAGGTGGTCCCTATAGACCCTAGGGGTGGGCCATGGGAGACCTGACTCGAATACAGGGAACTATATTGGCAATTAGTACTGGATGCTTGCAACAATTCAGGACTTAATGATATGGTGTCTATAAAACTTGCACTCAAGCTCAGGCCTGCAAAATTGTGAAAATTTTACATTTTTTTACATTTTTATGTATATTCATGTTATTTTATCCTGGTTTATTTATTTACGTGAATTCTTGATTTTATATACATTTTCATGTGTTTTATTATTTGTCCACCAGATGGTGCTAGATTAGTAAGACTGTCACATGCAGTTTAGAATCCACTCTTTCTGTATCTTGGTAACTAATTGAATCACTGATTTCATTGGTGTATTCAAACAGGAAAAGTTATTTAACTAGGTAACTATCAGGTTTTTGCCCATCTGATGAAGTTCTATGAGACAAAAACGTAAGGGGAAGTGTTTTTATCAGCGTTTATGTTATTTGTGGATGTGTGTTCCTTTTGCTGTGTTTGAACATTAAATCAGTTGTGTGTTGGAACCGCTGCTCTCCGGTGCCTAATTTTGGATTAACAGTACAGAATGAATATGTCAACATTCCTTACCCTATTTTCTCTCCCACAGTCAATATCACTACAATCTGTCCCAAAAAACTGGCCTTCAACATTTCTCTTTGGTAAAAGATTGTTTCAACCTACTGGGTGTTAAAAGTGGAGCAGGAAGGTTACGGATGACACTGGATACAGAGACCTTCTTTCAGGGGAATACCTTTCCACTCTCCAAATCAAACTGAATTTTTTCCTAAGGTTTTTCAGTCTTTACACACCCTACGAGTCATGGAACCAGTGCCTTTAAATCAAAGGAGCAAAGTTCCTGTTCCAGAATATTTCTGGTGCCATGGAATGATACCTATTGGAGACCTGTACAAGATTTCTCATTTCTAAATCTCTGAGAAGGTTCCAAAGTTCAAAATGCAGACATTACAGAACCTATTACCTCTCATCCCTTATGCAAGTTACTTGGTAATTCTAGACGTAAAATATATTTGCTACCATATTCCTATAACCATAGGCTTCAGGAAATTTTAAGGTTCTCTCTTTCTGGGACACATTTTCAGTTCTCTGTATTACTCTTTGGTTTATCTATAGCTTCAACTGTAGTCACAAAATGTCAAGCTCCAGTCATAGCTTACTGCAGACTGAATAACATTCACATCTTTCCTTATTTAGACAACTAGCTCATCTTTGCAGTCTTTATCCAGATGTCAAGAGTCACTAACATAGGTTAAGTCTCTTTAGCCAGCCTGGGATTCCAGATAAATATTGCAAAATCTTCTTCAACTGCATTTCACATGATTATGTTTTCTGAGATGCCTTAAGATTCTTCTCTTCAGTGGGCATTTTTAACAGAATCTTTATCTGGATCTTTATCTGGATTTTTCCTGAATTTCTCCAATCAGTCTCAGACTTCTTTACAATAATTTCTTAGAATTGTATGATTCATCGCTTCTATGATTCTCATTTTACCTCTTGCCAGATTACAAAAAAAAAAAAAAAGCATAGGGATTGCATTCTCTGGCATACAAAATTCCAGTGTGGGGCTTTAAAAAAAAAAGGAACTGCATGGTGGAGACAACAAGTTCGACTGCGCCCAGGTCTCCCCTTCTCTCCTAAGGCCCTAATTCAATCTGTCACCACAGACATGACAGATTTTGCCTGGACAATCATTTCCAGAGGGATAAAAGTGCAAGGCCTATGGAATCCTTCAGACAGACCAAAGCACATCAGATTAAAAGAGTTTTTGGCTGTTATCCATGCCTTGAAGTCTCTTCATGACCTTTGGTCCCCAGGACCTCCCTAAATAATTATAGATAATACCACAGTCATGTGGTACATGTAAGCAAGCAGGAAGGTACAGGGTTGTACCCCTATGCAGGCTGGTAATGACAGCATTCCTTAACCCTCCAAGCATCTTAAATTCCATCAGAGAAAAACATAGTGATAGACAAGCTGAACATGACCAGGACAAACCCTTACAATTAGAAATTGAATGAAGAGGTCCTCCAGGATTTGATCCAATTCTGGGGAACACCTCAAATAAATCTGTTTGCCTCCTTTAAAAACAGACAACTAAACAAGTTTTCTTCTAGGGCTACTTGCAAGCAAGGGTGGAAAATAGATGCATATTTTCATTTCTTTGGAAGGGGATGTTCCTTTATGCATTTCTTCACATTTCACTGATATCCAATGTAATTATAAAGATTCAAAAGGACATCCCAAAAATAATTGCAATGACCCCCTTTTGGCACAGGTATCATTGGTTCACCCTTATTATGCAAATGGCAAAGGGCAGTTATCACAAGCCTGACTTACACGAGACAAGGGGGAATTTGATACACCTCACTATAAGACAACTTCAACTGACTGCCTTGATGACTCAAGTCTACTACCTTTTAGACACTTATTTCATGAGGATGTTCAGCAGGTACTAAAGGAAACAAGAAAGCCTGCTACTAGAAAACCTCATGTTGGCAAGTGGAAGCAATTTTCTAGTTGGTGCCTAGTCAATAATTAGGGGTTCATGAGAGATTTTGTACCACTGATGCTGAAAAATTTGTGTAAATTACTTTCTTCTCTTCACATATTCCTCTATAAAAGTTCATTCATCTTGTGGCCATTTCAACATATCGGCCATGTATCTTCCTCCTTCTCCTCTGTTGTCAAACAGTTTCTGAAAGGAGTTCTGCACTTGAAACCTTCTCATAAACATGGATCTCAACTATGGGCTGCAGAAACTATGTCCCTGTCTGAATCTGTCAATCAAGCTGTTTTAAGGTTCTTGACTTGGAAAACTGTACTCATCATTGCTCTGATATCTGCAAGAAGAGTACCTGAGTTGCAAGCTCTCACAGTTGGTGAACCCTATCTGATTTTCCATACGAATATGATATCTTTAAGAACAAAGCTCTCATTCGTGCCCAAACTGGATTCAGAGTTTACTTTGAATGAATCCATCGATCTCCCAATTTTCTACCTAGAACCTAAGGTCCAAGGAGAACAGATTCTGCATACTCTGGACATTTATAGACAGCTCAAGTACTATCTTGACAGAATTAAGCCCTTAAGAAAATCTGATCAACTATTTATTTCTTATCAAGGGGCAAAAAAACACCCTGTGTCTAAACAGACACCTTGCTGGTAGTTGTTCTCAGCTACTGTTTTTTGTTATTCTCACCATGGCAAATCAATCCCAGGTAGTATCAAGACGCATTCCACTACAGCCTTGTCCTTGATGGCATACTGGAAAGGGGTGGACTCTAGAAGCATTCTTGAGGCAGCAACAGGATCCACTGTACATACTTTTATAAAACTTTACAAATTAGATTATTTTTCAAGGTCAAGATCAAATTTTGCTGGGACCATTCTCTGTGGGCTCCTGGACTGATATCCTTCGTCCTTCCATGATGGACAGACTTTGGTATTCAACCAATGTAGCCTAAAGGCTACTGCAACAGTGGGAAGGATGAACACAGTACAGTTGTGCAAGTTACACTTACTCATAACAGTAGCTGTTCCAATTCTTCATTGTTACAGCAGTCACACTCACCCTCCACTCTCCTTTCTCTTGTATATAGTTAGAGTTGGGATATAAAGTAGGGTTGTCTTTGTTTCTACTTTATATTTTTTATTGTTCCTATTAGCTGGTTATTTCAGGACTGTTAGGCTCTTACGTTATTGTGTAGGTATGAAAGTCCTGAAGAAAGCTTCACTCTGACTGTTAAGTTCCCTCCTTGGGATTAGCCAATCAGCAGTCAGAGTGAAGGAAGGTGTCGTGGAGGGGGGATCAGAGCTTTTTGAAGTGGGCCAGTTGTTGTTTTCAAGGTGGGAAACAACCCATATAGAGTAAGAGCTACTGCAGAAGGGAGACAAGCATCTACTCTTCTGAGTAAGTGCAGCTAACACAACTGTTCCTTATCATTAGTTTGCATTTCAGAATAACATGAAAACTCAAAGTCTAAAGACACAGAATTCTGTACTGTTACGTTTAAAAAATGAGCAGCACCTGGCTTACCCTGTCCCCATTTTTTTCAACTGTAATCACAGGATCTTTTACATTGGACGATATAGTACAGTGAAAAGATAAAGATTGCATATTATGAACATTATTTGTTTTAGACCTACCCCAGGATTCAATAATGCCTACACTAAGTGTACACCGTACTGAGTGAACAGACAACAGAGACATAACTCACACCTTCTTCCTCCTAATTTTAGTTTTCCTACTGATTTTCTTGCAGCCTTAAATAGTGAGGGGGGGGGTTCATAAAGGTTACCACAAAGTGTAGAATGCATGTACACTTAGTACAATCTTTCCGAGTGATTAGAAAGCACAAAAAAATGTGGTAGGGATGTCTTTAAAAACAGATCGTGTACACTTAGTGTAGGTGTTATTGAATCTGGACCTAGTTCAAGTTCACCTTTTTTCACTGTGTTATGAGTCATGACTTCTTAATATTTCATCATTAAAGATTTTAGTCTGCTTGTAAGAAATTTTGGTTTTAAAAAGTGTTTTAAGAAAGTATATGCAAGGGAATGATCTGCTGGGGTGTGTGGTATTACTCTGCATTTTTTAAAATAGATCTCTACCTGGGAGCTGGTGATATAGTCACATATGACCCTCACAACAACCTCCATCTCAGTGATCTCAGTCAAATGGCAGATACAGTGTGCAAAAAATTCACTGGTAGCCATGAATGGCACCTAAAGAAAACTTCATTCTGGAACTGCAAAAACATGTAGGGGATACAGAAAAAATTCCTCTTCACCTCTTCAGATAACTTTATTTCAGCAGCAAGTGGATAGTGGATGCTTTCAACTTTCTATAGAACAATGTTGCTGTTCATACTCCCTGGCCCTCTTCTGTCATCTGTGTTGTAATACGTGAATATGGAAAGACCCAGGATGGTTCTGTTGGTCTCCTGCTGGCCTAGACAACACTAGTTTTCCCAGATGGTGCAGCTTTATCCTGCCTCTGAGAATTATCTGCTCACATAAAAGTCCAGTACTCTGGTACACCCAAATCTATATGGGCTCAAAATGACTGCCTGGATAATCTAAAAAGTCACTTCTTTAGGCACATGTTGTATGATGATGTGCCAAATATAACATCCTACCTGGCAAAATAAGGATGATTCTCTATGTGTAGCCAATAGAAGGGGCATGATTCATGAATAGCAGCTAAGGGTCTAAGCTGTTAATGAGTTATTTCCTGTACCCAGGTTACAGTTTTTGATTCCATAAACGTTCATTTACTTGCTGTGTGATTCTGTGCAAGTCATTTAACCAGACAGTGTTCATCGGTTGTGGTACTCTCACATTTGTCAGATCTTTTTTACAATAGAGTTGTCTTACTCTTCAGTTACAGTGCATGCAGTGTCTCAGCCTTTTCCCCCACTGCATCATTCTTGAGCAAATAGGCCAAATTAGTGAAGCACCTCCTCAAAAGTGTCCTGCATCTCCATCCTCTGAGAAGGGTTGTTCCCCTGCCTTGGGACCTGCACTGTATCCTGGAAACCACAAAGTGAGGAAGAAAGAATTCTGCACCTCATGGAAGATTGCAGGTGACTTAGTATTACCTGAATTAGATGAGAGAATTTATACAAAAAGTCCACCTTTATTGAGGTCTATATCTCAGGGAAGAGGGAAAACCAATGACAAAGCAGTCTTTCTAAGCAGTTTGCAGACCGCATCTGTGAGACATGGATGTTACAAGAGCAAATAAAGACACACTCTACCAGGGCCTCAGCAGACTTCTTTAAGCACGTATCATTTCAGAACATTTGCGAAGCAGCCACTGTTCTTGCATTTGCACCTTTTCCAAGCAGTTTATTCACTACAGAAACAATGCCTGATTCAAGGTACAAATCCAACAGGTCCTCCTTTTAATGTTGATATTTGCAAGTACTGCCTCTGTGCCGTCCACATCCTAGACTGAGTGCTGCTTTCAAAATCTGCCCATGTGTAATTCTGCTGCAACAGTTATCCACAGGAAGAACAAATACAGTAGTAAAAGGAACTCACCACAACAGCAGATGTTCGAGTAGGTTCCTTGTTGCATTACTAACTCCTTTCTACTTTTGCCTGCAACAGGTTGCATCTATCAAAGAACACTTGTTTAGCTAAGAGCTGATGAGGGGGGCTGACTTTAGGGTGGAGCATCCTCTCCCTGTGTAGTATCTGCATAATTCACTAACTGTAAACATTTTTGAGATATCCACAATTTTTACCCTGGTAGATATGACCCTGTTACAAAGTCCTTGTAACACTACTGGCATCATCAATGGCTAACATACTTTTGAAGGTGCCAGATCATAGTTTCTACCTTACAGGCTTTTGCGTTTGGCTTAGTTCAGTTTTAATCAAAAGTAATTTGTTATGCTGCAATGTTATAGTTACTGGATGTGCGTGATTAATGCAGACAGCTGGACACTTATTTATCTAATATGAGTCCTGTATTCATTTCTGGTTTTGCTTGTGTTATAGCTTCTTAAGGTATAGATGAGGCTTCTGTGGGTGCATTTATTAGAATCTTTGTGTATAAGGTCGCACATGTTTGTGAGTATTCACAGACTGGAAATGCTGCTTGGAGTTTATCCTAAAGTTTTCTGGATATACTTAACACCTTTCATAGATATATATAATGTGTTGTCAAGCTCAGTGAGAATGTGGAATACCGCCATTGTCAGATGATGGATGCACTGAGGTTGCAGCAACACAGACTACAGCAATCAGCATATCATTTGGTTACTACTGCCATGTGACATGGCCAGGTTAGGGCACTTATCCCTGATGCAATTTTACAAGATCCTTCACAGGCAGAACAACGAATACCAGCAACAAAAGATAATACAGGTCCTGTCATAACTCAACAACAAATATCATCTGCATTTAGGATAAGATCATCTACTGCCACCATCTCTTTGTCATGGGGAGTCTCATGCCCTGTCACCTATTAACAGTAAAAATACCTGCATCTAGGTCAAGATAACTCAGTGCCATCATTATCAGGTCTTGTCAGGCCTGGTAATTGCCTACACATAATCAAACATGGCCTTTGCCATCTCACTCCCTGATATCTCCTTTTCAGCTATAAAAAAAAAAAAAAAACAAGTTTCTTTCAACAGGCATACAGAATCAAGATACAGAGTCTGCTTGGCGAATACTGGAACAATCCATGTCCTGAAGAAAAAAAAAAGACTGCTTCTAACCAAATTTTCTTAGAAACCATCAAATCATAATTTAACACAATGAAATGGCCTTGTAACTGTAGGATAATGTAACCTACTAATGAATCTTAGATGACCCATCTACAGTCTTGCTTGCTTTTTTTAAATTTATTTGTTAACCGGGTAAGTGAAATAATCTTTCTTGGACACTTTTTTGCTATGACCCAGGCCACAACAGCATGACTGATTTCCACTAATATTTGGACAATTTAATTTACCTAATAAACTAGTATGGTCATGTGAGATGGGAGGAAACCACAATACATGGAGAAAACTCACAAAGATATGGGAAGAAAATACAAAACACAATGTAAACAATGACCAAATGTCAAGAATAAATCCCTGACCCTGCAGATTTGAGTCATATATCTTAGTATTTAGCCCATATGATGATCCAGTTCCAGCATTATCCCCTTGTGTCTGGTAATCTCTTATTTGGATGTTAATCCAGATGTTAGCAAACATCATCTAACATGGTATTAATAGTAGGGTGGCCATGGTGGTGAGGGGCAGCCATAGTGATGCAGTGGTTAGTGTTGTCACCTCACAGCAAGAGGTTCTCTGGTTTGATTCTCAACTGGTTTGCCTTCTGTGCAAAGTCTGAATGTCCTCTCTATGGTCACATAGGTTTCCTCTGGGTGCTCCAGTTTCCTCCCACATTCCAAAGACATGCAGTAGGTGGACTGGACACTCTAAATTGGCTGTGGGTGTGAGTGTGTGTGGGAGTGAATGATATGGATAAACTACCACGGTAGGGCTAGCCACCCAGAGGTGTAAACCTTGGCTCAAGATGATTATCACTGTTGAAGTGACACCCTGACCCCATGTGCAAAATGGGAAAATGGGAAAAAGGGGTTGAGGATGGATGGAATACAGATGTTAGCAAGTCTCCTCCTAATTTCTTTTCCCACTTTTCACCTCTCTCCTCATTCCACTCTCTTCTACTTTTTTCACTACCTTTCCATTTTCTTAATGCTACTATTCCTTCTCTCTTCTTTCTATCTCCTCAGATAAATTCTTCCTTCTCTTGTATATTTAACCATTTACGTGACGACTAGTGATCAGCAGTATGGTTTCATGCCGGGAAAGAGCACTACAGATGCGATGTTTAATCTGAGAGTGTTGATGGAGAAGTACAGAGAAGGTCAGAAGGAGTTGCATTGTGTTTTTGTAGATTTAGAGAAAGCATATGACAGGGTGCCTAGAGAAGAGTTGTGGTATTGTATGAGGAAATCGGGAGTGTCAGAGAAGTATGTAAGACTGGTACACGATATGTACGAGGGTAGTGTGACAGCGGTGAGGTCTGCGGTGCGAGTGACAGACGCGTTTAAGGTGGAGGTGGGATTACATCAAGGATCAGCTCTGAGCCCTTTCTTATTTGCAATGGTGATGGACAGGTTGACAGATGAGATCAGACAGGAGTCCCCGTGGACTATGATGTTTGCAGATGACATTGTGATCTGTAGTGAGAGTAGGGAACAGGTGGAGATGACCCTGGAGAGATGGAGATATGCTCTAGAGAGAAGAGGAATGAAGGTCAGCAGGACTAAGACAGAATATATGTGTGTGAATGAGAGGGAGGATAGAGGAATGGTGAGGATGCAAGGAGTAGAGGTGGCTAAGGTGGATGAGTTTAAATACTTGGGATCAATAGTTCAGAGTAATGGTGAGTGTGGAAGAGAGGTGAAGAAGAGAGTACAGGCAGGATGGAGTGGGTGGAGAAGAGTGCCAGGAGAGATTTGTGACAGACGAGTACCAGTAAGAGTGAAAGGGAAGGTTTACAAGAGGGTAGTGAGACCAGCTATCTTATATGGGTTGGAGACAGTGGCACTGACAAAAAGGCAGGAGTCAGAGCTGGATGTGTCAGAGTTAAAGATGTTAAGATTTGCACTGGGTGTGACGAGGGTGGACAGGATTAGGAATAAGTATATTCGAGGGTCAGCCCAGGTTGGAAGGTTTGGAGACAAAGCCAAAGAGGCAAGATTGCATTGGTTTGGACATGTGCTGAGGAGGGATGCTGAGTATATTGGGAAAAAGATGCTAAGGATGAAGCTACCAGGTAACAAGAAAAGAGGAAGGCCTAAGATAAGGTTTATGGATGTGTTGAGAGAGGACATGCAGGTGGTTGGTGTGACAGAGCAAGTTGCAGGGGAACAGGAAGAAATGGAAACAGATGATTCGCTGTGGCGACCCCTAACCAGAACAGCTGAAAGAAGATGATGACTTACTGAATGCATTTATTTTATTTATTTATCCTTTGTTGACTGGGTTAGTCTCACTAGGCTAGTGGCTTCTTTTCAGGGGAGATCTGAGGTAGTATTTATTCTACTCTGGAAAATGTAGCTAGAGCATCTGGGAGTTTCCTCTACTTGTTTCTACATGTGCCGTGGGATCTTTTAAATCCACCTGAGATACCACCATACCACCAACTAAGGCAGGCATCCAAAGGATGAAACACTCAGAACTGCAGCACCCCACTTATGTTGCACTGCAGTGGTAGTGATCCATCTACCTGGTGTGGGAATAGAACCCACAGCCTTCTGTACCAAAGGTGAATGTTCTACTTTTACCAGTTGCACTGCTGAATTACTACAGATTGCCCTTGTGTAATTCATGTAGTTTTCTATTTCAGTGATAACTTCTTCAACAAATGTAGTATTTAGCTTTTCCTCTTAACACTACTGTGTTTAGTACTGTGAAGAATTGCATATGTTATGTCAGACTGCCATATAAAGATGGTTATACATGTGAATGCCTAAAATATAATAGCATTGTCATGACACATGTTGACCACTGATTGTTACTGTTATTTTTGTGATATATCATCAGTCTGTAAACCAAATTTTATCTGCCTGAATACTGAACCTTGTATTCCCAGGATTCCACTATGTATAAAATCTACTCAGGTGGGCCTCCAGGTGAACAAACACAAATAAGTCATTACATTCAAGCCACATATGATCTACATATTGTTGGCTCACACTAATTTTAATATGTTTAGCATTACCTGTTTTATAATATCTACTGTGGATAAGCAGTTCAAAATATTATGGTGTATATTCTTCCAAGTATGTTCTTCTGGCATGGCTCAACATGAATCAACAAAGAGATGTCACAAGTTTACAGATAAGAACCATTTGCTGGAGTATAATGTCAAAGGAGGTAGTGACAACCTTAAACAGCCCTGCTGGAAGTGAACAAAACAAGATAAAAAGACGCACCAGCCCAAAGACAGAGAAACCAATAAACAGTTCCTCTCCATCTTCACAGAGTAAGATAAGAAGGATGCCCCAATGTGAGAAGGGACAGTAGGGTATGGTGGAAAGTAATGTCAGTAAATTCTATTGGAATATAAGGCAGTGGAGAAGCTGCTGGCCACCGAGTGGGACAATGGACAGGAATCAGAAAGGATATCCCCTTCAAGGATATCACTAAAATTCATTAGCCTCTTTTGCATGATGGTCTGGGTGTCACATAAATGGCTAACAGTTAATGTTGTAGCACTGCACATAAAGGGTAGGAGAGGCACAAACGATAAACAATTAACTGCAAACTGCTAAGCTTAATCTGCATGCCAGGAAAGCTAATTTAGATGCAAAAGGAAAACAATACAAAATCCTGATGGGAAATATCCTAGACAGGTTGGTCCTACCCAGGAAACCTGCTTCAGTATTGTGGCCAAATTAAGGTAAGCCGGAACAGAGCACTGAGTGGAACTGGTGTACACAGACTTCAGCAGACCTATGATACAGTACCAAATATGACTACAGTGAGACTAGGATGCATGTTTGGGGTTAGGAAAAACAAACAAGTTAAATTATCTTGCTTACATAATTTACGTTTTTCTTGACCAGGTCCAACTTACAGGACAATGCTCATTTACATCAGAACTGTGAGAGAAAAGATTCAGAAGCAAAATGTTAACAGCTTTGCTTAACATAAAACATTGCAATACCTTCAATATCATTTTAAGCTGTATACAGTAAACTCTCAGTTATCTGGCACCCATGGGGATTGGTAGATGCCGGATAACTGTAGTTTCTTGTTGCTTGAGAGTTACTATTAAAAATAGGCCTGAGCAATACTGTACCCTATACTACTTGTTTGATTTGACTTGTTCTCAGGTTGGAAAAGAGGGAATTTATTCCTATCTTCCTTTTTAAAACTCTAAGAATGTGAGGTATGTTTCTGCAGAGGGAAAGCAGAAAGTGCAATACATGAAAATTGTACTGTATTTCTTCGATATTTTTTCTGGTTGCTTGAGTTCCAGTTACCTGAGAGTTTACTGTATATCCCTATTATGCAAAAATAACCTTTGTAGCTATTAAAGTTGCAAGTTATATAATAGATGTTGAGCAGAGAGTGGTAGTAATGAAAGTGGTATCATCCACAGACTAGAATTCACCACAATTCCACAGGGTTCTGAAGGTTCAGTGCTGTTTACCTTTTTTGTGTTAGTGTGTATGGAATCAATCACTAGTAAGCCCATGTACACACTGGACTTTCTTGCTGATTATGAACCAGGGCTGGAGTGCTGGAAAAAAGAAGATATGTCTGAGAAATCTAAACAGACTAATAGAATGTTCCATGCAGTGATGTTGGGGTTCACTGTGATGAACTGCAAGAGCATGCACTTAATAAAAGACAGACTGTCATTTGGGGGTGTTAGCAACACTGAACAAGGTGAAGAAAGAAAGACACCTGCTGCTCTTTTCATGTCTAAAATAACCACAGTGAAGTTAGTGTGCCAAGGTACTAAATAGTACAAATGAGTACACAATGAAAGGTACTAAGATCACAGAAGGGGAGGGCTACTGCAGTGCAGGGATTTACTAAGGCCTCATCCACAATGTTATATGAAGTTCTAGAGGACTGATCTCATGAGGTACTTAAGCCTGGGAAATGAAGCATGAATGACAGCTATCAAAATGGCAAAGATGCTTTAAGGGCTGAACCATGAAGGCAGGTTTAATGTTGTGATAACCACAACATAAAAACTCAGAAAATGTAAGGAAGGAGGTAAAGTATAGAAGAAGGCAGAAATGACAAGGAAGGCACAAAGACAGCACTAAGAAAGGTGGCTAACAAACTGGAAATGAGAATGAATTATTTCACAATGAAAGTGGCTTCTGCATGTAGGACTGTCTCAGCTTTTATATCAGAAGGGTCTGGGATAAGTATTGCATGTGGAACGGGCCGTACAGTAGGATCTAGCTGTACCTGGGTGACTTAGTTAGTCTTCATTCTTTTTCAGTAGTGCCATTCTTTGCTTACAGATTAATTAGTGTGTAAATGCATCAAATATCCCAGCTCATTACTATCACACCATTGTACTGGGATCTTTGTTGCTTACAATGTGACACCCTCATCTCCGACTCACCTCTGTCTCCATAACCTTCATATTTTCCTGACAGTAATAAGTACTCTAGGAACAGACTGCAACATGATGACACAGCTATCTCTTCAGTAAAAAGGACAATGCAGTAAGATGCCTTCTGGAGAACTAGCATTATAGTTTCATAGAATACCTTTCTTTGTACTATGAAACAAGTGATATGAGCTGGAACAAATAAATAAATGCAACCCACAAAACTGAATCAAGATAATACAATTATTAAAGCACATGCACTGTGTGAAAAGTTAATAGCTAGCTTTCAGAACCTTGGACATTGAAAGGAATGCATTTATGGGCTCGTTTCACTGATAAACATACATTATTTGCCTTTTCCACTATATACATTTTATTACAACAATAAACCTAAATTAGAATAAGGATAGTTTCTGTCGTCTCTGTAAGGAAATAACCGCAGGTTCCAACAGTGACATGTTACAGACTGGTACCAGGGTAATATAAAAGTTAATCATTAGTAAAGGTAGCAGACTTTAGCAACCAAATGAAAAAATTTTTCTAACTGGATATACATATGCTACAAATGCCTATCAGTGTTACTTTTAAACTGCTGCTAGATTCCTTGTTCGAATGACGCTGTTGTATTTTCCTTCAGTAATGCTGCTATTAACTTTTCCTTCAAATGAGAAACTAGATAACCAAGGACAAGGACTTCTAATAAGTTTCAACCACAGGGAGAAGTGTATTCACAAACACACACACACACATATAAACACACACAGAGTCCTGAGACCCCCTTGAGAAAAACTCTTTTCTACTGTGAACTTGCACAGAGTACCATTGTTGCCACATATCTTGCTGTACGTAGCCACCTTACACTCTTCTGTTCTCTTCAGTAACTGTCAGCTGACTACTATAAATGGTAGCTATGTTTCTGGTTGCCACACCACAGGAAAAGGTGAACTGTAACAACACTACTTTCAGATTTGTTCTGGGTAACAGGAAAGTAGTGCAAACAGAAGGTAGCCATTGATAACAAACACCTCCAGTAAGTGATCGATAGTTAGGAGAAAGTAAAACAAATACTTAGAAAGATGGGTACAAGTAAGACATTTGATAACTATGGATGAACAGTAATGCTGTGTGCTAACAATGCAACACAGTTCAAGTAGTACAGCATGGTTAATCATAAATAAAGTTTTATTTTGATTTACAGGCACAGGATGGGACACAAAGTTATGTCTCTTGGTATAGGGTTGGTACATCATTCCAAAGCCTTTTGTGATAACTGAAGACTTCTACACAATGCAATAAGACCCTGTACATGGCATAATTCCATTGCATAGTCACAGTATGCTGTTCCCTGAGTATACATGCAAACAGACACTTTTCAAGGATCATAAGTGATTCAAGAACAGTACATTAGCTGTGTAAAATCTGATCCAAATTACATATGTTCTGGGTCCAAAACCATGCAACCGAAGTTGATGCATTGCATCTCTCTGTACTGACCTATTTTCCCAGCTGAAGCATTGCTTGGCTTACACGGAAGAACACCAACATCAATGTAAAAACTAAAACATCCTTTTCATTGTACTCATTATCTTAGTGTTTCATGAATCTCCTGTGGCATATGCAAACCTGCTACTGCAACTACACTTGCTTCTGGCTCTCGCTAATGGAAGATCATGTAGAAAATCATCCTCTCATTACTGATTATGGTAATGATCTCAGATATGCCGTTATGCCTAATGAATAAATACCTTGCATGAATCGATGTGTGTATGTCCATACATATTGGAGGAGTACAATGCAGCAGGGCTCTGCTACTCTGTAAGGATGTCAGATAAATCCCACCTGTGCTCTGACAACATACCAAAGAGCAATTCATTCTGTAGCACAGGTGTATGTAATGTACAACAGTGGCTATGCATGCCACTTAGCCATTCAAAGAATGTCACATTCTAATGTACGCTGCCTGTCACTACCATGATCCATGTCAATGAATCACGACGAAGGGTGTAGTACTAAGCACAGTGCACAGAATGCATTCATGCCACTGTACACTATGATTATGAATAGTCCAGCCTGGTAACAATAGTTAAAATGTACAGGTAAGTACACTGTTAGCCCAGTACTAAATCAGAGTCAGCAGAGAGAACTGCAGTCAGTCATTTTGCATAAATAATGTATCTTTTGTGCAGACTGCTAAGGATGAAGACTGAAATAATTACTACTAGCTAGTCAGGAATCAGGGGTGGGGATAGGGGGAAAGTGAATATGAGCATGAACTGCCAGGTAAAAAGCAAATAAAAATAAGATGGGTTGTATGTAAGCCATTAGCTGTCCTGACCTGAAATCCTTTCTCCATAGCTACCACCAAAACAGATTTCTCTAGATAGAAAACAAACAACTCCTTTATATTCTAAAAATGAATAAAAGTGCAAAGCCTCTACTCCTGCTCTACAGCCAAAATTTTGACCTCCCTACATTTATCCATCAGAACAAACTCTTAACTTTCATGCTTTTAAACATACGCTAAAAGTTGTCCCTTTTAACTCCTGAATCTGCTCTTGCTCCAGTCCAGGCTGAACACTTCCTACCATAAAATTCCCCTTTCCTACCACACACATACCACTGGTCTTCTCCATCTCTCCTCTGTCGTTTGTATCAGACTTTCTTATGACAAGTATTTTGCCATATAATCTAACTCTTCTCGAAGCTGAACTACTTTATTTTTCTTATATCTGTGTGATAATACCTCTGAAGTTTTCTCACAAATAGAGTTTTTATGTCTGTACAGACACACACCCTTCATAACATTTATTTATTTATTTATTTTACATTTGTTTACTGGGGAGGTCCAACTGGACAGAGCTGTCCATTTTCAGCAGAGGCCCGAGGAGAAAAGCTCCAGCACAATTGCTAACATAGTACACATAAGACATTTACATGAGCATTGTGGTTTACATGTTCACTTATAAAAATATATCATATATAACATCTCCAATCCATCTTCTTTATTTCAGACTCATTATTCATACAGAAAATGCTTTTGCTGCTATATATTTGTAAACAAAAATGTTTTATTATTGTATTATGTTTAATGTTATGTCTAAACGACTTTGTAATGAAAAAAGATATTTTTCAATAACTTTGTAAAGTATATTTGTAGAATGTAGAATCCTTTTTGTGATTTAACCTGCAGGTTTCTTAAGTCCATAGCTAATTACTAGGCTAGCTTTCTTAATAGGCCATTCTAAGCCTAGCCGATTTCCTTCCCAAAGGTGAGAATCAAACACCGTACCGTGTGGCTGTGAGTCAAACACCTTAACCATTATACCAACCCCCAGTCATTAGCTGTATATATTCTTTTTCATCCATTTCCTTTCTTTTTTTCTTTTGTACTTATTCTTTAGATTTTCTTTTTCTGTCTTTCACCTTTTACCAATATAATTCTTTTTTCTTTTACTACTTCCCAATTTGTCTTCATCACTTTTTATCAGAACCATCTTCTATAGCTTCTTCACTGTCTTTTTTCTCAATACATTTTTCTTCTATTTCTACTACTTCTAAACTCTCTTCTCTTTTTCATTTTCTTCTCTTTCCTTACTACTATTTTCATTTTTGCAATCCATTCATAAATGCCCAACGTTTTAAATTTATAACATTTCAATTCATATTTTTTCCATCATTACTAGTATACTTAGGAGTTCATGTCAGGGCTACCAGCTCTGCTGTGTAATTATTGGCTCTAGCTGATTTGGTCACATTGACTAATGCTGATTTGATACCATAAACTCTTGCACCCATCCCCCAAGGATTTTTGTATATTGCCTAAATCCTTGTCCAGTCCCATAATGTCTTTTTTAGGCAATGTCCTAAAGTTTCCATTATAACAAAACAGAATCTAGATAACATAAAAGTACTGCTACTCAGTGCTATGGGCCTGAATATAAACTCCACTCTCCTGAAGCAGTCCTTACCCTGTAATACATTGTCACAGTGGTCTGGTTCAAGACCACTGACAACACTCCATTAGTGCAGGATTTCAGTGCCTACCACATGTTCAGGCCCACTGCACTAAATGAACACACAAATTTGGTGGTGACTCCATTGTTTGTGTCGAACTCCAGTCTGCTAATGATTGGCAGCAGATTTTTACGTGCTGGCTTGCACAACCTTCAGGCCCATTCACACATGTCAACACACAGAAGATGCTCTAACTGAGAATCGAATGGGCAATGTCTAACTGTGAGCACCACCACCGCAGCATATTCTCCATACTTGTTAGCCAAGGTAGTGACCTGGTACTCCTCCGTGTCCACATTACTATCAACAGAACCCATTATCACATCATAGCTAACTACAAAAACCCCCATTTATGTCCCTTTCTACCTAAACAGTATGGAGTCTCTATGTATTAAGCCAAACACTACACTGCTAGGAGACTTTATCCTTCCCATCAACAATGAGACTTGAACATCCTCAAATATGCATGCCTAGAAATGTCTGAACTTCATAAATCCAAATGTCTAGACAAGTTACTGCACACCCCAAACAGGGGTGACAAAATCCTGGAATAGGTGCTTACCAATTTGCAAATCTAAAGGTATGACATTGAGGTAGAAGGATTTAATCATTCTACTGTACTCGGTTCTCATCAGGTTAATCATTGGGTAAATTGCCCCTTTCAGTATGTACTTGTCCAAACATTTCTCACAACTGGAAATAATGCAATCATTTCTGACTAAAAAAGTCAAGGGTCTAAATCATAAAAATTATGCAAACGATCTCAAAGCCTTGTCCATCTTCTTAGTATCATATGACTGCTAAAAAGTGATCTCTGCCTTGTGTATACAGCCTTAACGGACCGTATCCTTTCTGACCTGTTACACATTTGCAAGTCCAATGGTAGCATTAACATCCAATAATGGGATCTCAATCTTTTTTGCAAAATAAATAGGACATATTGGAGGTATAGGTATTTATTATTAAGAATA
Organism: Protopterus annectens; assembly: GCF_019279795.1. Lineage (NCBI taxonomy): Eukaryota > Metazoa > Chordata > Ceratodontiformes > Protopteridae > Protopterus > Protopterus annectens. Next base: position 837,387,780 of record NC_056734.1, on the reverse strand, counting down.
TCACTTCTGTGGAACCATTTTCCACTCCTCATAGGACAAAGTAATTCTCTTACTCTATTCAAATATAATTTGGACAAATGCATAAAAAATCACAAATTCACCATTGGTTTAGCACCCACACCCCTTATGGATAGGAGCAACAAGTAAATGCCCCCACATATCCTTGTTCTGCCACATATGGTTTACACTAACACAAAATACAAGGGCCAAAAAACTACCTCAGGAATGTACGGCTTGGCTTTTTAAGATCCTCATGATTCAATTGCCTAGTAAGTACATAAGAACCTGTGAACAAAATATGAAAGGCACATTGACGAGGAAGGAGGAAAGTTATTTAAATGTGAGCAAAGAGAAAATAAATGAGCATATGGAGATTGCAAACAAATTTAGTATGATATGTAGTAAACAAATGTATTACATGAGCATGCTAAAGTCACAACAAACAAGCTAAGGCAAGAAGTGAAAAAACTTTTATAAAGATAAGATACTAGAAAGAGTAAATTAACTAGAAACTCATAAAGAAATCTAGAAAAATATTTAAGGGATTTAAAGAAGAGTTATATAAGGCAGAAGAAGGGATGAAAGACAAAGAAAGGCAAATAAAAGAATTTATGAATGAGATAAATCTGCCAAGGCTTAGTGAGGATGAGGGGGAGACATTAATAGCCCCCGAAAATACTATAAAGAAGTAAGACGTACAAAAGCAACAAAATGGGAAATTGCCCACAGAAGACAAAAATGGCAATATATTTTAGAAGATAGCTAGAAGGAAAGTCACGAAGATTTGGCTAATATTTAATAAACTACTTACTCAGGAGACATACCAAAGTCATAGAGAAGAACATTGATAACAATAATCCCTAAAGAAGTAAAAGACCCAGGTGATCCTGCATCATATAGGCCAATATCAATTTTAAATCATGATTATAAGCAGTTTATGGGCATAACAGCTAACAGAATGGCAAAGATATTACTAAGCTTGGTAGCTATAGGTTAGTGTTCCTTTGTAGAAAGCAGGCTGATGTTTGATAATATAGCTAAAATGACTATGATACAGTATGATACAAAGTAGAAATGGAACCCACTACTGCTAATTAGTTTAAATGCAGATGAAGGTGCTTGATAGAGTCTGCTAGGAGTACCCTGAGGTAGAACCAGTATAAAGGAAAAGTGCCCAAACAGTAACCAATAAATCCCAAAAAGCACTTGGATAGCCGTTTCCACTGCAAACCACAATGTTTATTCGCAAAGACACAGCACCAGCAACCACAACATACGATTTAACGCTGACATACAACCAGTACGTTTTCTTCAAAAACTTCATCAGATAACTATGAATGTTACTCTGCTACCCTTATATAACCTTGCCAATAACCCAATTAGTATAATTAAACCTTTGTTAATTGACGTAATAAATGTAAAGTTAAAGTACACATTCTGCTCGCTTAAACTCACACAACATATTCTAAAATCAGTCTGATTTAAAATTCCTACACATTATAACCATAATTTGTTAAAACACTTACCAAAACAAATATTAAAACAATATATGTTCAATACAAATATTCCATTCTAAAAAATGTATATAAAAAATGTTAAAAAATTAATACAAGTTAAAATGTGTATAAAGAATGCTTGCCTCTAGTGTTCAAAAAAAATATTGCACCATGGTAGTTTGTAGGATGACACTGGTGATCAAGAAGAGGAGGAGGAGTGTGAGGGCAGCACCAAGGATCAAATGGTGGAAACTGAAAAAGGGTAATTGTGAGGTGGAGTTCAGGGAAGAGTTAAGACAGGCACTGGGTGGCAGTGAAGAGTTACCGAATAGCTGGGTAACTACAGCAAAGCTAGTAAGGGAGATTGCTAGAAAGGTGCTTGGTATGACATCTGGAAAGAGGAAGGAGGACAAGGAGACCTGGTGGTGGAATGAGGAAGTACAGGAGAGTTTACAGAGAAAGAGGTTGGCGAAGAAGTGGGATTCTCAGAGAGATGAAGAAACTAGACAGGAGTATAAGGAGATGAGGTGCATGGCAAAGAGAGAGGTGGCGAAGGCTAAGGATAAGGCGTATGAAGAGTTGTATGAAAGGCTGGACACTAAGGAGAGAGAAAAGGACCTGAACCGATTTGTTAGACAGAGGGACTGAGCTAGTAAAGATGTGCAGCAGGTAAGGGTGATAAAGGATAGTGAGGGAAAAGTACAGTTGTGTACCTACCATAAATGTAGATGTTCGAGTGTATTCACTGTTGCAGCCATTACAATTGGGTTATCCTGCTGGCAGGCTACCTGCAGTCGGCCCGAGTTCCAAAGTCTAGGTCCGGCATTGATTGCTGTCGCCTCTTCCCTGATGTCAGTGCGCCAGGGGTATAAAAGATGCAGCCGACGCCATTTTCTTCAGTTTTTCTTGCCCCAGATGTCAGGTGCCCCAAAAATGGTAGGCTAAATTATGCCAATAAGCATGCACACACAAAAAACAACTTTTCCTTCATCAACAAGCAAATACACCACATAGGTTGTATAGAATAGAGAAGTACAGATAAGTCCCAGCAATGAAAAAGGGGGATGGTGGGAGGGTAACCTGGACTGCAACAGTGAATACACTCGAACATCTACATTTATGGTAGGTACACAGTTGTACTATGTTCATCGTGTTTCACTGTTGCAGTCATTACAATTGGGTTGAATCCCAAAGCTAAGGTTGGAAGGCTGGTGCTAAATAGGACTAGGAGAGGCTATCAGGCCCTGCAGAACTGCAGTGACAAAACCTCCTGGATTTAGAGTAGAGAGGTAAGTGATAGTGTTTTGTAAAAGTATGCACTGAACTCTAAGTTGCAGCCTCTAAGATGTCTTTGGTTGCTGCTCCTCTGAGGAAGACTGCTGAAGTGGCTGCTGCTCTGGTTGAATGAGGCCTAATGCCCTTAGGCACTGGTTTGCCATGCTGTGAATAGCAGAAATGAATGCAGTGGCCTATCCACTTTGAAACAGTCTGCTTTGAGATAGGTTTTCCATGTGATCCTGCAGCATATGCCACTAGAAGTTGTTCAGTCTTTCGGAAAGCTTTGGTTCTGTCTAAGTAGAAGTATAGCTGCCTGTGAATGTCCAAAGAATGCAGAAATATCTCACACTTATTCTGTGGGTTTGGGTAAAAGGTAGGCAAATGAATTGTTTGGTTAAGGCCACAATGGACACTACCTTAGGCATAAATGTAGGGTTTGTCCTCAGAGAAACCCTGTCAGTATGGAAAATGATAAAAGGTTCCACAGCCATGAGTGCCTGTAACTTTGAGACTCGTCTAGTGGAGGTTATTGCTAGGAGCAGAGCTGTTTTCCAGGATAAGAATTTTATATCAGCTGCAGAGGCTGGCTCAAACGGAGGCAGTGTGAGTTTTTCCAAGACATAGTTGAGGTCCCATGCAGGTATTGGTGCTCTCCTTGGGGGTCCTATGTTTTTGGCCCCTCTGAGGTACTGCCTTAGTAATGGATGAGAAAAAATAGGTGGTTCTGTATTGTAATGAGCTGAAATGGCAGAAGCATGAATTTTAATTGACGAAAAGGAAAGGCCTTTATCCAGCATCTCAGTTAAGTACTGCAAAATCTGAGGAATATTTGGAACAATCGTGTCAATACCTTGTGCCTGGTTCCAAGCACAGAATCTCTTCCATTTTTCTGCATAAGATTTTCTGGTGCTAGGCCTCCTGGTCTCCAAAATAACATCCATCACTGCTTTAGAGAGAGGTGTGTCTTGAATGGCTACATTATCCGCCATGCTGCCAGGTTTAAGGTCCTGAGTTGGCTGTGCAGTATCTGACTGTCTTGTTAGGTCAATAAGTGAGGAATTTGAGGCAATGTCCAAGCTGGGCATTGAGACAAGCTCTTTAGGATTGGGTACCAGTGCTGACGTGGCCAGTCTGGGGCAATCAGTATCATTTTCGGCTTCTCTTGTCTGACCTTGAGGAGTACCTTGGTGAGGAAAGGCATATACTGTTAGGTTTTTCCAGCTGAAAGATAGAGCATCCACTTTCCATGTTTGCTTGTGATAAGTCCTTGTGCAGAATCTATGTAGTTGGCAGTTGTCAGGGGAGGCAAATAGGTCTATGTCCGGGCATCCTCAGTTCCTTGTTATCATGCTGAAGACTTGTGGATCCAGTTTCCACTCGTGGGGATCCATTAGGTTTATGCTTAGTTCGTCTGCCAGAGTATTTATCCTTCCTGGCAGGAATTGTGCTTGCAGATGTACTGGGTAAGTCAATGCTGTGTCCCACAAGTTCATGGCTAGTCTGCAGAGGAAGTAGAAATGTGTGCCCCCTGGCTTGTTTATTACCACATGACTGTAGTATTGTCAGTCTTTATCAGCAGTTGTCCTGGATGAAGTAGATCCTTGAAGGCTGTCAGGGCATTTTGAACAGCTAGCATCTCTTTTTGATTGATATGTAAATGCATTTGACTTGCGGGCCATGTGCCTTGAATACATCTTCCTGCCATGTGGGCCCCCCAGGCATAATCTGATGCATCTGTTGTCAATGTCTGCCTGGCTGTGGGTAAGGTGAATGGCTGTCCCGTGTTGTGGTGACAGGCTTTTGCCCACCATCGAAATTCCTGTTGCAGGCAGGGAATGAGGGTAATTACTGTTTCCAGGCTGTGGCAATGTTTAGTCCAAACACTTTTTAGATACCATTGAAGCTTCCTCATATGCAGTCTTGCATATGGAATTAGTAGAATGCAGGATGCCATGAAACCCAAAGCCTGCAGAATTTTTCTTGCAGATAACTGGGTCTTTGTTGCCAACATTTTGAAATAAGTAGTCAGGTGTCTGTTTGTCTGGCGTGAGATAAACCATCTGGGCAGTTGTATTTAAGCTTGCACCCAGAAATATTATCTCTTGAGAGGGTACGAGTTTTGATTTCTTTTCGTTTACTGTGTACCCTAGACCTGTTAGTAATCTTTTTACAAACGCCAGATGCTGTAGTAGAATGTCCTTGTTCTCTGCTTGAATAAGGCAGTCGTCCAAGTAAGGATATATTTGTATTCCTCTTTGTCTGCAAAATGCAATTACTGGTGCCAGGCATTTTGTAAAGACCCTGGGACGCAGTAGATACGCCAAAGGGCAGTGTAGAGAATTGGTAGTGCATTGAGCCAGCTATAAATCTGAGGTATCTTCTGCATGATTGTCTGAATGGGACATGCAGGTATGCCTCTTTTAGGTCTAAAGTCACAAGCCAAGCCCTCTTGCCAAGCATGGGCAGAAGCTGCTGCAGAGTTAACATTTTGAATTTTGGAATATCCAGGAATGTGTTTAGGATAGACAGGTCCGGTATTGGTCTCCAGGCTTTGTCCTTTCTGGGCACCAAGAATAGCCTTGAGTAAAAATTCAAGTCCCTGCTCTTGCTGTGGTACTTACTGAACAGCTCTCATGTCCATGAGGGATGAAACTTATTTTTGTGCCTCTGCCCATTGATTGCGTGGCAGGTCTGGCATACCGTTTGGCCTTGGCAGGGTGTGAAAGTGGAACCTGTAGCCTTGTGATACGATATTTAAGACCCACTTGTCCTGGGTGATCATGTGCCAATTTTGTGAAAAAAGTGCTAGTCCCCCCCCCCCAAAGGAGCTGCCAGAAGATAAGTGCTTGGTGCTGGCAGGGGAAAGTCATTGAGACGGTTTCCTGTATGGCTGTGATTTTTCCTCTCCGCTTTTGGAGGTAGAAGCACCCCATTGTTTAGGCCTGTATGAGCCTTGGGGCTGTGATCTACTTCTGGGGTGTCTGTATCTGCCTCTTTGTGGCCTGTCTGACACTGGAAAGGACCAATTCTTTGTAGGCCAGTTCCTGCTAAATCTGGGAGGCTGTACCTGTAAGAAATCCTTGACTGTTTGCATAGATTTAGCTTTGTCCTCCATTTTCTTCAACACCTCTTCTGCTTTAACACCAAACAAGGTATCATGCTGTAATGGAGCATCTAAAAGTTTTGCTTTAACATGATCGGGCAGATTCTGTTCTTTTAATCAAGCATGCTTCCTAATGACAGAACCTGTAACAGTGGCCCTGCAGGAGGCCTCTAGGGAATCAAAACCACATTGCAAAGTATGCTTTCCCACTTGTTCAGCTGCATGCAATAAATCCTGCATTTCTTTGTTTTCTGCACATTCTGAATTTGTCAACATTTTCTGTTTAAGCAGTGACATAAGATATTGCTGATATTTAAGCATATGAAACTGACAATTTAAAGCTCTTACAGCCAAGGTAGCAGAAGTTTAAATCTTTTTCCCTCATCTGTCCAGGGCCCTTGAATCCATATCAGACGGGATAGGGTTTTTTTCCAGTGGAAGCCTTGACCCCTTTGGGACCCTGAGAGATAGTTTCTGGGTCAGCAGCAGGGTTTTTATAAAGAAATGTATGTGAATCAGGAACCCTGTAGTATCTGTCTGGCTTAACAGGAGCTGGTGGTAAAGAGTAAGGAGACAGACTGGACTCTGAAAATACATCATCCACAATGTCTAAAACACGAGGAATAGCAAGGGGCCTATGCTGAGGTAATAAAAGGAAGTCTCTGAGCCTTTTCTTGGATTCAGAGCAATCTTGGCTGTTCCAGTGGAAATGCTCCCTCACAGTATGCAGGGTCTCCCCAAAAGAATAATCCTCAGGAGGAGAGGCTGAAGGGGTAGATTCTTCAGTATCAGAATCATCATAGGGAGGAAGGATGTATTCCTGTTCAGAAGAGGAATCAGAGGAAATAGAAACCTAATCTGAAGAATCATATTCTATCTCTTGCCTAGGCCTCTTATCAGGAGGGGGATGGGAACCCCTGATCAAAGTAATTAGGTCATCGGCCATTTTAAGCATCTGTTTTTTAGGCATGGAGGCCTGTCCAGGAGAATGCTGTACTTGTTTCTTTGTCTTTAGAGCTGCTTTAGTCTTTGCCTTTGAAGCTGAAGTTGGTTTTACATACAACTGTGTAGTTCTGAAAACACCCTCAGAAGCCAATGCCTGCTCAGCGGCTCCGGACCCATCTGAGGGATTAGTTTCCGAGTGCCCAATACCTTGAGTTTCCAGTGGATTATTCGGCTCCACGTGGGAGTCGGAAGCAGCCTGTGGCTCTGAGGTAGCGGGCGTCAGGGGCTGTGAAAGCACCTCACTGAGAACCGGCGAACCGGCGACAGGCCTAGCGGAAGCCTCGTCGTCGGTTTTGGACCTCGGATGCCTGTCCTTTTCTTTTTCTTTGCGTTTTTTATAAACTCCGGTAGTCGGCTGTTCCAATGGCATTAAATAGTTGAATCTTCTGCCAAAATAATGAAATGCAAAATTGTACCGGCACTTAATAGTGCGTTGGTTAAATCTAGCACAAAACCGACAACTAGCAACGTCGTGGTCTGGGCCTAGGCAAGGAATACAGTAAGAATGAAAATCCTTATGAGGTATTTGCTTCCCACAAGAAATACAATTATTAACTTTTTCTGACATTGGTCTGAAGCAAGAAAAAAGTTTCCCCAACGGGGTACTTAGCTTTAATGAAGACTTCGGATCTGAAATTCGAATTCGAAAATCTCAGGAGTCGGCCGACTGGCACTTGCGAACTGCTTTTGCTTCGGGCACCGCGCGGCAAGAAAGACTGAAGAAAATGGCGTTGGCTGCATCTTTTATACCCCTGGCGCACTGACGTCAGGGAAGAGGCGACAGCAACCAACGCCGGACCTAGACTTTGGAACTTGGGCCGACTGCGGGTAGCCTGCCAGCAGGATAACCCAATTGTAATGACTGCAACAGTGAAACACGATGAACATCATACAAGCAAGGAGAATGTGTTGAGCAGATGGAAAGAGTACTTTGAGGGGCTGATGAATGGAGAGAATAAGAGGGAGTGAAGGTTGGATGATGTGCGGATAGTGAATCATGAAGTGCAGTGGATTAGCAAGGAGGAAGTAAGGATAGCTATGAAGAGGGCGAAGAATGGAAAGGCTGTTGGTCCAGATAACATACCTTTGGAAGCATGGAGGTGTTTAGGTGAAATGGCAGTCGAGTTTTTAACTAGATTGTTTAATGAAATCTTGGAAAGTGACAGGATGCTTGAGGAATGGAGAAAAAGTGTTTTGGTACAGATTTTTAAGAATAAGTGTGATGTGCAGAGCTGTAGTAACTACAGAGGGATTAAATTGATCAGTCACAGCTTGAAGTTATGGGAAAGAGTAGTAGAAGCTAGGTTAAGACGGGAGGTGATGATTACTGATCAGCAGTATGGTTTCATGCCAGGAAAGAGCACTACAGATGCGATGTTTGCTCTGAGAGTGTCGATGGAGAAGTACAGAGAAGGTCAGAAGGAGTTGCATTGTGTCTTTGTGGACTTAGAGAAAGCATATGACAGGGTGCCTAGAAAGGAGTTGTGGTATTGTATGAAGAAGTTGGGAGTGTCAGAGAAGTATGTAAGAGTGGTACAGGATATCTACGAGGGTAGTGTGACAGTGATAAGGTCTGCGGTGGGAGTGACGGATGCATTTAAGGTGGAGGTAGGATTACATCAAGGATCAGCTCTGAGCCCTTTCTTATTTGCAATGGTGATGGACAGGTTGACAGACGAGATCAGACAGGAGTCCCCCGTGGACTATGATGTTTGCAGTTGACATTGTGATCTGTAGTGAGAGTAGGGAATAAGTGGAAGAGACCCTAGAGAGGTGGAGATATGCTCTAGAGAGAAGAGGAATGCAAATCAGTAGGACTAAGACAGAATATATGTGTGTGAATGAGAGGGAGGAATGGTGAGGATGCAGGAAGTAGAGGTGGCGAAGGTGGATGAGATTAAATACTTGGGATCAACAGTTCATTGTAATTGTGAGTGTGGAAGAGAGGTGAAGACGAGAGTACAGGCAGGATGGAGTGGGTAGAGAAGAGTGTCAGGAGTGACTTGTGACAGACGAGTACCAGTAAGAGTGAAAGGGAAGGTCTACAAGAGGGTAGTGAGACCAGCTATGTTGTATGGGTTGGAGACAATGGCATTGACAAAAAGGCAGGAGTCAGAGCTGGACATGGCAGAGTTAAAGATATTAAGATTTGCACTGGGTGTGACGAGGGTGGACAGGATTAGGAATAAGTATATTAGAGGGTCAGCCCAGGTTGGAAGGTTTGGAGACACAGCCCAGGTTGGAAGGTTTGGAGACAAAGCCAGAGAGGCAAGATTACATGGGTTTGGACATGTGCTGAGGAGGAATGCAGAACATATTGGAAAAAAGATGCTAAGGATGAAGTTGCCAGGTAACAGGAAAAGAGGAAGGCCTAAGATAAGGTTTATGGATGTGGTGAGAGATGACATGCAGGTGGTTGGTGTGACACGGCAAGATGCAGAGAACAGGAAGAAATGGAAACAGATGATCCACTGTGGCGACCCCTAACGGGAGCAGCTGAAAGAAGAAGAAAAACTAAACAGTTGACTCAAAGGATGGAGGGTTCATAGGTATAAAATATTTAAAAAAAGTGTTTTAAAATATTTAAAATAAGACAGTTGTCATACAATGAGGTAAAAGATGGTAAAAAAAGAATTAAAATAACACAGCATACTACAATAATTATTCAAATGCCACTACATTATAATTTAGCTGATCTTAATTTTAATATTTGGGCCAGGGAAACCATGTCATTCAGACCTGGCTATCTATTTGCTTCCCACACCAGCTGCCAGTATACCTCTCTATACTCTAACGTGGCCTCCCAAGGGTCACCCCTGATGTCAACCTGGACCTCATATAAAATAAAAATGTGGCAGATTCACACGTCTGTGTGCGCTTATAAAGTGCACTTCTCAAATTACACTTCCTAATGTCATAGACATGTTCATATATCTTTTTCCTCAAACATCTTTCCGTTTTGCCTATGTAGAAAGCCTCACATTTCCCACACACTGCAATATATGCAAGCCCTTTAGTATCACAATTATAATATTAGATGTTAAATACTTATTCCTACTACTAATATATGTCTCAGAAGTGTTGCCTATAAAGGGACACTGTTTGCAAGCTCCTACTTTATTTTTTCCTGTATTAGTATATTTGTTTTCCAAAAGGTCCTTAATACATTTAAGCTTCCTAAAAATAAACTTTAATGTCATATCAAACTTAAGATTCAAGTCTGAACATTTTGAAAATCTGTCCCATTCCTTTTTAACAGAGTCCCTAATAATATTAAAATCCCCATTTTAATCCAAAATAAAAGTATTTTCATATCCAGCATCCCACTTATTAACTTCGTCTTCCACTGGTACCATATCACCCATACCTAAAATAGGCACAAATCTACCCTTTCTGTGTTTATTTATTTATTTATTTATATTTGTTGACCGGGAGTGTCCGACTGGACGTAGGTCCATTTTCAGTGGAGGCCCGGGGAGAAAAGCTCCACAGTTAAAATAAACAGACAGTAGTTACATTGGATTACATAGCGATTAACAATTTACATAGCAATTACTTACAACATATTTACAGATGAAGAACACAGTACAGCAGCAGACAACTAGAATCTTTATCTGTGAAGAACATAACAGACATTAACAAATGTTACAATGAGAAGTTCCTGCTGTATAATAAGTACTAGGCTTATGAGCATCTGAGCTTGCTATAATCAAGGTAGTTAGTGGAGTAGAAAGAAAGGTAGTGGTTGGATGGGGTGGGTGATATTAGAGTGGGAGTTGCAAGGGCATAGCCAGCATGTTTTTAGGTGCGCTTTTAGTAAAGTTTTGAAGTGGGTGTATGATGGTACGGAGGTAATTGTGGGTGGGAGGGAGTTCCATAATTTGGCTATGGTGCAAGAGAATAGTGCTTCACCAGCAGAGTTATTGGCTTTAGTGATCTGCAAGTGATTTTTGTTGCTGGATCTTAGTGGTCTGGTGGTGCGATAGGGTTGGAGTAGATTCTGGAGGGATGGGACATTTAGTGGATGGTTTATTAGTTTGTGGGTGAGTGAGAGTTGATACCATTGAAGGAGGTGAGGGAGTTCAGGCCAGCCCAGTTCAGCAAGTGAGAGACAGTGGTGACTACAGTAGGATGCCCCTGTGGCGAATTTGGCAATTTTGTTGTAGCAGGTCTCTAGCTTGTTTAGATCGCATTGCCTTAGGTTGGTATATATTGGAGAGGCATAAAGTAGGGTGGAGATAAGGTGGAAATTTGCTATTGAAATCTTTGCTGCTTTGGTGAGAAGATGCTTATTTCTGTATAACGCTCCTAGTTTTTTGTGGACTTTTTTATGGTCATGGATATGTGAATGTCAAATTTTAGTTTATTGTCTATTTCCACTCCTAGCAATTTGGTGTGTCAGTTGGGTATATAGTGGTGTTGTCTTTTGCTGTGATGTTAAAGTGAGAGTTGTTTTGAGTATGTTTGGTGGGTTGGAAGATGAGTAGTTTAGTTTTGTTTGGGTTGAGTATTAATTGGGCATCGGATAACCAAGTTTCAACAGAGGAAAAGGCTTCCTGTGTGACTTTTTGCAGTTTGGGTAGGGACTGGGCTGAGCAGATGATGGTCGAGTCATCTGCGTATTGTATGAGTGTGCCATGTGTGGTGGCAGAGGCTAGATTACTTGTGAAAACAGAGAAGAGTAGGGGTCCATGGATGGATCCTTGGGGAACCCCTATGGAGACAGGTAGTTGGGGAGATATGTCATTCTGCCATACAACGGATTGTTGGCGGTCAGACAGGTAACTCTGAAACCAGTTGGTGACTGATTGTAAGAAGGATAGGTTATTGAGGACAGAGATAAAGTTATTTGTGTGGGACCATGTCAAATGCTTTAGATAGGTTTAGGAAAGTAGCAGAGGAGAGATAGCCATTGTTTTTAGGCTGAAGGATAGTGTTAGTAAAGGAGAGTAAGGCAGTGGTGGTGCTATGGTTTGGTCGGAAACCATGCTGAGTATTGGAAAGGAGGTTGTTAGTAAGGAGGTAGTCTGAGACCTGAGAGTGTATGCATCTCTCTAGTATTTTGGAGAGTGGAGAGAGAATAGCTATGGGGCGGTAACTGGTTAGTTCTGTGGAGGGTCCTCCTTTGTGGAGGGGAATTATATGTGATACTTTCCACAGTGTGGGAACATAACTTTCTGACAGAGATCGGTTAATCAAGATGGATACTGGGTAGGCCAGAGCATCAGCTGCGATTTGTATGTATTCACTTGGGAGGTTGCCTGCTGCTAATTTGGTGGGCTTAAGTTTAATTAAGAGTTTTTTTATGTTGGAGGTAGGTACAGGAGAAAAAGAGAAGGCAGTGGGGAGATTAGTAGTTGAAGGTGTGGGATGGAGGGGAGGGGGTTGTGTTGTTTAGCTTGTGATAGTATGGTTTGTGTGAAGTGTGTGTCGAATGAGGTAGCAATATTTTCTGAGGAGTGAGGGATGTTAGGAGGAGGGGTACTGACTTTACCTGGGTGGAGGATGGAGTTTATGGAGGACCAGAATTGTTTGGGGCTGTGTTCGGAGGAGTCTAGGGCAGACTGGTAGTATTGGAATTTTCCTGTTTTATTAGCTTTTTGACTATGTTGAAAGACTGTGTTGAAAGACTTCATCCTGTATTTCTTTTATAAGTGTCTCAGGGTACACTCTTTCTAAAAATATAGATTTCAACAAAGCACTCATTAATAAAATCATTCTCATCAGACGTCATCCTACTTCCCCGAACATACTGGCCCTTTACAACACTTTTTTTGGGGGAAAATGGATGGGCGCTTTGAAAATGTAAAAATGAGTTACAATATGTGTCTTTTCTGTGAACCTTAGATACAAACGTATTATCGTCCTTCATAATGGTAACATCAAGATAATCAATACTTTCATATCCAATTTTATAAGTGAATTTCAGAAAGTCAGTACTATTAGATATGTAGTCAAAAAATTCTATAAATCTTTCTTCATTTTCTATCCAAAAAAGACAAATATCGTCCAAGCAATGTTTGTAAAGCACCCAACATTCTTTAAATCTAGAAATGAACACAAATTTCCCCTCCCACCATGAGAATACCAAGTTGGCATATGTAGGGGCACACATAGCTCCCATGGCAACACCCTTAGTTTGGCAGAAAAATTCACTCTCGAAATATATAAAGTTATTGTTAAGAACCATTTCCATTAACACCAAAAACACAAACTTCTTTCTCAGTAAATTTTTTATCTTTTCTTAGGATTTCCTCAATAACATCTAAACCTTCCTTATGCGGAATCGAGGTAAAGAGATCAATCACATCAATGGTGATGAAAATAATGTTATTTGTGCTCAAGTTATTCCCAACACTCCTTAAAAAGTCCCAAGAGACTTTAAAACATTAGTTGCCCCCGTGGACATATTCTTTAGTTTAAAATCCACATATTTAGCTATGGGGCCGTAACTGACTGACTAGCAGCCACGACTGGCCTAAGTGGTGGGTTATCTATGCCCTTATGGACCTTTGGGATCCCAAATATAGATGGGATCCTAGGTTCTTTATGTAAAAATCTGAAGGTTTCTGTGTCAATAAACCCTTCAAGCACCAAATCATTAAGGGCTAAATATATTTTCTTATACGCAATATGCATCTTATTTCGATATCTTAGTATATTTAATCTCATCAAGTAAGAAATCTATCATTTTACCTCCATATATAATAGAGTCCATAAGTACAGTTCCCCCACCCTTATCAAGTTTCATAACCATAACAAACTCGTTAGATCTAAAAGACTCCATAGGGACCTTTCCTCTACTGTCAGAATAGACCATACTTTGTTTTTAGAAATTTTCTCCCTTAATTCTGTTTCCACAGCATTTTCGAAATTTTTTAATTGTGGATATAGTGGGGGATTCCATGTACTCTTCCTTCTTAAATTCCCAACCATAGCTACATGTCCATTCATTAAGAGTTCCAGATTTTTCTTACGGACAGACATTTTTAAGTATATTAATAATGTCAATAAAAAGCCTGTGCGAAGTAAACGCTCCCAATGAACAAGCCAAGAACAATAATAGTAAACCAAAAAGTGACAATGGGAGCGAACCACAGTAGATGTATAACAAGTTCATCAAACGGCCTCAAAACTTCAGTAGTCAAAGTGATACGATGTAATCCAAAATAACCAAAGACTCATTCGGCTCGAGGACCAACTTTAATAGCAGAAATACAGGTTAGCGCTTTCACCATACGGCTTCTTCAGACCTTTACACTCTAATTAATACAGCTAGGTTTAAATACAAGTAGTGGTGGGAAAACAAATCTCCATTAAAGTGCTAGGACTTTAAAAAATGACTATATAAAGAATAACATTCAATCTAAAACTTCAGATCTACAAGTCTGTATATGAAAGACAAAGAAAAACACAAATAATTGTTACAGTGTCAGTATATTAATAATATATAATATATAATTAAATAAATGGATCAATATATCTGCATAAAAACATAATAAATAAAAATCAATAAATCTCTATACCTAATAAATGAATATGAAAAATAAAAAATATATATATAGAACATATAAATGTATTTAGTATATCATTTGTTCAAAAACACAAATGATCAAAAATATATCAAAATTATGTCTTTAATCTCCTAGATCTAAGAAATGGCTTAACTGAAACCATACCATTGAGACCTGGATAAACATCCGATCTCAGTCTCATAATCCAAATGGCCTCTCTGGTCTCAGTGTATGTCCTAATGTCACCTCCTCTAGATCCTGGACATATTTTCTCTACTATCCTAAACCTAAAAGTATGCGTCTCGTCATTCTCCATTACATGTTTGGCTAATGCATTGGTTTTAGAATGTATTCTGATGTTGTACACATGTTCACACATTCTATCTCTTAAACATCTATTGGTTTTCCCTATATAGAATGTGTGACAGGCTTCACAAGTAGCCAAATAAACAACATCTGTAGACATGCAGTTCCCTCTCACTCGAAACTCATAAGTCTTGATCAAGACAGGATGTACAAAGGTAGGATCAGAATCAATTAAATGGCAGAAATTACATCGACCACATATGGAGGTAGCAAATGGCTGATTCATATCCACATTCACTCTCTCTCCGGGATAGCAAAGTAACCTTTTCAAGTTCTTCTTATTCCTGTAGACAAACTTAGGTGCTTCCCCTACCACTCCTTTCAACTGTGGATCCACTAATAGTACATCCCAATGTGCCCTAATCACATCTTTGATGGTACCTATATCCTTGGTATAAGAAATCGAACATGCCACTCCAGCTTGTGTCCTTCCTACTGGGCCCCCACTAAATGTGTGACCATATACATCACTGGATTGACTCGAAAAATAGGGAGCTGCACATCCTTCTCTCAATTTATCAACACTATCCATCCCCTTTAGTATATCTCTGGTGCCATAACCACGTGTCCTAAGCCTCTCGCATAAATCACCTAACTCATTTTTGTAACCTAAGTCAGTTGGATTGTACCTAGAAGCATGCATTGCCTGTCCTTTAATGATATTATCATACACATATCCTGGATGCATACTTAGCCTATGTAATAGAACATTCTTATGACATGGCTTCCTATATATCCCAGTATTTATCAAGCCATTATCAAGTCTTTCTACATAAACATCTAAAAATGCTAACCTCAACCTAGAATATTCAAAACTAAATGTAAGATATCGTGTGAGAGAATTCAACTCATCAATAAACATTTCCAATTCATCAGATGTACCAGTCCATAAAAGGAACAGGTCATCTACAAATCGTCTATAAAAAGAAACTGATTTCTTAAAACTGGGCATTGAAAGCATAAATCTATACTCCCATTCGGCCATAAACAGATTGGCGTAGCTATTGGCACAAGAAGTGCCCATAGCTACGCCATCTTTCTGGAGATAAAACCGGCCATCAAAATAAAACACATTAGATTCTAAAACTATCTCCAAAAATGACATCAACAAGTCAATCTTAGCTTCATCCATATCAGACCATCTCCTCAAATAACTACCCACCATTTGGATCCCTTCAAGATTAGGAATAACCGTAAATAATGAGTGCACATCCATTGTAACAAAAATATATTCAATATTCCCAGACATTCCCTTTGTATAATCATAAAGGTCTAATAAGAACTGTTTCGTATCTCTTAAAATAAACCTATTTGCATCAACCACTGGCCTTAATGACTTCTCTATATAGATAGAGAAAGGCTCCGTTGACCACCCTCTTCCTGCCACAATTGGTCTGAGCGGAAATTTTTCCTATTCTTATGGACCTTGGGAAGTCCATGTATAATCGGAATTAAGGGATGTGTTACTTCAAGAAATTTATACAGTTGGAAGTCTATCACCTTGCTCTTGAATAAATCCACCAGTGTACATTTTATCCTATCAATCATATTATTGATCGACTCTCTCTCTATGGACATATAAAAATTAGAATCATCTAACATCTCAGTCATACCTGTCTGATATCGCTGCATGTCCATGAGAACTATTCCACCTCCTTTATCAGCAGGCCTGATGGCTATAGAGCAATCATCACACAACCTACACAGGGCTTGTCTCTGTGGAAAAGATAAATTATCCCTACCTTTATATCTCTTACCCATCATATCTCTCATCTTGTACAAATCATTCTCATCTAATTTACTATATGCTGCTAATAAGAGATGTAACGATGGTGTGAAAGTACTGGGTTTTCTAAAAATAGATCCATCCATAACCTCATTACTATCACTGAATGTAACTTTCAGTGACAAATTACAGATGAATAACTTAAAATCACGTAAGGTTTCTTCAAAATTACTGTGGGTAGTTGGAATAAAGGAGAGTCCCCTAGTGAGAACAGCTTCTTCATCCAATGTAAGTATACGAGATGAAATATTAACTATTATGTGGTCCCCTTCCCTTCCCACGTTTTCTTTATATTGCAACTCTGAGGTCGATCCGGAGATAGCTTCCTCTTCTGTCTGCCTCTGCTGATGGAGCGTAATCTCCCTTCCCTGTTCTCGAATCTGATGGGGAAAGGGTGCTTAATATCAAAGACTTCATCACTAGAAGTCCCTGCACCTATCCTTTGTCCATTAGAAACACCTCCAACACAATTACCAGATGTATTAGTCTTAAAGACTTTCTTCTTAACAACTGGTTCCTTAGGTGATATATTGTCAGAGTGACTAATTCTGTTAATAGCAACAATACCTATATTAGTATCGATTGGTGTAGTGCTATTATCCAACACACTGTCAACCCTATCAGTCATTTGTTCATTAACAATAACACCATCAACATGTAAATCATCAACTCTCAACTGTTCAGTAGCATGCAAAATAACATTATTTCTGTCATTACTAGCTCTAACAAGAGCAGTACCATTATTGGAGGGTTCATTAGTCCTCACCCCATGTCCAAAACGACCATCAGCCCCCCTATTATTACCCCTCGGCCAAGTGAAGATATGACCTTGTCAGAAGTCAATAATGTCCCTTTGTAATTTCGACCTCTTCTGGTCAAAGAGTCTTCTCTCATACTGTGACACATTATCTAATAACCTATGAAAATGTTCATCTACAAATTCAGTAGGAAAGCGTTCATAAATTAAGTTCTGTTGCCTCTTAATGTCTGATCTTAATTCTTCTTCAATAGGGGTAAAGAATTCATTCAATAAATTCATATATTTGAGGCTTACCTCAATATTAAGTTGCTGCCACTTGTACAGCAGCTCCGGATATTGTATACCTGTAGTCGGCATCTTTAGAACTCTCAAACCCCTTGGAATAATGCGCCGTTGTATACAGACATCAAAATGTTGTAGTTGCGTCTGTAATCGTTTCAGTCTACAAAAATCCACATCAAGTTTCTCTAACGCTACTCTCAGGCCCTCCCGATCATAGCGGTCGACATTCTGTTCACTCAGTGACTCCTCACAAGCTTCATATAAAGTCAAAGGATTCATTCGTACTTGTAGGCAATCTGAGAACCTCTCAGAGACTGGACGCAGCCTGTCACGCATTCTATATAGGGAAAACCAATAGATGTTTAAGAGATAGAATGCGTGAACATGTGTACAATATCAGAATACATTCTAAACCCAATGCATTAGCCAAACATGTAATGGAGAATGACGAGACACATATTTTTAGGTTTAGGATAGTAGAGAAAATATGTCCAGGATCTAGAGGAGGTGACATTAGGACATACACTGAGACCAGAGAGGCCATTTGGATTATGAGACTGAGATCGGGTGTTTATCCAGGTCTCAATGGTATGGTATCAGTTAAGCCACTTCTTAGATCTAGGAGATTAAAGACATAATTTTGATATATTTTTTATCATTTGTGTTTTTGAACAAATGATATATTAGATATATTTATATGTTCTATATATATATTTTTTTTATATATTATATATTTTTTATTTTTCATATTCATTTATTAGGTATAGAGATTTATTGATTTTTATTTATTATGTTTTTATGCAGATATATTGATCCATTTATTTAATTATATATTATTAATATACTGACACTGTAACAATTATTTGTGTTTTTCTTTGTCTTTCATATACAGACTTGTAGATGTGAAGTTTTAGATTAAAAAATGACTATATAAAGAATAACATTCAAAGTCCTAGCACTTTAATGGAGATTTGTTTTCCCGCCACTACTTGTATTTAAACCCAGCTGTATTAATTAGAGTGTAAAGGTCTGAAGAAGCCGTATGGTGAAAGCGCTAACCTGTATTTCTGCTATTAAAGTTGGTCCTCGAGCCGAATGAGTCTTTGGTTACTTTGGATTACATCGCATCACTTTGACTACTGAAGTTTTGAGGCCGTTTGATGAACTTGTTATACATCTACTGTGGTTCGCTCCCATTGTCACTTTTTGGTTTACTAATATTAATAATGTACTTATCTCACATTTTTTATTTGGTACAAACTTGAAACCTTTAGCAAATAAATCAAAAAATACGTTCGTAACAGTTAAATAAAAATAGTATGTCCATGTCATGTAAACTTGGGACCTTCACCTTCAATAGAGTCCTGTTCATTAACGGAATCACTTCCCTGTTCATATGATTAAAGTTAAATGCATTTAATACGCCTGTCTCATTCCCTTGTTGTTCCACCCCCTCCAGTTGCCCTGATTGTAGTCTGTTGGTGCCTTGTTTTTCAGCCTCTTCGACCTCTGGAGGGGGGGATACTCTAAAGGGTCATTCATATCACCAGGTCTTTGCAGTCCCTCATCACTAACTTCACAATTTTCATCACTGCCATGATATCCATAGCTATCATTCATTTTACTGATAAACTGTCTACCTTTATTATGTCTAAAAAATACCCCCTCCCCTTTATCAGAATTCGTGTAACCTTTTGGTTTTGGATACTGAATTTTCTGTGCATACTCATACATGTCCCTTTCTAATTTCCTTTTCTTTCTGTTTAAAATCCCATTTTAATTTTTCATCAATCTGCATTCTGAGATCAAAATATTTTTTCCTTTCTTGATCCACAGAAAACAAGAGATCGTTAACCAAGCAGGAATTTACATTATTTATTCTATCATTCAGTACCTCCATAACCCTGTCATTCTGCTTAATACTGGCACGTAGAATATCAAAACCACACCTATCAAAAATATTTAGAAGTTCCAGATGGAATTCTGAACCCTCCTCTACATTGTTAGGGTACCTAAATACCCCCAGTCCCTTTGGTACAATGTTTAGTTTAATGCACTCTTTCAAATAAGCATTATCAGCATTTAAAGTCTTAAATTTAAAAAGTTCCTATAACTTGTTTAAATTGTTAGCATAAGTGCTAGTTTCAAAATTTTTACTTTGATGTACATATTTATCAAAAGATACATGCTTATTAAGCCATGTATTCAAATTACATTCATTAACCATCGTGTTACTGTTTATGCTTGAACAGTCACCTTGTGTCCATTTTTCAGTCCTTAAATTCGAATTGTTGAAACTGCCCACAGAAGACAAAAATAACAATAGATTTTAGAAAATAGCTAGAAGGAAAGCCATGAAGATTTAGCTAGAATTTAATAAGCTACTTACAGAGGAAACATACCACAGTCATACAGAAGAACATCGATAACAATAATCCCTAAAGAAGTAAAAGACCCAGGTGACCCTGCATCATATAGGCCAATATCAATTTTAAATCATGATTATAAGCTGTTTATGGGCATAACAGCTAACAGAATGGCAAAGATATTACTAAGCTTGGTAGCTATAGGTCAGTGTTCCTTTGTAGAAAGCAGGCAGATGTTTGATAATATAGCTAAAATTACTATGATACAGTATGATGCAAAGAGTAGAAATGGAACCCACTACTGCTAATTAGTTTAAATGCAGAAAAGGTGCTTGATAGAGTCTGCTAGGAATACCCTGAGGTAACACTTCGTAAATGTGGATTCCCTAAATGAAGTTTCATATAGTATATACAGGGTCAATAGCAATAATAGGAGGGTGGCCTAATGGTTAAGGTGTTTGCCTTACAAACACAAGGTGCAGAGTTTGAGTCTCACAAGGGAGGGTTGGGAGGGTGGCCTAATGGTTAAGGTGTTTGCCTTACAAACACAAGGTGCAGAGTTTGAGTCTCACAAGGGATAATTGGCTAGGCTTAAAATGGCTCACAAGGGCAGTTAGCTTAGTACTAATCTATGAACCTATGAACCTAATAAACACATGTGTACTGTTTTTGACACATTTACCCTTGGTACAGAAACCAGGCAGAGATGCCTCCTTTTACCTCTCCTTTTAGAAATATATGTGGAATCATTATAAAAAATAAGAAAATGGCAAACAGTTATGACTGGTTTGGTTAACAGAAGAAAATGTCACTATTCCCAGATGGTGTAATAATACATTTGACTAGATCAGCTCAAGGTATTCCCTGGTTATTTGGCATATTGAAGAGATTTCAAATGTTTTCAGGCAATAAAATAAGTGAGTCTAAAACTAATGTTCTGTGTGTAGAGTATATTATAACAATTAGCCTACTACAACATCATCCATAGCTACGGAGGGGTTTGAAAAAATGAGATATGTTGGTATCTCGGTCAGCAATACATTAAAATTAGCAGTGACAGAAACCTGGGAGGAAACAAAAAATAAAATTATTAAACAGCTGAAACCATACAGCATGTTGAATACAGATGTGGACAACACAATCCAAACAATTAAAATGTTTCTAATACTGCTATTTTACATGCAAGGGCAGGATTTCCTGGTACAACTGGAAGAAAATTAATGGGTAAAATTGAAAAAAGGAAGTGAATGAATTCATATTGGACAGGAAGAGGTCTAGAGCAAGATGGGGAAAAATGATTTTATCAATGGACCAGAGAGGATTGGGACTTCATGACCTATGCAATATTATAAATCTACAAAACTCAGGCTGCTATATCTCGCACAGTAAAGTGGACACCATATAATTTTATCACAAGGAGTGCGACTTAGGGACATAAAATGGTTGACATTGTTGACACAAGTTCTGCAAGAAGACAAGGATAAATATGTCATAAGTTATGCATATAGTATTGCAAAGGCTACCCTAGAAGCAGAATAGATTATGTCAATTGGTGTGGTTATACCTAATGAAAACCAGGAAGAAGAAAGTCTAAACTGGATGAAGGAGTAGAGATAGCCTAGTGAGTAGAAATAGACTGGGAAGGAAAGGTTGTGAAATATGACAGACCAAATGTGCTGCTTAATCTCTGCCAGAGAGAGTTCTTATCAAGAGCTAAAAGCTTTACTATATAAAATGAGGATAGAAATGAGAGTGGAAGGCGATATGTCAGAATTAGAGAAATCTCTTATAGAACCTAGGATAAAGCTAGCTAAGAAAAAGACTAATAAGTAGGGCACATAAATTAATGTACAACTATAAAAATCAATTTGAAAAAAATTAGAATGGACTGCAAAAGAAGAACTGGTAATGTGATAAACAGGGAGCAATATCCATAGGTACATTTATATCCCAAGCAGCTTACAAAATATATTTCTACAATTAGATGAAAGACGGAGATGTATGTATAATGAAAAGGCTGGTTGGGAGCATATATTCTGGAATGGTCAAAGCTAACCATTTTAAGTAGGATTTACAGGCTATGTTAAGACAACTATTTAATGAGCAGGTCAACTTAACAGCAGATATAATGCACTTGGGTTGGACCTTAGAAGAAGAACCTAAACACATCAAAGCCCTACTAAACCTTTTGCTACTGTCAACCAAATAGACAATTATGAATAAAATGGAAAACAAGGGTGGAGCCAGGCAGTGAGGATGTGATGCCTACTATGAAATGCAGGATATGAGACTAGAAGAAAGGGAGCAAAGTACATGTTTACAAGTGGCAATTCTGGTCACACTATAAACAAGAAAGTCAAAATGCAACTCAATGACAGTAAAAGAAGTGAGGCACTGGCTGACAGGTTGATATGCTCTAGTATGACTGCATAACAGAAAGTAAAGTGATCACGCTTCAACAGTATACATGCGCAAGGGTCTGAATGTTCTGCTATGAGATTAGCTGAAAAATGAATTCTGACAAATGTGCTCATGCTCTTGGCTAATTGTTCTGCAGTTATTTTGATATAAAAAATGAATCTTTCCAGTTAAATATTTCTTTCATTTGAATGTATGTATAAGAACAATCCCTTTCACTGTTAGTATCTCTGTTTCAAACATTTTTGAGGACACAATGACTTGCTTTTTAATTTTTTTTTTCATTTATCTTACACAGAGTAAAAAAAGCCCACAACAGTAAAATTCTGTCTGTATCTTGGTCTTTCTCCACTTTCACACTGAACCGGCCACTTCTTTGTTTTACTGCAAATGGAAGATAATGGAAAACACATGACACATGCTAACTGGAATGAGCCAAACCCTGCCTGTGAGTCAGATCACCTCTACTAATGCAATAATGATAGAGATGAAAGCAATTACTTAAAACATTTCTACAGAAGCAGATTCTGTGCTGAAGAAATGCAACTGCAAAGTATATATGCCCTTCATCCTAAAGTGGGGAAGGGGGAGAAAGTTTCCTTATGGTAAATTTGTCACAAAATATTTCACTTCAATAGGTGCTCAAATCAAACTGCAGTAAGACATGAGTTTATGAAAAATGTATGCCAGTTTTCAAAATTAGGGAAGAGAGGCCAAGAAAGGCAATCAATTGTCAAGGATCAGCAGTCTAGAGGATAATTAATGTGAATATCAACAATTATAGTACAGTAAACTCAGTGAACTGGCACCCATGGGGATTGGCAGATGCCGGATAACTGTAGTTTCTGGTTGCTTGAGAGTTACTATTAAAAACAGGCCTGACTAATACTATACCCTATACAACTTGTTTGGTTTGACTTGTTCTCATGATGGGGAGAGAGGGAATATATTTACATCTTCCTTTTTAAAGCCCTAAAACTCTAAAAACCTAAGGTATGTTTCTGCGGGGGGAAAGCAGAAAGTGCAATACATGAAAATTGTACTGTATTCCTTTGATATATTTTTGCCGTTTGCTTGAGTTCCAGTTAACAGAGACTTTCCTGTACACTGTGATTTGTCTTCTTGGGGTTACAGAGTCTTTCTGAGGTCCTTTGATTGGTCAAAAATAACTAGTAAGCTTTTATTGCTTTTATAATGTTGCAGGGCACAAACTCCCTCACTCTCTGGCAGTTAAATTATATATTTGTGCCTTAGTTCTTTAAGCTAATCTCTGCTGGCCTCCACTAACACTAAAATGAGTCTGGAGGACAGACTGCACTTCTGCTTCTACATCTGTACTGTTTGAAATGCCCAACTAGCAGACATTGGATGTGATAACAACAAAAACAAGTCAGATCTACAACATGACTGCAAACAAGGTGCAGTCATTGAATCTCGAAATTATGTCAGTATACTCCAGTAGGGTTTCACGCAGACCAGCGACTGGTGTATTAGTCAATGTTTCAAACTGAATGCAAAGAAATGCATCATCATTCCCTTTGGCACAGACAGTGTCCCACTATCAAATCAACAACAATACTCTTAAGTACCCATGAAGTGGTAAAGGACCTGGGATCACAAGTTGAGACTATGACCTTAACTTCAACCATCATAGTAAGGAAAACTTTCTGCTTAGCACACAATTAGTAAAGGCATCGCCTCAAGAGCAAAAGAATTTATAATCCCCCGATACTCTGCACTTATCTGGCCCATAATTGAGTATAATACTCTGTTCGGCATGCACCATAGTAAGCACTTGCAGCAGTTCGAGAGACCTCAGAGGTTTCTAACAAAGATCAAGGGGCTCCAGCATATGCCTTAAACAGACCAACTAAAGTCCCTGTCACTATACTCCATATCGTATAGACTTCTTAGGGGAGACTTATGACTGGCCTACAGAGCAAACCAAGACTCAAATCTAATGAACTTGCTGCATATTCTTAAATTAAACGGGACTAGGGCTACCCATTCCAGGGACCTAAATATAGCCTGCGACTTGAATAGTACATGCTGGAGGGACAGATTTATCTGCAAGTGACTGCCACGTCTTTAGAACAGGCTACCAATTCATGTGAAACAGAGCACCCCTATGACACTGTTCAAGAGGAACCTGGACAAGTGAATGGGGGACCATATATTTTTACCGGGGATAGTGCCCACAACCTTTTTGGACATAGGCAGTCATCACTAAATGCAATCTTAGGTACTGACCAACATTTCTAAGGTAATACATTGGGTTGAAATGGCTAAGCTTAAAATTACCTCTAGGTCGATAGCCTAGTAATCTCCTATGATCCTACAAAGCCTGATTAACAGCAAAATGGTACTACAAATGCGAAATAATTATTCCCCACTTCTTTGCTGAAAAATGGGCCCTACCCAGTCAGGCATCACAGTCAAAAAATATAAACAAATTAATACCTTCGCTGGGTTGGTCTTTATAATAAAATATATTTGCCTGTGAATCTGTATATTAGATTCTTCTTGCTCCAACACTGTAACTCTGCACTTAACCTGGTGACTGCAGATGCAAAAATAGCACATTTTCTTCTGTTCTGATTTGAGGCTTACAGTACAGCAATGCTATCAAAGTAGGTCGATAATGTAAATACTGTCCGCTTTCAGAGTAAATTCATTTTTAGATGCAGTTTTAGAAGAAAAAATTGTTCTGTATTTCTGCAAGATTACCTTCAGTGCAAGACGTACTAAAACAATACACAGTAAGTTTATTTGTGTTTACAAGGCAGAGTGATAGGTTCATAGGTAGGTACTAGGCTATCTGCCCAAGGGCATTTATAAGCATAGCCAGAATGTGTTGGCTTTCACCTCCCTTTTAGATTAGCTTCCTGGGTCTCTGTCCAGCAGGGCCACTGATGTGATCTCAGGTGTATATTTACAATTTCCCATCCACTCGTCAAGAATTCTCTTGAAGAGAGTCAGTGAGGGGCTCTGCCTAACGTAGATTGGGATTCTATTCCAGAGTGAGGGAAATCTCTGGGACAGGAATCTATCCCTCCAGCATGTCCTATTTATTGTTGTGCTGAGGTTTAAATCTCTAGAGCATGTGGCTCTAAGAGATTTGGTTTTCCTTAGGTGGAGCATGTCCATTAATTCAGGGTTTGACAAGGCCTTGTACGTAAGGCAGAGGTCTCCTCAGAGGAGGCAGTAAGCAACCGAGTAAAGATGGAGTTTCTTTAGCCGGGCTGCATAGGGCATCTGTTTAAGGCCCATGATCCTCTTAGTGAGGTACTTTTGCGGTCTTTCCAGCTATTGCAGGTGTTGAGTAAGGTACATCCCAAATGGGGAATTGTACTCTATTATGGGCCTGATGAGCGATGAGTAGAGGGGCACAATAACCTCTCTTGATCTAGATGCGAACCCTTTTGTGATTAGGTGGGTTTTCTAACCACTTTGGCAATGTGGTTATCAAAGGAGAGATTGCTATCTACTTGGGTCTCCAAGTCTCTAATTACATTTTCCTTACTTAGTGGATTACCTCCTATGTGATAGTTTGTGGGCACTTTATTTTTCCCAAAGGGGATGACTATGCACTTTTTGGCATTTAGCTTAAGTCCATGATTCTGACACCAGGTATTCGTCTCCGTGAGACCCTTCTGGAGAATGTCCGTGTCAGCCGGGGAGTCAATTATGGCCCCCAGTTTGCAATCATCTGCGAACTTAGTCAGCCATAGTCCTCCCGTGCTTGCCTGTACCTCAGAGAAGTATATACTGAACAGGAGGGGTCCCAGGACTGAGCCCTGAGGGACTCCACTTGCAACCGGTTTAGAGTCGGACATAGCACCCGCAACTCTGACCATGTGAGTTCTATCCATGAGCCAGTTTGCAACCCATATCATGACATAGGGGTTAATGTTCAAGCTGGTGAGCTTTTCTATAATGCCAGAATTGGGAATGGTGTCGAAAGCCTTTGCAAGGTCCAGGTAGGCTGTGTGGACTAGCTTTCCCTCATCTATGACCTTGGTAACTGTTTCAAAGAAATCAACCAGGTTTAGGAGGCATGATCTGCCTTTAACAAAGCCGAATTGGGTAGGGTCCAGTGTTTGGAGGTTCCCAATGTCTTTGTTAATGAGTTCCATGATGATGCGCTCCATGGCTTTGCAGACCAAGCTAGTCAGGCTTATAGGGCGATAGTTCCCAGGATCCGTTGTTGCACCACCTTTGTGGAGCGGGATAACTGTTGCTGTACACCATTCTTTGGGTACATAGCCTGTGGTGAGGCTGAGCTTGAACAGTGAGTTTAGATGAGGGGTTAGTTCCTTTTGGAGCTCATGTAGGACGCAGCCTGGGATGCCATCCGGTCCCATTGATGCTGTGTTCTTGGCTTTGGAAAGGGCTGTTTTCACATGAGTGTCTGTGATGTCTGGGGCTCTACAATCTTCTGGAATGGACACGGGACCTTTAGGGGGTGGGGGTGGGGGTAAAATTTGCACTGAACCTGTCAGCCAGGATGTTGGCAATGTCTGTTGGTTCAGTGTATTTTTTGTCGTTTTGCACTAGCTCAGAGCAGATCTGACTGCTGCGACTTAGATTCTTGACATAGCTAAAGAAGGTTTTGTGATTATCTTTAGCATATAATATATATAATGTAATAGCATATACATAATATAATATATATACATATATATATATATATATATATATATATATATATATATATATATATATATATATATATAATATAATAGCAGCATGCTGTAAATGTGTGACAAAATACAGCAAACCATGAGTTATGGTCATTTGACCTTTTAATTGCAGTCTTGTAACTTAGAAGACATTGACTCCCCCACCCCCAGACTTGAAGCATACAACAAATGACTTTAAAGTCATAATAAAGATGAATCAGCTGCCATTTGTAACAGCCAAATCATAGTCACATGAAAAGAAATGTCATTGTCACTATGATGCTACCAAACGAGCAACAGAACATTATATGATGCTGGCAATTCTTGCTTTATTGCATTTCAGTCAACTATTATATGTAGTTTATGACAGTTGTTTAAAGTTTATGCTGGAATAAGCATCAACAAACTCATCCAAAAATTAGTTATAACTTGCACACTTATTTTAATATGCTCATCTAGAACAGAAAAAGCAATTTCCTTCTAAAACACAGCTTTCTGTTTCTATAACTGAAAAATGGATAAAGATGTTCCTGTTTCACATTTATACTTTAATTCTTAGCATTTCATTTAAGTTAGCATACAACCATTTTAAAGGTGGCTTAAAAATTAAGGATTGAAGTGCATTCTGCAAGGAGTTAAACAAGTGAAAAAAAGATTTCCAACTTTTGGAGTAATGCAGTGTATCATATACCAATCATTAATATTTTTTTTCAAATAAGGTTTAAAAAGTAAAAATTAAAAAAAATAATGAGGAAAGAAACTTCTCCTTGAAATATGATAGTGAGACTGATTTTACAGGGTGGTAAGGATAGCAAAGAAAAAGAAGTTATGTACTCACCATAACATTCCATCTGCGTAGTCCTACTTCATTTGTCTTCAACCTGTGGGAATACAGATCTGGATCGAATCCGAGCTGGAAACTTCACAACCATTTGCTCCGAGCTCCAAGCTCCTCCTCCTACCCATAATACACCACCACCTTCCTTCCCTCAGATCAAGTTGGCTGCACCCTAAACCAAAAAACCCGACCCAATATACCTCACCTCACACAGCTTTTCCAACCTCCAGAAAAATAGACCAAAGCCGCAAAAGGATGCTCTGCTACATGCCAAGACAGTAAGGCCAGGGGGAAGGAGGGGGGAAGGCTGAAGACAAATGAAGTAAAACTACTCAGATGGAATGTCATGGTGAGTATATAACTTCTTTATCTGAAGTAGTTTACTTCATTTGATCTTCAACCTGTGGGACAGAGTCCCCAACTACTTATACACCTGGGTGAAGAAGAGAAACCCTGTCCTTATGAAAACCATGTATGGAACCTTGACAGATAACACCTGAAGCTTTGAGACCCTCCTAGCCGAGGTGATGGCTACTAGGAAGGCTGTCTTCCAAGATAGAAATTTAAGATCTGCTGTTGCCGCAGGTTCAAAAGGGAGGAAACCAGAGCTTGCAAAACCATAGTAAGGTCCCACGGGAGAGTAGGATCATTGAGCGGAGGATGCAAGAGAAATGTACTTTTGATAAAAGCTTTGCAGAATCTGGAAGAAGCCAAAGAAGCCATGTTCTCACCAATGTGGAAATTGGAAATGGCAGCCAGCTGAACTTTTACTGTAGATGAGCTAGCTCCTTGTTGAAAAATGTTTTCCAAAAAATCAAGGATAGCCAGAATTGGAGGCGTGAAAGGGTCTAAATCCCTTTGAGAAGCCCAAATGGAAAAGCACTTCCATTTGCTACAGTAAATCTTCCTGGTGGACAATTTATGGACTGAAACCAGAATAGTCTTGACTTAAGAAGACAAACTGGGAGTCCTAGCAATTAAGGGAACTGGAGCAGCCAAGCTATGCACTTCAGACTGTCCAGGTTCGGATGAGGGACCCTCGAGGGGTGAGAGATGAGATCCGGATGGGGATCCAAGATCCAAGGAGGAGCTAGAAGATGAGACCAGAGAAAGGGAAATCATACCTGGCAAGGCCAAAACGGGACAATGAGGATCACTTTGCTCCCCAGTTGACATGCCTTTTGGAGGAACTTTGGGATAAGAGGGTAAGTATAAAGAAGACCGGGAGGCCAAACATGGACTAGAGTGTCTCTGTGGGGTTCACAGTGAAGAACTTACTGCACTTCACATTAGAAAGAGATGCAAAGAGATCACAAGGCCGACCCACACTAGAAATATCTACTCCGCTACTGAAGGATTCAGAGACCAATCGTAAGGCATCAGAATAGTCTGGCTTAGTTTGCCCGCCAGTATGTTGGACCATCTTGGAATGTGCTTTGTTACCAGGAAAAGACTGATGGAGATCGCCCATTCCCAAACTCTCATGGCCTCGCCACAGAGGGAGTAGGATTACCGACATGTTGTCTGACTGAAGTGCAATAGTTTTTAGAGGGAGAAAAGCATGAAGGGCCTGCAATGCTAAAAGGACCGCCCTCGTCTCTAGAACATTGATATGCAAACTGGTCTCGATCAGGGACCACATGCGTTGAACTGTCCTTCCTGAGCAATGCCCTCCCCCCCTAGCTGGGAGGTGTTCGTGGTCACTGTGGCTTGGGCAGGAGCTGTGACAAAAGGTCGTCCCTCTAGTATTTCTGAAGAATGAATCCACCAGAGGAGGGATGACCTGCAGACTTTGCTTATGTGTATCGGATGTGTCAAAGGAAGATCCAACATAAACCACTGCACTGCTAGAGTCCACTGTAATACTCGCATATGCAAACGAGCACACGGGAGAAGCGTGATCATTGTTGCCATAGAACCTAGGGCCCGGAAAACTGACTCTGCTGAAGAAAGATGGGATTGATAGATGAAGGCGACATGCATCCATAAGCTTCAAATTCTCTCCGAGGTCAGGAAGACTTTTGTCTGCAAAGTGTCTATCTGTGCTCCTATGTATTCTATAACCTGGACAAGGTTTAGGAGAGATATGAATGTGTTGACTGCAATTCCTAAATGGTGTGCAAGACGTAGAAAATAGTCTCTGGTCTGGCAAAGTAGATACTTGGTGGGAGCAGCAAGGAGCCAATTGTCCAGGTAAGGGTAGACCTGGATTCCCTGAAGCCTCAGGTGAGCCACTATCACAGCCATTACCTTGGTGAACACCCTGGGAGCTGTGGTGAGATCAAAGGGTGAGGCTCGAAACTGGTAATCATTGGCCCCTAGACAGAAGCGGAGGAACCTCCTGGAGCTTCTATACATCTTTATGTGATAGTAAGCATCCTGGAGGTCTATCGAGCACATCCAGTTGCTCTCTTGCAGGTAAGGTAGGATGGACTGTAACATGACCA
Source organism: Protopterus annectens (assembly GCF_019279795.1). Classification (NCBI taxonomy): domain Eukaryota; kingdom Metazoa; phylum Chordata; order Ceratodontiformes; family Protopteridae; genus Protopterus; species Protopterus annectens. The sequence continues at coordinate 837,357,439 of NC_056734.1, read as the reverse complement.
TCCAGAACTTCTCTTTGGCAACTGACAGGTTCAGGGTTGACAGGTCCAGAATGGGCCTTAAGTCCCCTGTCTTTTTTGGCGTCAAAAAGAACCTGGAATACATGCCCGATCCAGACTGATCTCGGGGAATGGGTTCGGTGGCTCGCTTCTTTAGCAGCTTGATTACCTCTAGTGGGAGGAACCACAAATGGGATTGAATAACCTTTGGAAATTATCTGAAGCGCCCAACCGTCTGATGACACAGACTCCCATGCCATCAGGTGCAACAATAGGTAACCCCCGACGGCCTCCACAGCATAGCAGTTGGGCAACCCCTCAGGGTTGCTGGGGTGGCGTCTGTCTGGTACCCCTCTGCTTCTAGGGGATGAAGAGTCCTGAGTGTCCCAGGAATACTGAGACTTCCGGAACCACATCTTTTGCCCTCGCTGATTCCGAGAAAAGGATCTTTGAGAGTTCGAGAAGTGGATCCCGACGGCAGACAGTGTCTTCTTGTCCTTCTCACTCTGGACCAAAGTGTCATGGACAGTCTTTCCAAGTAGACAAGAGCTGTCATAAGGGGCATTCGCAAAAGATGCCTTAAAGGGTTCCGCAAACTGACACAATCTGAGTCAGGCGTGACGCCTCATGGCAACGTCGGACCTAGCTGCCCTAGCCTCTCCCTCAGTAGCGTGCAAGAGGACGCACATGGATGTATTAGAGACTGCTTTCAAAGTGGCCATCCTCGCACAGAACGTACGGCTGTCCTCCTGTGACATGGACTGTAGGGGCGACTCAGCTAGTTCCTTGACCAGGTCACGATGTAGTCATGTAACATAGGCCAGATAGTTCAGCACCCTTATAGAAAAGGTTGCTGATGCATACACCCACTTCTCTAGGCGATCCACTGTCCTGCACTCTCAGTCGGGGGTGTTAGATCATGGAACTCTCCTGAGCTAGTTCCTTCTTGGTCGTGGCAGCTACCACAATAGCGTCTACTGGGGACCCTTTATTCCAGGCAGGTCTGTCTGTTGGGTGCCTTGAAATTTTATCATGGAGCTTTGGAATTGGCTCCACAGTGTCCGGTTCCTTCCAGGCCAGCGAGGTGACCACGTCCACTAAGGGATCTGCTGGGGGGACACCCAGGAAGTAGATGGGCCTATGCCGAAGGCCTCCAGGAGCACCGACTCATCCAAGAAATGTTTTCGGGCAGACCAACCTCCCCGCTGGAGCAATAGTTCCATAATGTCTCCAAAGGAGACATCCTCAGGAGGTGATCTGGGGGAAACTTCCCCTTCCTCTAAATCCATGTCCTCAGTGAGGGACTCTGGAGAGGAGTCCAACTGCTTCCTCCTGCATGTATGCTTGCAAGGAACCTCTCCGGTGGGACTCTCCGGAGCGGGCTTGCAAACCACCTGATGTTCCTCAAGGGGAATCATCTGGGGCTCCTCAAGCATGGGCTGTCCCTGCGGTAAAATTATTGGAGTCGCACCCAAAGCAGAGGGAGTCGGGGTGGAATCCAAAGAGATAATTAGGGGTCTCGATCCACTGGAGGGAACTCTTTCCACCACGAACGCTGAGGGTGAGCAAGCTTCCTGGGATGTTAGTAACGGAGGTGCTCTCCTCAGATCCGACAAGGGGATCGGCACCAGGTCCAAAGGAGACAGAGCGCAGAGGAAATGGCCATGACCTGACAAGGTCGGCACCAATGGGAAAACTTCCACCCCCTCAGATCTGACGCCCAGGCTATGGCTCCAAGAACTACTCGGATCTGAGCTAGTCGGGTCCGACGTGCTCCAGGTAACTGCTGGCATCAACGTAACAGGTACCATCGGCGCCAGCCACCTGACTTCGAAGCCTGTCAGATCCAGATAGTACGAAACCTGAAGACGGATCAGAGAAGGAGAAATTGGTGTAAAGAAGGGAAACGAGCTCCTCCCTCGAGAGGGAGGGGCGGCTGGCAAGACTCCCATCTGGATTTGTGTACGAATAAATCTCCTCATCATTTTATCCATGTCAGTTTTGGATAAACTGGGGATGGACCGCGACAATGCTACAGACTCCGACCTGGCAGGTTGGTGTACTGAAGCCCTGGAAGATGACCTAGGCTTCTCTGTCTCCGGCGTAAACCTGGGCAAACGGAGCCGAGGGGAGTCAGGTCGATGTACAGCCTGCATTTTTGGAGGAGGGCCGGCCGGAGCCAAATGGTCTGGGGACCTCTTCCTCCTATCTGCTTTGTGCTCTCTCTCTTTCTCTCTGCCATTATGATGCTCTCCTTCCACAGGCCTAGAGGCAGGGGGGTGAGTCCCAGACTGGGAGGGAGAGGCGTTGAGGGAGGGCGTTGAAGAAGCGGTCACAGCCGTGACCGAAGAGGTAGTGGAGGCAGCAGCCTCCGTCGCAGAAATTAGAGTTTTCATTACTAGTTTTGCCCTATGATCTTGTAGGGCTCACAGATTAAAGCCCATGCAAATGCTACAGCCCAAAGAAAGATGGGCTACTCCTAAGCAAACAACACACAGAGTGTGGCCATCGGCAGGTGAAAATTTATGGCCACACTCTGTGCACTTCCTAAATACTTGTTTAGGCTGATCAGCCATCCTAAAAAAAAAACGAGACACAAGGCCTCACACCAACCCACCACATGCTCAAGATACACACACACAGACAGAGAGCTGGGGAGGAGGGAAACTTTAACTAGCAACTAACTTTTTAATGTGATGCACCAGCGAGGGGAGGAAATGGAAAAAACACACAGACACACACACACACACACACACACACACACACACACACACACACACACACACACACACACACACACACACACACACACACACACACACACAAAACTACTGAATGTAACTTGAAGCTTCAAATAACTACTCACAACACCCGGAGCTCAGAGACCACAATGCAAGCGATAGCCGTGGAAACGAGTTCTTTGGGAAGGAAGGTGGTGGTGGTGAATTATGGGTAGGGGGAGGAGCTTGGAGCAGATGCTTGCGAAGTTGCTGGCTTGGATCTGATCTGGATCCGTATTACCACAGGCTGAAGATCAAATGAATTAAACTACTTCAGATCACACTTTTGTTACTCTAAAAAGTATGGCAGTATTAGCAGAAAAAGACTCTGCATGCCTATGTGGTCTGCCTGCTGTGATGTCAGTGAAAAAATCCTAAATATCTTATTATGAATACTATGCAAAAGACTTATTTTTTTTAATTTTTCTGCATTCATTAACAATTCTTTATAAAAATGGAATAATCAGTACTTAAACCAATATCAGTTTCAACAGTGCAGCACTGCAGCCATTTACAATGGCATGTGGATCACCAAATACATTAATTTCTGAGCTCCATAATAAAAGTATTAATTATAAAGTTGTACTTATTTATTTATTGGTAAATTTAATTGTACATGATGCAGTTTTATCAGAAATAGCATATTGAGTTTAAATTGCTGGTTCCCATGTGCATTGTGAAGGCAAAAGCAGACGAAAAAAATCAGCATGAAAATTCAAGGTCCATCCATCCATTTATTTATTTTCTAAGCCTCTAATCCTGGTGTGAGTAGAACTAATTGAATTATAGGCAATGCAATCCCTAAGTTAAAGTACAGTATATCAGAACTTATTTGAGATTATTCAAATATCATTGTCTGTAGCATCACCAAACTCCTACCATATTGTGGGGCTCTACTTTAGGCACTCCTGCAGTTTCTGAAACATTGGCAAAATTAGTGCAGGTTATGTAAAAGGACCTAATAACACAAGAACAAACACTGTTCAGATTCACTATTCACTCAGGTGGTAACTAGTAGGAGTGTGAATGCACCAGGTTCAGCTCTGAGGCCATGTCTATTCATACCCGTGAAAGACTACATTAGTCATCAAGTTGGAAAGGACAGATCAACAAAGTTGCGGTATGCAGATGATGTAGCACTACAAGCAGACTCTGAAGAGGAAGTTCAACAAATGATGGAGAAATGGAATACAAACATGAAGGCACAGAAAAGACAGGTGTCATAGCAACAAATGGGGACAACAGAAGAAGCTGAAAATTGTTACAGAAGGGAAAACAGCAGAGCATGTTAACTTCAATTAACTGGGAGGAGTTGTTGAGAAGAAGTGAAATCTGTATGATGAGCTCAAAGTTAGAATCAGAGGGGGTTCTGTCAGGGGTAATGAGTGGCAGAAGAATGCCAAAGAAGCCAAAAAGTAAGGTGTAATAAGCAGTGGTGCAACACGTATGTTTGTGTGGTACCAAAACCTGGGCAGTGAAGGCAGAGCAGCTGAGTAAGCTACAACTGATGGAGATAAAGTACCTGAGAGAGGTGTTTGGATACATACCATGGGATGGATGAAAAAGTAATGATATCATGGCAGAAGCTAATGTGGCTCCAATTTCAGGGAAGGTCAAAATGAACAGATTACTGTTGTTTTGGCATATGTGCAGTAAAGCAGAAGATGATTTGATGAAGTGGATTTGAAAAAGGTCAGAAAGAAGGCAAGAGGACATGAAGACATCCAGCAAACTGATGGACTGATTGTATGGGGGAACACCTGTGACAGTCTGGCATGCGTTTCAAAGAAAGTAGGACAGTGGCAGTGAACTGAGAAAGATGGTGACAGTTTATGCAACACTCAACCCCCTGTAAAAAATGAGAAAAAGGGGGCTGATGATGATGATACTCTAAAGGTGAAAACTTTCTGTAATAGGTTCTAGTAAGTAACAAAGATCAGGCTTACTTATGTTACTAACCATAAGTGTTATATATGAAGTAAGACTTAGGAGTATATGAAAATGAAAATGTTTTGGTACTGAGATCCTTTCCTACTCACCAATTCTTCCCTTATTATTCCTTTCCTGCAACACTCAACATTCTCCTCTCCATGCTCATACCCTCCATAATTCTGGACCTGTTATACTACCCCTACTCATGTATTCTTAGTTCCAGATTTACTAAGCTCTGACATGCTCTGTGGGATCCACAGTCCTTAACCATGATTAATGCATCAAACGTAAACTTATATATATATATATATATATATATATATATATATATATATATATATATATATATATATATATATATATATTCAGCATAACAAATGTCAGATATTTCCATATGCCTTTTTTATACTCATCCTCTCAGAATGTACTTTCAACCCATGCAAAATATTTATATCAAATCTTTTGCACCTCAAATTAGCTTCAAACATCCTAAACAATCTCGTTGGTACTGTAAACAATATTATGGAGAAAAGAACTTTACTACAAAATAGTAGCACTTGAACACTCAACATTTGATCACAACATTGGTTAAACATGCTATATGCTGCTACCAGTATGCTTTGTATTACAACACACTCGTTTAAGACATGAAGTACATCAGAATGAAGTAGTAAACCAGGTGATGCACATCTAGTACTCGGAAGAACTGACACTGCATTGTTAGCACTAAAAGAGCCGACCCTGAGTGGCAGAATTTCCATCTGCACTGACCTAGGCTTGGTTCTTTTCCACGACACGGGAGTGACCAGAGGCTACCTCAACTAGCTTGGGTGGAGGGATAGGGAATTACTGTGCTGTTGGATCGCCAACCTGAGAGAGATAAGGAGGACAGACACCAAGGCATTACATTCTTCAGAGACACAAAAGGCTGACCTGTGCACAAGGCACCATTGTACATGAGCAACGGCATCATTATATACTTGTTTCTGCAGTGGAATGGTAAATGCATACTAGAAAAAGTACATCTACCTAATGCTAAAAAAGCCATGATGTTTCCGTTTGGATAAATCAGTTGAATGCAAAGTTAGCAACCAAGAATAAAGTACACTTATTAAAAATACTGTCTAGAACTTTCAGAGTAATGAGAGATCAAGAGAAAAAAAACCTTGGCCCTAACACATAAAGAAGCCTCATGCACCATCATAAAACTGTAGTGACAGGAAAATGCTCTCATGGGTCAAAATAACATTATATTGCAGCAACATGTGGAGACAAATATAGTGAACACCAGTAACACATACTTCTCAGTTTATTAGATGTTTATATACCTTGCAATGTTGCTGTATAAAACGATAAAGTAGTAGGTTGATAGTCTTGCGTCATTTTAATGATTTAAAAATACTTCAGTTATTGCCAGTTAGTACATTTCATGGTAACAAGAAAAGGCATTACAGGTACAAAAACATGGAAAAAACATGGCAGTTAAATACAATCATATGCAACTAAAGCAAGTACATTCATTTAAGTCAATTGCTTGCTAATTGCGTACTTAAGCCACTGGTGTTACACTGTGTGTACCTTCTCACATCACATTTACAATAGTCTTACTTGATAAATAAAAATAAAACAAACACTGTATATATATATATATATATATATATATATATATATCAGTTGTTGAATTACTGTGAAAATTGTGATTCAAAACTTGTAGAATGAGTCTCAAATGTCACATATATCTTCTACCAATCCACACAACCCCCTAACACTAATTATGTTGAATCCCCTTACAAACACTTTTGACTACTTACTGCCTCAAGTTCTGCCTCTCATTTGGGATACAACATTGTCTTTATTGAGAGCAATTTATCAAAACTGACTTGACTGGATACTAATTTATAATGTAAGTTTAAAAGTATTAAATTGAATGTGCAAACAGTATTTTAGCCAGGAAGAATCAAAGCATTTTCTTAGTTCCTGTAAGAAGTAAAAAAGAGCAGGGCCAGTAAACTGCAATGTAAATTACTTTAAATTACCTGTATTCAGAGCAAGAAGCAACCATTAGAATTCAATACTAATTGACTGTTTGTTCAATTTATACGTGAACATATCATATAAAATGCTGGGTTCAATGAATTGGATGCTGGAATTAAAATTGCTGGCAGAAATACTTAACAATGTTAGGCATGTAGGTGAAACCACTCTGATGTCTGAAAGTGAAGAAGAGTTGAAGAGCCTATTGCCTAAGGTGAAAGAAATTGCAAATGCTAGCTTGTTGCTCAGTATAAAAAAATAAATAAAATTATGTCATCCAATCCTACCATTTCTCTGAAAATATGTAAGGAAGAAGTGGAGAAAGTGACAGATTTAATTTTCCTGGGTTCAAAGATCTCTGCAAACAGTGACTGCTGCAAAAAAATTAAAAAGCACTTGCTTTTTGTAAGAAAAGCAATGGCAAATCTGGATAACAAGCTACAGAGTAAAAACATGACGTCCAACAAAGGTGCATATAATGAATGGTGTGTTATTTTGGGTCCACTTTCAAATCTCGAAATACTGAAATACCAAATTTCAGTATATCGAGATAAGAAAGTTGAAAACCCACTACAATGCAAAACGAATGTCAAAACACTGAAACTTTATAACACCGAAGTTTCAGCATGCGACACTCTGTTTTTCAACACAAACTCCACCACACAAACAAAACAGACACACAACAATCCATCCTACAACAAAAACAACCTACAGAACACACACACCACAAAACCCAACACATCAACGTATAAGCAGGGAGGCAAGCCCCCCTGCACCCCCTACACCCCCTTATATATACTAACTCGAGGTCACACTACCACAAACAACATAGCAAACCAACCGCTATGCACCCTACAGTCCACTGCACACTTTTACAAGTACACCCTTGAAAAACACCCACACTACAACCATCAACACTTACACACATACACTCTCACCTACCTAAACCTACCTAACCCACCCGACCCCTAACACTTCCATAAAGATTCAAAAACAAAACACTAAAATCCATAAAAAAAACATACTTACCTATTTCTGGACATGTTGGCCACCATGTTTAAACCCTAAAATACACTATCCCTTAAAGAGACAGCACACTATCAGTTACACACCACACCAATATTAACGCAAATTCGAAAACCTAACATTCGGGAATATGCAGTTTCAAATAACTGCACTTTCGTTATTTTCTTTTCGAAATACTTAAATTCGATATTTCAGTATTTTGAGATTGCAAAGTGGAATGTTTTTTCCAGTAATAATGTACGGCTGTGAGAACTGGACTATAAGGAAGACCGTCTGCTAGAAAACTGAACTGTGGTGCTGGCGAAAACGTTTGGGAATTCCATGGAATGCAAAAAGATGAAATCATTCAGTACTTAAGGAAAAAAAGAGTGCTCACTGCAAAGTCTGACCACAGAAATAAAACTCACTTCCTTTGGTCACATAATGGAAAGACAGGGTTCACTAGAAAAAACACTGATGTTGGGTAAGACTGACAATAGTAGAAAAAGGGGAAATCAGAGGCTAGGATGGATATACAGCATTACTGAAGCAATGAATATGAATTGGCAAGAATGAAAAGAAACTATTTTTATGACAGACAGGCCTGTGAGAGATGCACTTACATAGCCAAACTGGAAGCAAAGCTCTCTCCACCCAAGACTGTGTTAGACATTCAAGAGGAGAAGGTTAACACCCACACTACACCTCAAGCAACACATAGCCTTTCTAAACTCACACCACCAACACCCACACATAGTAACATTAAATCCACATATGCGGAGACCCTTCACTGTAACCTGCCCAAGCAACAAGGACCTCCAAAGCTGAAACGCAAACAAATACCAAGCACAACCAAAGTGTCACATAGCTCAAAACAGCAGTGTGCCACCCAGCAACAGCCCCTAAGGCAAAACAATGTACCTAACACTTTAGTCATAGGTGGCTCTATAGTCAGGCACACTGATGTCCCACTCACCAGGCTAAACAAGGAGAAAATTACAGTCTGCTGCCTGTCGGGTGCCAGGATCCACCACATAATGCATGCACTCAAGTCACACCACAACAAGTACAAATATGACTCTGTCATTGTCCATGTTGGAGTGAATGACTTGAAATGTACCTCCCTGGACTACATGAAAAGAGACATGGAAGAGCTCTCAGATCATGTGGCCCAAGTAGGTATGACCTTAGCCCTGAGCAGCATCCTGCCTTTGCCCAGAATGATACCACAATAGAAGGACAAAATGACTGACTTCAACAATTGGCTAAGCGTCTGGTATAATTCAAAGGGGATCCAGTATCTGTCTGCCTGGGATGACATGATCGACAGACCATGATGCTTTGCCAGAGATGGTCTGCACCTGTCGCCCCTGGGATTCAGGTTACTGGCTAAGGCTCTTGCCACCCCTATAGTGCCTTTTGTAGGCAAAGTTTAAAGGACAAAACCACCACTGTAACAGGTACAAGCATGCAAATTCTGAAGGTAATGCTACTCAATGCTAGAAGTCTAAACCTCAAAATGCACTCTCACAAGGCACTCCTAAAAATGGAGAGCATCGATATCTGTGCAGTAAATAAGACCGGGTTCAAAGCTACAGAGAGCACCCCTGCAATACCAGGCTACAACTCTTACCACACTTTTCAGCCACCAAACCAGAACTGAAACATTAAAGGTGGAAGAGTGTCCATATTCACCAAGGATATTCACATCAGCAGGCTAGTTGCCCAACACAATGCATCTGAAATTCTCCAGGTGCAACTAACACTAGGTAAGACTGCAATCCAAATTGTAGCTTGCTGCAGATCCCCCACCATGCCCCAAGATTCTCACTACACCTTTCTAAACATACTGGACAATATTAAGGTACAGCCAAACACCCTAATACTGGGTGATTTCAACTACCCTGCCATTAACTGGGAAACCTACCTGTGTATCAACACCTTTGCCCAACGGTTCTTGGAATTCATAAATTCCAACGTCCTGGATCAACTAATCCATAGTCCCACCAGGGGCTCCAATATTCTAGACCTGGTCATTACCAATATGAGAAATCGATGCTCCACACCTATGGTCACCCCCTCACTGGTCAGGTGCGACCATAAGCTAATCACCCTTAACATCCACATCCCACACCCATCCTCCAGTAAGGAAACCTCCATAAAAAACTTCTCCAAAGCCAACTTCATGCTACTCACATTAGAAGTGACAAATTTCATGACACCCATGCAGACGAGAACTGAAAGTTCGACTGCTGAATCCTAAACTAAGGCACTGTACGAGCACATCCACTCATGCATGAATCGTGCCATCCCAAATAGAACCAAGATGCTCTCCTCTAAAAAAAGGAAGCCAATCTGGTGGTACCCTGCCATAAACAAAATTTACAACAAAAGGAAGAAACGGTTGCAAAAAACAGGAAAATCTCAGGATGCAAAAAACTCCCTTACCAGGCTCAGTAAGAAGCTGCGATCTCTCATAAAATCCTCCAAAGCTAGTTACGAAAATAAAATTGCCAAAGATTCCAAAGACAACCACAAGGTATTCTATAACTATGTCAAGAATCTAAATGGCAATGCTCAGATCTGCTCTAAGCTACAACAAAATGGCATTAAATATAATGATCCCAAGGATAATGCCAATATCCTACCAGATCAATTCAGTACTAACTTCACCCCCCTCTCACCCCCTAAATGGCCCATCTCAATACCGGGAGATTGCCAAATTCCGGTGCTAACAGCCACACAGGTAAAAAACACACTCGCCAAAGCTAAGAATACAGTATCCATGGGACCAGATTACATCCCGGGCTGTGTACTACATGAACTACAAAATGAACTGGCAGCTCACCTAAGTGTCATGTTTAATCATAGCCTCACCTCAGGCTTCATGTCCACTGAGTGGCGCACAGCTACAGTTATCCCACTCCACAAGGGGGGATACACCTTGGATCCCGGGAAGTACCGCCCATCAGTTTGACGAGCCTGATCTACAAGGCCAAGGAACGTATTATTATGGAACTTATAAACAAAGACATTGGCAACCTTCAAACACTGGACCCCACCCACTTTGGGTTCGTGGAGGGCCAAACTTGTCTCCTGAACCTGACTGACTTCTTCGAATCAATCTCCAGAGCTGTGAACGAGGGTAAGGCAGTCCACACAGCCTATCTGGACCACGCCAAGGCCTTTGACAACATCCCCACTCTGGAATGATAGACAGACTTACTAAGCTGAGCATTAATCCCTACGTCACTTGATGGGTTGCCAACTGGCTTACTGACATAACCCACACTGTAAAAGTAGCCGACTCCAAATCCAGCTTCAGACAAGTGGAGTACCTCAGGGTTCAGTCCTGGGACCGCTCTTGTTTGGAATCTACTTCTCTGAAGTACAGGCCAACACTAAGGGACTCTGGCTAACAAAGTTCACAGATGACTGCAAACTGGGAGCCATTACTGAATCCCCAAATTATGTGGATATTCTACAAAAGGGCCTTACAAAAACAGATGCTTGGTGCCAGAGCCATGGGCTCAAGCTCAGTGCTAAGAAATGTATAGTTAACCCCTTTGGGAAAAAACATGTACCCATGAATTACTACATAGGTGGCAATACACTAAACACCGAAAGTGTGATAAGAGACTTAGGGACACAGGTGGACAGTGGTCTCACCTTCGATAACCACATCGCCACAACAGTCAGGAAATCCTTCCATGTGGCGCACCTCATCATTAAGGGCTTTTCATCCGGAAAAAAGGAGGTCATTGTCCAAATGTACTCATCCCTCAATAGACCCATTATAGAATACAACACCCCATTTGATATGTACCTCTCAAGACATCTGCAACAACTGGAAAGGCCGCAGAAATACCTCACTAAAAGAATCACAGGCCTAAAGCAGATGCCCTACACTGACTGCCTTAAAAAAACTCCACCTATACTCTGTCGCATATCGTCTACTCAGAGGCGATCTCTGTTTAACATACAAGGCCATGTCAAACCCAGAGCTGTTGGACATGCTACACTTAAAGAAATCCCCATCCCTCAGAGCCACATGCTCCAGGGATCTAAACCTTGTCATCACAATAAACAAAACATGCTGGAGGGATAAGCTCCTGCCCCAGAGACTCCCCAGACTCTGGAATAGACTGCCCATACATGTCAAGCAGAGCAGCTCTTTGGCCCTCTTCAAAAGGAACCTTGACGAATGAATCGGAGAAAGGAAATTCACCCCGGGGATCACGTCAGTCACCCTGCTAGACAGGGGTCCAGGGAAGTAAATAGTATGGCAAGAAATAGCCAGGGAATTGTTATGGCTACGCTTGTATAGGCCCTAGGGCCGATAGCCTAGTACCAACCTATGAACCTATAACAACAGAAATGTACATGCACTATTGTAATTGTTTAAATGTATATGCAAACAGAGGAAACTTGAGAGCTAACACCAGTCCAGCAAACTTTAGAAACATATCTGAAATTAAATTACTTTATAGGCTTCGCCATAAAGATGTTACAATGCAGCTACTATACAAAGTCTGTACTAGGAAGCTTTCTGTATTGTCTTTAGGGTGAACTAATTCCTACTTTGGATGCATGAAGGGATGCAATTGTTTAATGACTTCCAGCATCTGCCAAAGCTCTGAGCAAAAGCCCTTGTATGGGTACTTTTACAGGCAGATGCTAAATGCTACAACTGCCAGCAATGGAGGTTTTGCCTGGGAACTAGAAGTCAGATGACAAGAAATTATGTCATTCTGCAAGCTACCCAACAGTAATATTTTAGATATTATTTTCAGAAGTCTCTTAGTGGGGCAGTACATTCTGCATTTTGCCCTGGACCTGACAAGAATAAGAACTATTCCCCACATCTGCCTTGCTCTAGAAGCAAGTTACTACGGAATAGTACAATTCTCTTAGGTTCAGTCAGGAATATAGTGAAGCTTAGTTTAGATATTTTTCTTTATTTGTCTAAGCCTGTCCTGCAGTGCTGTTTTAAATCTTTCCTGTGATTCTGAACTCTGATGTCACTGTGAATATATATTTAGTATTGTCTTGTTCTTTTATTATTTATTATTAAATATATTTAAACCTTTCATTGTGGCTGATCTGTGTACAGATATTAAAAATTTGAGAGTATTGCATATTTATTTCATGACACTGTGTGGGCCACTCCTAATAGCCTTGCTCTTGTTCAAACTACCATTTGTATTAATATTAATATCACTCAGTATACTGGGTACCCTTGGAAGAGCCTTAAGGTAGCTGGCAGGAGTGACCGGTGGCAGAAGGGGGCATAGCTAGTAATCCTGTGCCAGCCTTTGTGCGTGTGTGTGTGTGTGTGTGTGTGTGTGTGTGTGTGTGTGTGTGTGTGTGTGTGTGTGTGTGTGTGTGTGTAAATCAATCCTCAGAGTGTGTGTGTCAGCTACTTTGGGCAGGGACACAAAGCACTGGTTGGACAGAGAGGGTGCTGGAGATCTTGGCTTGGTCACTCAGCTGAGATCTCATATCTCAACTCTATAGCTGTGCCAGTGGGAGGTCTTATGGGGTATCTGTAGAAAGAGGGAAAAACTAGGCCCGGACTGACTGTGGTCTCTGTGTGCTCTTAAGGGAAATTGTACTTGATGCAGACAGCTGCATCTGGAAATACTGTGTGTATTCCTGCTATCCTCTCAATGAACATCCCCCACTGTTTCCAGTGGTGAGGATTGAGGCTCATTGATTACTGGTTGGCAATAGTGGGTCGTCACAGTCTGCTCCTACCATTTGAGGGACTGTCAATCACTGGGGAGGAGACAGAGTCCCATGCATTACAAATGGCCCAGTACACCACTGGAGTTGAGAAGTGGAAGCAGAGATTGAGAGACTCAACAGAGAGTTAAAAGAGTTGTGATCAACATCAGGTATTTGTTTTTTTGATTTATAAAAGTTAAACCAGAAAAGTGAGTAGCAAATAGATAAGTTAGATGATACTGAAAACAGACGCAGGAGTATAAGAAACCACTTTGGACAAAGAGTTACACCTTTCTTTCAACACCTTTTTTTTAAGGTGTGGCTGCTGGACTATCCGAAACCTAGCACTGAACAAATTCATTGAGTGGGACCATACATAACAACAATACTTCTACGTGTCTTACTTGTCCTTAATTCATCCAGAACAAGAGATTGGATTATTAAATATAGCAAAAATGCAAAAGGTATTCAATAGGATAAGCACAAGATGTACTTTGTTGTAGACTATTCAAAATACTTATTTAATATCAGGAAATCCCTACTAGGTTACAGGAAAGATGTTTCAGATTTTGGCTACAAAGTGTATCTTGTTTACCTGGCCATACTAATTGCAGAAAGGGATGGGAAAAAAAGTGTTTCTGAAAACAGCAGAGAGAGCAAAAATTGGCATGGTTCATGCACAAATTACTCACCTTTGAGATGACTTAACCAGGGATGACTACTGATGAGCTGAGAAGGAAATGGAGTGGGTGATGCCTAAAGCAAAGTAGCAGAGGTCATCTGTGGTCAGCAAATCCCCTAACTCATTGAAAATAAGTAAGAAAAGGGATTCTTCCAACTCCAAAGAAACAGTCTTCCAGAGTAAGGGGTCAGATAACTTTGTGGTACAGAAAGACACCATCGACCATACTTCCAGAGATTTATCTACAAGGAAGGAAAGGCACTTGGGCAAAATTTCTAAACAGGTGGGTGTGGACAGTGGTGGTTGTAATTATATGGGTTAGTGCCAGCATAGCTAGCTGGAGTTTTGCAAAGAATGATATCCTTTGAATATGAAATTGATGTGTACAAGAGGCTTGTGTTACAAATGTACTGGAACTGTATGGCATTTGAATATCAAACTGACTTGTACAGATGCTTATGTTACAAATGTATTAGAACTGTATGACACTTGAATATTAAAATGTATTTGTAAAGTTGCTAGTGTTGAAAAATATATCAACAGTGGGTCCTTGAGTCCTACTGGACAGGAAGGAATATATATGTGAGACTGTATACACACATACATATATATATATATATATATATATATATATATATATATATATATATATATATATATATATATATATGTATATATATATGTATATATATATATACATATACACATACAATATATATGTTAAAAGGACCCTGGAAGAGCAGAGGATAACCCGTTAGCTTACTTTAAGAAAAATAAGGGCAATGTAAATGAGCTGTTAAACCACTCAAATGGCATCCCACAATGACAAATGGGACTGGATACAGTATGTCTGGAAGAAGCCATTGTTTATTAGCTTCAGTAAAGGGGAAGTACTGTAATTATTTCATGGCTCCAGGGCACTACCATAAACATTTAGATGTGTATTGTAGCCATCTATGCTAAATTCCTGTCTCAGCTTCAAAGGGGGGATACTGTGAGAACCTAGAGTCAGGTGACCTAGAGTTAGGTCATTCTGCCAGCCAATTTGAAAATTATGTTTTAGATATTACAGTGGGAAATCTCTCAGCATTGAGTATTCTGTCTTGGGACTGAAAAAAAGAAGAGACCATTCACCACATCATCTGCTTTGCTCTATTAAGTAAGCAGGGAATAGTAATTCTCCTAGATTCAATCAGGAAAATATTGTTTTTCTTTGTCTGAGTCGGTCCCTCATATTTATTTTCAATATTTCCTGTGATATAAACTCTGTGGTTTACTGTAAAAATATATTCAGTATTTTCATGTTCCTTTATTATTTATTATTATATATATTTAAAACCTTTATTGTGGATGGTCCTTTTAGAAAGTATGTAACCTTTGAGAGTGCTTATATTTACTTGGTGACAATGTGTGGGCCACTCCAGAAGGCACAGTCTTGGTTAACTACTACCCTTTGTATTAGTATTAATATTACACAGTATAATTGGACACCCTTTGTTAGAGGCCTTAAAGTAGCTGATTGTGGAGTGTCTGGTGGCAGTGATAACTAACTTATCTTCTAGGCAAAAGGGGGCACAGCAGGTAAATCTTTGCCAGCCTTTCCCTGGTGTGTGTGTGTGTGTGTGTGTGTGTGTGTGTGTGTGTGTGTGTGTGTGTGTGTGTGTAAAATCAAATCTCACAATGTGTGTGTAAGCTACTTTGAGCAGGGATATGAAGCATTGGTTCACAGAGAGGGTGCTGAAGGACTTGGCTTGGACACTCTGGCTGAGGACCTAACCCTACAACTGTACCAGTGGGGAGTTTTATTTTGGACCTTCAGGGAGACAGATAGAGAGATCCAGACCTAAGTCTGAGTGCATTTCCTGTGTGCTCTTAAGAGAAATTGTGCTTGATACAGAGAGGTTTGCATCAGGAAATATTGTGTGTATCTATTTGTATTCCAAGTGCACGTCTCTGTCCAGTGTCAGTGAGGATTCAGGCTCCTTGATTACTGGCCCACAGAGGGGTCGCCACAGGAGTTCAGACAGAGTAAATGCAGTGATGAAGGAGACAAGACTTAAGAAAGGGACTATACAGGATTTTAGAAACCAGCAAACGTCCCTTTATTTTGGTATGATGTCTGACAGGGACACTATTCCAGGAAGTAAAGCATTGTCACAAATCTTCTTTGGATCATCAGACTTGGCAGACTGAGACATGCTGGATGGGGTGTGGACTGAATAAACTAGATAGGAGTGTAAGTGATATTTGACTTCATGTTATAGTTAAATATGTGTTTTTTACTTGTAAACTCAGCAGTTTATATGTTCCCTTTATTCCTGTGAGGTGTTTAACAGCATGACAGGTTGCACAAGTTGTTTATTTTCAGACTCTGTTCATTAACTAGCCTCAAAAAGAAGTTTGACATATCTAAAACTGGTGTTCTACATTGTAAATTAAACATTTTATGCATATTTACTGTATTAATAAGGTGGTGTTTATTTTTTAAGGGATGGTAATGGATGAGCTTGGGGTTTGTTTCACAGAGCATACAATGTTGGTGGATTTTCATAATTAAAGTCTCTGTCTATTATTTTAGATTCCTTTACATTACTATGGAGAAGTGATATGTTCCAGGCAGGATCAAATCAACTTAACAAGGTAAAATCATATTACACACAAGTGCAATTTTACACACAGTGGTTTGCAATATCATTACACTGAAGGTTGTTCCAATGTACTTGTTTCCCAACCAGTAAATAGAGTGAAAGTTGAGATATTATTGTTTCTTAAGGAATGTTATTTCCTTTGCTAGTTTCTTTAAGTCTGGGAGATAGGAATTGGTTTATACAGGGCCCATTTCTCCTCCAATTAGCTCCAAGAGGCATTATTCCCCATTCCTAGGTGCGTAACAGCCCAAGACACTTAGGGTCAACTCTGGAAATATCTTTGGAGTTGTACAAGGGAGGAAAGCTCTGCAGTCACAACGCCATGTAAAGGGGAACTAGAAGGTTGTGATGCTACATTAGGACCAAGAGGTAACGACATTTCTATCATGAGATGTAGGAAGCAACAATCACCCTATCAGGCATGCTAGAATTCATCATAGGCTGAGCAGAGCAGGGGCTCATATAGTTTGCCTACAGGAAACACAATTAAAGGTAAAAGCAAATAAGAATATAACCACAAACTGCTGAAGATACATCATGTCAAAAATGGAAAATAAGGAAGGTATCCTGAGTGCGTCAACACACGGCAAGCAGAAACTTCTCAAGGCTAGCTAATGAACAGAGACCGAAAAAAAAACTTGTACAACCTGTCATGCTGTTACAGATCTTCCAGCAGCCAATGGGAACATATAAACCGTGGAGTTTACAAGTAATTGATGAGGAGGGACATTTTTGGTGGTTGAATAGAGAGGGCAACCCTAAATGTGTATCTTGGTTTTTCAACCAGAAATGTCCTAAAGTGTTTATAAAGTGTTTATAACAGAAGCAACGAGTCAGACAGGAGATAGTATATCTAAGAACAATGAAACAAAAGTAGCTTTTAGTGAATTGTAATGAAACTTGTATGCTTCTCTGAAGAGGAATAGCTCAATGAGATAGGATTATCAGGCAGCAGTAACTGGCCACTATACAAAACCCAGATGGTGAGATTAGGCAGACCTGTTATATAAGAACCACAAATGGGCGCATATGAACAGATGTACCAAATAACCAAAAGAGTGTGCACTCTAGGTCAGAAGCCACATATACAACTCTACAAACAGCAATTTAAAAAATTTAATTAAAAAATAAATATACCAAGGTTTAGTGCTTTTGTCCCTTATACCAACAGTCAACTCCTCCCTGGTTAGATCCGACCACAAACTAATCACCTTGGAAATCCACATCCGCCCCCCCCCCGCAAAGGTAACCACCATGAAAAAGTTCTCCAAAGCTAACTTTGGGCTCCTACAAACAGAGGTGGCCAACTTCATGGCACCCATGCAAATGGAGATCAGTTGCATGACCGCCGAATCATACACCAATACACTGTGCAAACACGTACACAAATGCATGGATCTCGCCATACTCAATAAAACCAAGACTCTCGCCTCCAAAAAATGGAAGCCAATCTGGTGGTCCCCTGCCGTAAACAAACTCTACAACAGGAGGAGAAAAATGATGCAGAATAAGGTGAAGTTCCAAGACTGGAAAAACTCTGTTATCAGCCCCAACAAAAAGTTGAGATCACTCATCAAATGCTCTAAAGCTAGCTATGAAAAAAAACCTGCAGCAGCTAGTAAAGACAACAACAAGGCCTTCTACAGTTATGTAAAGAATCTCCACGGTAATACCCAGATTTGCTCTGGGCTACTGCACAACGGTATCCTCTATACAGAGACAACAGATATTGCCAATATACTGGCCGACAGATGCAGTGCCATCTTTACCCTTCTCTCCCCCTCAAAGGACCAATCACAATACCAGTAGACTGCCAGGCACCCAGTATTGCTGCTGCACAGGTTAAAACAGAACTGTCCAAGGCCAAGAATACAGCTCCTATGGGACCTGACAATATCCCTGGCTATGTTCTACATAAACTACAGAGTTAACTGGCACCTCACCTGTGTGTCCTGTTCAATCACAGCCTCACCTCAGGCTTTGTCCATACCGAATGGCGCACTGCTACAGTCATCCCTCTCCACATAGCAGGAGTGACTACAGACCCTGGGAACTATCACAACATTAGCCTGACGAATCTGATATGCAAAGCTATGGAATGTATCATCATGGACCTAATAAACAAGGATATAGGGAATCTCCAAACTCTGGATCCCACACAGTTTAATTTTGTGAAAGGTAGATCATGCCTGCTCAACTTGGTCAACTTCTTTGAGTCAGTCACCAGAACTGTGGATGAAGGCAAGGTGGTTCATACAGCCTACCTTGATCTGGCTAAGGCCTTGCATACCATTCCCCACTCAGGAATCATAGAAAAACTCACTATGCTAGGCATCAACACATATATCACTAGGTGGGTTGCAAACTGGCTCACAGGTAAAACCCACAGTGTAAAAGTAGCTGACTCCAAGTCAGACTGTCAACCATTCACAAGTGGAGTCCCACAGGGTTTGGTCCTGGGTCATTTCCTATTTGGTATCTACTTCTCTGAAGTCCAGGCCAACACAAAGGGACTCTGGCTGACACAGTTTGCAGATGATTGCAAGTTAGGAGCTATTATTAACTCCCTGAGTGATGTTGACATCCTACAGAAAGGCCTTACTGAGACCAACAACTGGTGTCAGAACCATGGCCTTAAGCTTAATGCTACAAAATGTGTTGTCACCCCCTTTGGGAAAAACCCGGTTCCCATGAATTACCATATCAATGGTAGTGCACTGAACACAGAAGGCACTATAAGAGATCTGGAAACAGAGCTTGACAGCAACCTCTCTTTTGACCACCACATTGCCACTGTGGTCAGAAAGTCCTTCTATGTGGCACGTCTCATTACTAAGGGTTTTGCATCCAGGAAGAAAGAGGTCACTGTCTCCCTCTACTCTTCCCTCATTAGTTCAATCATTGAGTACAATGCCCCAATTGGCATGTACCTCACTAAACACATGCAACAACTGGAGAAGCCGCAAAAGTACCTCACAAAGAGGATCCCAGGCCTTAAACATTTGTCTTATATGGACAGACTAAAAAAACTCCAACTATTCTCTGTCTCATATCGCCTACATAGATGTGATCTCTGCTTGACTTACAAAGCCATGTCTGACCCAATTCTGTTAGAAATGCTACATCTAAAGAAATCCCAATCCCTCCGCACCACACACTCCAGAGACCTCATCCTCATTACCATAATCAACAGAACATGCTGGAGGGACAGGTTCATAACTCAGAGACTACCCATGCAATGGAATAGACGTCTCATACATGTCAAGCAGAGCACCTCACTGGCCCTCTTCAAGAGAAATCTTGATGAGTGGATGGGAAATAGAAAATTCACCCCAGGGATCACTCCAGTGGCTTTTTCTTGAGAGAGGCACTGGGAACTAAGGTTGGATGGCACGATGCCAGGGTAATCCTATGGGCTAGGCTTGTAAAGGCTCCGGGGCCATTAGCCTAGTACACACCTATGAATAATGACTTCATCAGAACAATACAGTCATGGTTGTCACTTCCTTTTATAGCATACCAATAACACTATGAAATCAGTCTTAAAGGAACAACAGACATTTATACATAATTTAATATTGCTCTAAAATTATAAACTTTTTGTTAAAAAGTACTTGTTAAACTTAATTTCTGATAAAGATAACATTTTCTAAAACACCAAACCATAAAACTGGAAAAATGTGCAATGTAAAATGAATAACAGCACTGTAGACATAACTTTAAATGTTAAGTATAAAAATAAATATAATATGAATTGTGCATTTCATACGTTAGTATTTTGAATTGCGATTTAAAATGTGTAATATTATAACTGATATAGTAATAATAAACATTGAATGCATGCTCAAAGTTCAGTTGCATGTAATTTAAACACTAGCTGAACAGATATCATAATCATTAATACTTGGGGAGTGGTGGCATTAAGCCTGAGTTGCCATAGCAATTCTTTGTATTCTAGTTAAGTTTTCAACCCAACTCCCCCATTCCATCCAAGGGGTTCAAAGGTACCTTTTCTAAAATGGCAAAAAGGAATCTTTTTATAACCCAAACAACTCTCAACATGTTTTGCTAATGCACTGTTAGTGTTCTTTTTCAGAATATTGTAACAGTGCTTATACATTCTTATTCTGAGTGGTCGTTCAGTTTTATCTGTGTAAAAACCTGAACACCCTGAACATGTCACCACATAAACCACTCCTAGGGTCTTGCAATTACCAATTTGCAATGTAAGTGTCATTCCAAAAATGTTCCCTAACCTCAGAGCTTCTCCTACATGAGTAAAAGAGCATTGCTTGCAACTACCATATCTAGTTGTGTCTGCTTTACCTTTTTTGGGAAACGTACCTTTCTTACTATTATCAATAAGACTATTGCTGTTTTATAGACAAAATTAGGTTTGTCACCTACAATATTGAAAACTGAACTATTAGCTTTAAATAGGTTCCAATTATTTTCAGTAACACTTTTAATATTATTAAAACTATCACTGTATTGTACAACAAATACTAGCTCAAGTTTATCCTTTTCTTGATTAGTTGTCACGATTAGTGGGCTAACATTATCCCCTAAACCCACACCCAACAGGAGTTTATATTTGGTGCCTGCTGTTAGACAACATCCTTACTAATACTTTGCACAAAAATTTCTGGTTAGCTCCTGCTAATAAACATGTCAATCATTTTTTTTCCATTTCAGACACCTGGTCCTCCATACTCAATGTCATCTGGGCAAACCTGATGCACTTTGACTAAAACTTGTGTGACTTAAAGGGTATAAAATTGAAAAATGGAAATAGGAATTACTAAATTTGGGATTCCTATAAATATTTATTTATTTTGTTTTATTTATTTTATTTATTTTATATTTTTTGACCACGCTAGTCTAGCTGGATACATGTCCATTTTCAGTAGAAGCCCGGGGAGAAAAGCTCCAAGCATAAGTAAATTACAAAATACAATAATTAAAAAATGACTAGATTCAAATACATTAGAGAGCAAAAATGTTTGGAAGAAAAAATAAAAATTGTTTCTATGCACAATAGTACAGAGTCTTTGCATAGGTTTAAGAAACAATCAAGTACAAAGTCTAAATTTAGAATTTAGTATTAAAGTAAGAAACTGCTTCATCCAGTTTAAGTTGCTTTAGAGGTGACCAGTTACAGGCCTTTAGCTCATTTTGAAAGCTCTCGGCTTGAAAGTGTTTTTTAAAACTGTAGGTTACAAAATTGTTATTATTAGGGCTGTACACCTTTTGTTTTGTTATGTAGGTTAGAACATGGTCACTAATGTCATCTGGGAGAGTTCCTGGTCTATAAGTTTCAGGATGACTGTTTATAAGGATCCAGCCAAGAGTAGTTTCCTTATTACTAGGTTTGTGGATTGTTGTGGGGGTGTTTATTATTTAAGTAGAAACAAAGTCCTTATTGAAATGTTTAATATCATACTTACATAGACTGGGGCACAAACTGCCCCCCCCCGCCCCCAATAACCCTTGATTTGCCTGAAAAATCCTCTGTAAAATATGTAGTTATTATCTATAACAAGGGAGATCAGGTCCATTATTAAAATTAATATCACCACCACCAAGAAAACCACAAGACAGCAATTGTTCATGAAACAATCTAAGGTCTTTCTCCATAGGTATACATGTAAATAAATCAGCAACATCAATTATGAGGAAACCTATATTTGTGTTCCATAAATCCACTTTTATCTCAAGCAATCTTTTTAGCATGAGAGTTTGTAATGGTTTAAGATGTCTGCCAATGAAAACTGTGAGTGGGTAGGTTTTTGAGCCATGTGCAGCAATGATCGGTTTAAAAGTTGGTATTTGAATGCATTTGTGTACCTTTGGGATCCCAAAAATTGTAGGGATCATGGGGTTAAAGAGCTTAAAATGTATGTGCTATTAGAAAGCCTACTATCAATAAGGTATTCCTCTAGATGTAAATCAATTCTCCTGTAGGCAATATGAACTTAAATGATACTTGTGTATATGCTTAACATGTAATAAATTAAACATGACATCAGAATAGACAACAGCATCACAGAAGACAATACCACCCCCTTTCTTGGGTTTCATGATGCTTATTGACTTATCCTTCATAATGGAACATACTAACATCCACTGTTCATTACTAAGATTTTATCTTGTGTGTTTTTCATTTTTATGCAGCTAATTTATATTTATCTGCCTCACATGGCTTTTCAAAGGCCTGAATAAAAAGGTGTAAAACTAGGTTAAATAAACTCTTCATTTTCAGTATACAGTTATTAGATCTCCTATAGCTATCTATGTATGAGAAACATATATTTCCCCATGTTAATTTTCTAGTAAACCGTTTAAGTTCCAACAAGGAGTCAGATAAATTTAAATGTTTACTTGGTATAAATTTGAATCTGTTTCCAAATAGGGAAAAGTGGTCTAAGGTAATAACCATATGACTATAATTAAACATTTTAAAACCATTATGAGACAGTATTCAAATCATCATAGTCAGACATGATTACCTCTTCTTGCTTTTTCTTTCCTTTGTAACTCTGGTGTTGATGGGGGTGAGCTGGGCTCCTTCCTTGTTGTTCATAATTCCTCGTATTGGGGTCCTGGCTCCATTAACTGATTGGAGCAACTTGCCAGTCATTCCAATATGCATAGAGGTAAGTAATCTTGATCATCATTTAGCTAGCAATTAACCTCTCAATTATTGTATACTCCAACATTTTGAATAATAACATCCGTCCCCATCTCTCTGTTACCCTTAGAATGTGTGAGCCCCTTATTTGACCCCCCGTGACCTGTATAGGAACTTATTTTATTAGATTTAACAGGATAAGCTGACTTATTCTCATACCGTCTAACATCTCTATTTTATTATTTGTCCTCTTCTGAATATCTAAACATTTTTATCCACCTTGTTGAACACATTGTTGTAAATTAAATGCTAATTTTCAAATAAAATATCCTCCTTAATATTAACATCCAGACATTAAACCTCTTTCATTAAATCTGAAATAACTTTAACATTACATTTAATCAAATGTTCCAACAATTTTTGTGCTTTAAAAAACTTCATCTTTATCAGAAATTATGTTTAACAATTATTTGCAACAAAAAAGTTTATAATTTGTAGTGCAATATTTAATTATGTGCAAATGTTTTCTATTCCTTTTGATTTCATATTATTAAGTAGTGATGACCATGACTTTATTGCGCAGATGAAGTTCTTATTTACTGTAAAGGACGCAAGTGCTAAACCTTGGCATATTTATTTTTTCATTAAATTTATTAAATCACAGTTTGTGGAGTGGTTTTAATGGTGCCTGACCTAGTGTGCACACTCTTTTGGTTCCAGACCTATTATATACATTCAGAAAGTTGTAAGGCCAATAAGGAGCTTGAACGCCAATAAAGCACTAACTATAGATGTTTTTTTCCTGTTGAATTTTATAAATGGGGCAGTGATTGCTTGAGGAAAGTTCTTACTAGATTGTATAATTCTCCAGCTTTTTTGAAGGGATTGAGGTCAAGACCATAATCAGTCTACGATTATGGTCATATCCAAGATTATGGATAGAATTCTGAGGTTAAGGGATTATAAAACCTATTTCACTTATTAGTTTGGATTTTAAAATATTTGCAAAAATTCTAGTGAGAAAGAAGGAATGAAGGACACAATGGTTTTGTAAAAGGTAGAGATGTAGCAGATAATTGGTGAGGGTGGGATTTTTTACGCAGCAAGGAGAGAAGGATGGACTAGCTCTGGGGTTGATATTATTTGATATCGCTAAGGCCTTTGATTCATTATGTTCGGAATTCTTGTTTGGTATGCTAGAGGAGAAGTGGCATTGGAGAAGTTCTTGGGATGAGTGAAAGTCTGTAATCCAGTTTTTCAGGTATTAGTCAATGAAGGACTATCAGTTAACGAGAAAATAGAATAAGGGACAAAACTAAGATACCCCCTTTCCCTGAAACTATTTGTTCTAGTGATGGAGGAGTTAAGCTAGCTACACGGGTGCAGAGAGATAGGAAAGTGAAAGACTTGCTAGTTCTTTTTGACTGTTTGCTGATTACTGTGTTCTAATGAACACAGACATCCCAAGTGTAATTAGGGAGGTTTTAGAAATCTTTCATGTGTTTGGGGAGGTGTCAGATTTGCAATACAATTTGACCAAATCTGTGGTGCTGGCATTGATGGGAGGGGGGTGCGAATTAGTCAGTTAAAGATTTTCCCTGTAGTGACTAATTATAAATATCTTCCACTGATACTAGAAAATTATTGGGAGGCAACAGTTATAAGTAATTTGAATAAGTTAAGAGAGAGAATTACAAAAATGTGGCCAACCTTATCAAAATTTAATAACTTGTCAGGGAAAATACAAGCTACTAGAACTATAATGTCACTGTATATTAGTTATGCATTTAGAAATATACTTGTTCCAGCTAAACACCCATCCATTGGAGAGTTGCAGGAATCATTAAACACATACATCTTCAGTAGAGGGAAGAGAAGCATGGGGGTCCTTATGGTGTGCATCCCCAAATGATTTGGAGAGGGGGAGGTTACTGCACTTACCTAAGTATGTCACAGCATTTAAACTAGCTCAGTACATATAATGGAGCTTAAAAATGAGAACAGATTAGAAATGGGACATACATAACATTTTGAAAAAAATTGATTATGATATTCCAAAAGACTGGATTGCAGTGTTATACGAAGAGTGTATTGAGGTAGAAAATTTGTTGTGGGGTAAGGAACCTGCAGATAGTATATGTAATATTAAACGTTGTTGAAGTACATGTGAGGGAGAGATGAAAAAACAGAGGAATTTGGAAATGGGAACAGCTTTTGGATTTTAACAAACATTTTGTCTACTGAAAAACAACATTGCCTGCTTTCAGTTGAGGATATAAAATCCAGATATGGCTTTGTAGATAGATACTGGTTGGAGTATGTACTGATTGGCCCCATTTGGAATATATAAACACAGCAGAACAATCCTGTAAATAGGCCCTGTGGGAAAAGTGCAAAAGAGTTAAGAAGGGTAGGACAGGTCTTAATTACAAAGATCTCTGGCACACTAAATCACAAGCTAGGATAAAACTTATACAGAAAAGATGTAGAACTCAAGAAAAGGCTAATCTGACTAGAGGGGAATTGGACAAGATATGGAAGCATCCACAATGGTTGAATAGATGGCCTAGACTTAAATATTAACAATTGCACCTCATTTACAGATAGTGTTTCACTCTTTCCAAATGTGATAGGTTAGCAGGTGGGTATAATTGGACATGTTGAAAATGTGACCAAGCTAACATTAATAACCTACATATGTTTTGGGGGTGTAAATAAGGTAGACTATGTTGTGAATATATGGAAAACAAAGTGAAGACTGTTTTTTGGATTGAAAATTCTGGACAGCAATCAAAGATAGTTTTCAGGGATTGGAAGTAAGTTGGGTTCTGTCTTCTTTAGTCAAACTGCTGTATTCTAAGTTGAGGAAACAAGTTGTAGTTTATACAGAAAAGAGCTAAGAGCTTTTTTGTATCCGAATAAGCCATATTGTCTGTTATTTCAAAAGCTCACATCTGAGGGAGCTATTCCTGACAAATGGAACACTTTCTTAGAATCTTTTGATTTGTGCTACATCATATCATTTGTATCTATTAAATGTGTCTTTGAAACAATTTTGGATTGGTATGAATTACACTGTTTATTGTAATAGAAAACTGTGCTGAGAATGTACAGATATTGTATATAGTTATTAGGGGTTAGGGTATGGTTGGGAGGAAAATGGTTATTAATTATTACTTGTTACTGTTTCTGGAAGTATCATACATTGTTCTATTTGTTCTAAAATAAATAGAATTTATATTAAAAAAGCCCAGTAGGTGGCCTTCCTTATAACAAGTGGAGAGATACAATAACCACTAAGCTATAATGAAGTATAATTATATAATTATACATATACAATGAACACTATGTAGACAGTCTAGTATCTACAGTATTAGCACATAGCCTAATTTGCTGTGTACAAATGTTAGAACAGCCATGGCTTGGTTTAACACCAAGAAAGCATAAAGTAATATCTCAAAAAGGCACAGGCATGTTCTCAGGAGTGAATGCCACACTTAAAGAGATATCACATAATCAAATGTTTACAACCTGTCCATATGTATGCATGATAGTCCCTATTTAGGCAGTAGTGTCCTACAAAAGAATATGAAAATTACTAAAGTACTGAGACTTTAGGGCAAAATATATTTCCTAACCTACCTCTAACAGTAGCATAAAACAATTATTTTGTATCTAAAGTACCTTAATATGATATGAAACAATAGAAACAAATCAAATTCTCTAAGACTGAGCTATTATTCTGGCCACAGTTTATGCCTTGCTATGTACACTTATCCATGTGTTTTTTCTGTCATTTATATTTTACTGTTTTGAATGCATTTTAGTACTATGTTTGTAGTTTATCTTTGTTTTACTATACATTTAGGTTGTGTCTAGCTATCATTAATCCAGACACAGTTATCAAAAGGTAAAATAAAAATAAATAAATTAACACACTTTTATCCCATTATACTTCACACTGGTTGTGGGTATGACCTGTCCCGTAAAAATGTCATGTTTCCATAAAAATGCCTCACTTCGGGCAACTGTAAAGGTGGCAACCCTACATAAACAACAACTACTATGTATGAAAACACTAGCACAAAGAAAAAGTAAAAATGTACAAACAGCTTGGAATGTGCTGGGACCAAGATGTCACTGTCTTGACTCATAAATGGTAACTTACCTATGGATTGCCTTCACTATCTCAAATGTCCTTACCATGTAAACTAAAACTTGTAAAAGGTGCCATAGCTTAAATAATCGTGGTGCATACAGCTCTAAGAAACAGAGTACAAATAAAGGTTAACAAGATGTGTCAGTACAAAAATCTATGTCCAGTGATGGAAAGATTATCATTTTATACTCTCAAGAGCTAACACGTTTTTAGTGCATTTGTGAAGTACATACACTGTCCATAACATCAGTTATCAATCCTCCTAGACTACCAAAACCTTTCTTTCAGGAATTCCTTCCCACTTTGTATTTCTATCTCACGTGCATACTTTTCACTGATAAGAAAGCTTTTACTACTGCAGAACTTCTATTTATGCCTCACTGTGCAGCTAACTAAAATCTGTCTGCACTAACAAAGCTGCTTATTATTTACCTAGAATCTTGTAATTCTTTAGGAAGTTAAGGAAATGAGGGTATCCTAAGGAGCAGTAACATGTACATCTTGCTATGTACCCTTATTTAGGGTTATTACCTGTCCCACTTTGCGAGGGACAGTCCCTCTTTGGACACTTGTGTCCTGAAAAAAAAATGTAAAAATGGCAAATGTCCTGAGATTTTAGGACAAAATTATTTCCTATATTTTATGTAATAGTTGCATAAAACAGTTACTCTGTATCTAAAATACCTAAATGTTATAAGAAACAGAATAAGCAACTAAAATTCTACAAGAATAAGCTTTTATTTAGGCAAAATTTAAGTTCTAACCTTTGTACTGACTGTGGGTATGTGTCGGCCTGTAAAATCTGATGTTTGTACCAAAAATGTCCCACTTTGGCCATTTGAAAAGGTGGCAACCCTACCCTAATTTGTATGTTTTGTTTTCTCTAATTTATACTTTATTGCTCTGAATGCATTGTGGTATGGTACTCTGTTTACAGTTTATCTTTGTTTTGTTTTCCTGATGGCTACAGATTTGATGTCATACATTGTCATGTCACGTGATCTAAAGAAGTGCACTGTGTCTAGCAACTACTATTGCCCTACTACCCTACCTTCATTACATCATCATCACTGACCATCTGAATTACTGTTTGCAGCAGTCCTAAAGGATTCCCATGACTGCTGAGGTCCTCTCCTAGAGAGCATTGACACAACAATGCACGAGGTAAAAGACAGAGCAGCTGAGCTGTGAATGTTAGCTACTTTGAAAAAAATATGCTAAATGTAAAGACCAGAGCTACTGTAGCAAATACTTTCTATTTAGCAAACAGAAACAGGACCACTACAGTGTTTCAAAAATAATGTGACGTGAATGTTTCTTAACATCTTACTATTTTTTTTGTAAACTTATTAGGGCTTTATTGGCTTTCCACACCTGCTATAATCCAGTCCTTCTATTCAAGGATAGAGTGCTAGGTAGCATCTGCCAACAATTCCAGGTCAGCTGACTGATATGATATTACTGGTTATCAATACCAGGAGGTGGCTTTTCATTTCTGTCTCCTTATGGGTGGACTAATGTTTGGAAAATGGGAGCAGTTATTTATACATTGAGCTGGGTGGCTGTTAGGAAAGATTTAATCAACTTGGCTCTGTGCTTACCAAATTAAAACTGTTTTGCCATATGCTGATTAAGCACATTCAGTGGGCGGATAACTTTGTCTACAGCATGAAGGCCATTTAGAGATTTAATTGCAGAGGAATTCAAAGCCCTCACTAAAAAACTGCTTTATTTACTTAATGGTGAATGTACTTCTGGTCAGTTATTAACTGCTTACATTTTCCATCCAGTCCTGTCCTCAAGCTCATTCGTGCTTCACTTCTACTAGCACAGAAGCGTAAAGACATGACATGTCATGCTTGTCCCAAGTATGATTAGCAGTTTCAATGTTTGATGACACTTGAAGGGAAGCTCAACATTTTTATCATATGGGGAAGCATTCAGGCATTTCTCTAGTGGATATCTGGTGGAGGCTGGAACTTAGAGAGAAAACAAAAGGCTGCAAGATGAGAAGATAAAAGCAGACATAGCTGCCTTATAGTCATGGGGTAGAACATGAACTCAGATTACTCCCCATTGACCACCTAGCCTAATGGTGATGTTATTCTGCACTGTACAGATTTAGGCCTACTGAAATACAATGGTCCCCTAGGATGAAGGCAGCACTCCTGGATGCTAGACGCTTGCCTCCATGTCAACTGTAAGTAAAAACCTGTATGTTAAGCCCTTGGACCTGGATGAATGAATTAATCAATAGAGCAGTGAGAGGGCTTGATGGTCGGGGTGCTGCCCCCCCCCCTCCCAAAATTCATCTTTATCTTATTTAGAGTCACAGGAGACTCACTGAGTGCAAGGCAGAGAACCAGTTCTGTAAGACATTGGTATGTC
Organism: Protopterus annectens; assembly: GCF_019279795.1. Lineage (NCBI taxonomy): Eukaryota > Metazoa > Chordata > Ceratodontiformes > Protopteridae > Protopterus > Protopterus annectens. The sequence goes on along the minus strand of NC_056734.1, from coordinate 837,327,456 downwards.
TAAGGGATATGAGAGAAAAGCCATCTGGACACAAAGAATACCTTTAAATAATATTGTAATAATTAAACAAACATTTCTGTAAACCGTTGTGAATCTTAAAACTGGGGACCAGAAGGATGAAGAGGCTAACGTTCTTTAATCAGAAAAACTGTAAATATATTTTCTGAATGCTAATTAACTTATGAATGTAGTACATTGCTGGACTTTCGCATTCCAAAACTATATGAATAGAGTGACTCCTCAATGAGAAGCTACAGTCCTGTAGCTTATTAATAACGAATGAACCAACACTACCAGCTGGCTACAGTTATTGAACAGGTATTGGTATTCTGGATGTGAAACTAATGTAATGCTTTATAACACTGCCTGTGTAAGTAATATACTGTCCTTTTTGATGGCAGAGGCTGCAAACAAATATGCTGCACTACTAATGGGGCAGAAATCGTATTCATGAGCCTATATATTTTATTGGGATAGTAAACCTGCTTTAGAAAATGAGAATCAAGTTGTGGAGAATGTTGCCTATCACAAGAGATCTGTTGAAGATTTGTTTTTATGTGGAAAAAGGATGATTATTCCTTGCATTGCCTGTAAGAAATATTAAACAGACCACTTGCAAATTTGTCTTTGGTAATAATCAGCCCACTGACACAGAGACAAGGAATCTGTCTTTGCCACCAACTATCCTAGATAGAAGCAGAGATCTAGTATGCAAGAAAGGCTGGCCAGAGGAATAGGATGAAGTGGCTGGACATGTGACAGTGTGAGGTTCCTTGCAGCATGTGTAACCTCCAGTGGAGTCAAGGGACTCTGAAGGCTTCAGTGTGTAAAAAAAGAGGAATGACAGAAATCCAAGTACAGGTAATATGGGTGCACGCATCATCTGTACTGATGTAATTACATGTTTCTCCATTGGTCAAAGACCTTGACTGGACACCATAGAATAATGGCTGCTACCACCTATCTGCCCATAACTTATTTGCTCTCTCAGACCATAGAATTAACTAGTCAAAATGCTCTACCCCAATAGGTAAGGAGGCCTGCCCAATGAAGGGACTTGTATGGGACTGCCTGGGAAGATGTAACGGAGACAGCGGAGTTGGGGGAGAGGTGAGATAAGCCAGAGGTTATTTGTGATCAGGTGGGGGGCACAAAAATTTGCTTTCATCTGGAGCAATCCACTACTGAAAAGACAAAAATAAGTATTTTTTGCACTTCTATATACTGTGGCTATACTTAATCAGTTTTTTTAAGCTATTTGCTGTTATTTTTTCACTTTATAGCAAAAAATATATATATATATATATATATATATATATATATATATATATATATATATATATACATATATATATATATATATAGATATATATATATATATATATATTTATATACACTGTCTACTGCTGCTTTAAGTAGTTAATTGCCCTGCATTACATTGTATCTGTTAGTTGTAGGGCTGTTTTAGGTAGTTTGCATGGTCTTGTTACATCTGGGCTCCAAAACAGCTATTCCACATTAAGAAGGTTTTTTCTGCACCCATGTGGTAGAAGAGTTCTGATCTAACCTCTCTGAGTTGGGGATTGCTGGTGAAAGGGTTATTGTGTGCTTTCCGAATTGGTAGTTAGCTTAAAACGTGATTCTCTTTGCTCGTGCTTAAGCCTCGCACTTGCACAGTATTGCTCTTCTCTCAAAGGCAGTTAGCAGTGCCCTGCACAGATGCAAAAGCCTAGAAACTCTATTTTTCCCTAAACAGTTGTCAGCGAAACCCTTCCAAGCCTCTGCTGCTCTAGGAGCAACTCATTTGCGCACTGAGAAGCATTGCCATATCGATCAAACTTAGTCTACAGAAAGTATAGGTCTCTCTTGTAGCCTCAGCACTACCAGCACAGTCCTGTCAAAGTAATCCATTCCCTTCCCTAATAAAACATACAGTAAGAGCCAGCTATCATGGATGGGCAGTTTCCCATCATCTCTCTGGCCAACAAGATAGACATGGACATCCTGAGGCAATGTAGCAATTGTTACATGTATACTAACAACTACTTACTCCTGGAACAAACAAATACTTAATGTGACAGAAATACTAAACACTATGAAATTGGAGGCAAGACTCTTGCATATGGATAAATCAAATGCCAAACAGGCTGTCAGCATGCACACACCTCCCACACTAAATAAGGGCAAAACACATAAACCCACATATGCAGAGGTACTCACTAGTAACTAACCAAAAAATCAGAGGGTTCCCAAATAGAAACCACTTACACACATAACAATGCAAAAAATAACCACAACACATAATAACAAACACACACACCAGTTTCTCAACAAATAAACCCATAAAGCATTACACCAACAAAACCTAATGTATGGCCATAGGTGACTACATTGTGAGGCACATGGATGTTCCCCTCTCCATCCTGGATAAAGAGTGGGTTACTGTTAGCTGCCTGTCAGGTGCCAGGATCTGCAAAGTTACTCAATCACAAGTACCAGTATGACTCCGTCATTGTCCAGGTGGGCATGAATGACTTGAGATGTACCTCACTGTACTACATGAAGAGAGACATGACTGAGATCTTAGATAATGTGTCACAGGCAGGTATAAGTCTAGCCTTAGGCAGCATTCTACCTTCTCCAAGGATGATGCCACAATACAAACAAAAATGATAGATGAACAATTGGCTTAGCCTCTTGTATCAGTCGAAGGGGAACCAATATCTGTCAGCCTGTGAAGACATGGTCGACGGGCCATGCTGCTTTGCCAGAGATGGTCTGCATCTGTCTCCTATAGGCTTTTGGGTACTGGTAATGGCATTAGCCACCCCTATTGTGTCTTTTTTAGGCAGTGTCAAAATAACCAACCTCCCAACACAACAAAACCCTCTCTAGATAAACTCAAGATGCTGCTGCTTAATGCTAGGAGTCTAAAGAAGAAACTGCACTCCCTGGAAACACTCCTCACTTTGGAAGATGCTAACATCTGTGCAGTTACTGAGACAGTTCAAAGGCATGGAAATAACCCCAGCCATGCAGAGCTACAATGTCTTTCATACATTCAGACCAGAAAATGAATGTGAAAGAACCAAAGGAGGAGGTGTAACCATCTTCATTAAGGATAAGTACACCTCAAGACTGGTCAAACAATATCACTCTCTTGAGCTACTCCATGTCCAGTTAACTATGGGCAAAGCCCCCTACCACATCATAGCTACAGGTCCCCCACCATGAAACAGGGAAAGCATACCACATACCTGGACTTACTGGTGTCACTTGCCATACAGCCTAACACCTTACTCATGGGTGATTTTAATTATCCTACCATCATCTGGAAAACATACACAACTACAAACATGCAGGCTCAGAGGTTCTTGGACTTTGTCCATGTCAATGTTCTGGAACAGCTAGTCAGCACAACCACAAGGCCCAAATGTCCTGGGCATAGTACTCACTAACATGGGAGATCACTGCACTCCAACCCTGTCTGATGGCCTCCTGATAAGTTCGGGCCGTAAAACAGTCTCATTCGATTTAATTATAACACCAGATATCCCATCAAGCTGAAAAACGCTTAAAAAATTTCAAAGACAAATTGCCTCCTACTGAGTGATGGTATAAGAAGTTTCAAAGCCCCTTTGAATGCAGATAACACAACCTCCTATGCAGAGGTGTATACCAATGCCCTATATAACCACTTAAGCAACTGTAAATAATAGGCTGTACCTGACTGGATTGCCGATTACCAGGTCTTCACGAAAAAACAAGCCACCATGGTGGGCCCCAATATAAACAGGCTATACAAGAGAAAGAAACTAATGTCCAAGAACAAGAAGGAACTGGCTCAGCAGAGGAAGAAACCCCTCTCTAGCTTAAACAAACCAATTAGAGATCTTATCAAGTCCTCTAAAGCTAATTATGAAGCAAAAATAGCCTCCCTAGCTAAGGATAATCACAAGGCACTCTTTAACCACTTCCAAAATCTAAAAGGGAACACCAGGTTATGCATGGAACTGGTTGGTGATGGCACCACCAATACTCAGCTAGAGATAATAGCCACCCAGCTAGCTTACAGATTTGGAGCAAATTGCACCCCCTGTCCCCCTCCAATCATCCCTCAAAGTATACCTGCCATCATTCGTCAATCTATTATCTCAAGAGGGCAGGTCAAAATGGCACTCTCTAAGGCCAAAAACACGGCATCAATGGGACCAGGCAACATTCCACATTGCCTTTTAAACAACTTAAAACATGACCTAGCAGACCCACTTGTATCCCTGTTTTACCACAGCCCACGAACTGGTTATGTTCCGGTGGAATGGAGGATAGCAACAGTAATCCCTCTGCACAAAGGGGGACTATCAGCCAACCCTGGGAATTATAAGCCCATAAGCTTAACTAACCTCATCTGCAAGGCCATGGAAAGAATCATTATGGACCTTACTAACAAGGACACAGATAATCTCCAAACTCTGAACCCAACCCAGTTCAGATTTGTTAAAGATATATCATGCCTGTTAAACACGGTTGACTTCTCTGAGAAAGAAACTGAGGCTTTCGAAAAGAGAAAGACAGTACATATTACCTATCTTGACCTAGTCAAGGCATATGACACAATCCCCCACTCAGGTATTATAAAAAAAAAACACTCTCAACTGGGAATTAACCCCTAAATTACCAGATGGGTAGCCAACTGGCTCACTGACAGGACTCATACTGTAAAAGTGCATGACTTCACCAATAGCAAAAGAACAGTCACCAGTGGTGTACCACAGGGTTCTGTGCTGGGCCCCTTACTGTTTGGAATTTATTTCTCAGAAGTCCAGGCAAACATGGATGGCCTGTTGCTGACCAAGTTCGCTGATGATTGCAAATTGGGAGCAATCACTGAGTCTACCACTAATGTTAATATACTGTAGACAAATAATTGGTGGTAAAGCCATGGAATAAAGCTAAATGCAAAAAAAAAAAAAAAAAAAACATTCTTATTCCCTTTGGGAAGGCTGACAACCCTGGTAATTACATTATAGATAGCACCTCCCTTAAGTGTAGACCCAGTGGTATGTGATCTGGGAACTCAGGTTGATAGCAACCTGAACACCAACAAACTGTTGTGTTAAAACAAAAAACGACCAGCCAGTATCAAAAAACCACTT